>NC_033635.1:623234-688463 GCF_001540865.1 Ananas comosus | reverse complement strand
ATATATATTCAATCTTACATGCATAAAAAAATGATAAGAATTAAAGATAAACATGCACCTGATTATTCAGTTCTCCTCCGTGATTATCTTAACTAGTCTTAACTAGTATAAAAATAAAAAATTACCTATTAAATCATTTAATAAAGTTTAGATTTTTTTTTGTAAATATTGAAAATTTTAAAAACTATTTAAGAAAATACTAAAATACATTAAGTCTGTACACAATTTTTATCGTTATATTATTTTTTAATTAAAAATCTGATAATTTATTTTGAGGTTTTATTCTTTTAGAAATAATGTCGGAAAAATGTGAATTAATTAGGATTCGAACTTAAGATCCATGATACTAACCACCAATCATTTTGCCACTTGTGCTAGGGTGGTCAGTGCTATTGTTTTATTATTAAAAACAAGGATTAATTTCATATAGATATCTATAATTATAGTAAATGATAAATATATTTCTATAAAGTTCAACTTTTATATATTACCTCTATAAAAATTTCGATGTTTTCAAATATATCTTTTAAATTAGAATTCGTTAGAAAATTTTAATTAACCATAAGTTATTAGACATTTTAAAATTTATTAGATAGCTTAACATATTTTTTCTCGAATAAAATTATAAATTGCACAAAACTAATCGATGTTCAACCCTGTCTTCCTTTGAAATAAAATTAAAATATAAAATAGATAAATTACGCTTTTGGTTCTCAAACTGTAAGTCGCATGATATTTTACTTCTCCAATTTTAATGGATTATATCTTTTTAGCTCAAACTATGAAGGACGCAACGCCTTATAGCTCAAACTTTAATTAATTACAATTTCTGACTCGATCTATGTGATATATAACATTTTAATTCTTGAATTTCACTGCTATTATAAAGGTAATTTATTAGCCTTATAATTTTTTATATTTTTTATATTTTTATTCTTATATTTTTATTACAGCCGTTGTTCCTTCTTCTTTAATTTTTTTTATTTGTATTTTTTTTATTTTTTTAGTTTTTTAAATTTATTTATTTTTATGCTACTTTAGTAATTTTTATTTTATATTTGGAACAAAAGATCCGTCGGTGCGCTGATCCAACGAGGGGTGCGGGCAAAGTGAGATCACCGAATGAGGATAAGCGAGAAAAGGACGTGGGAGTAGTGGCAGACAGGCGCCCCCCGCATCTCAACCCCACAAGAAGGCCCCAGGCCGCGTGGACGCATCAGATCCGCCGGCGCCGTCCAATCACCCGCCATAGTTATTATTATATATTAACTTGAAGCGCCTTCTAACAACCGTATCAACAGATAACAGATCTCGATCATGTGTATGGAAAAGGACGGGCGAACCACACGGCGGGGCAATTCCGTTTTATATTTTATTAAATTAAAATCTTGCATATTTTATATTTTTACTTAAATTTATTTCTAAAAAGCTATAAGATATTAGGAATTACAAAATTTAAATCTTAAATAGAATGTTGCAGCATGAAAATTTATATAATATATAATATTATTATTTACCGAATAGTTTTTACATATTTATTTACTGTCCATTAAATAGACTCGTATAAAAAAATAAATAATTTTAGCATCTTCAACAAGTAAGGACCATCTTGTAATTAGCATCACATTTTAGTGAACTCATTAATTTCCTTTGCTCCCGAATAAAATAAAATATATTTTTTTTTCATGCAATATCCAATAATAATTATATTTATTGATTTTTTATTTTATAATTAATTTTTATTAAAAATATTTAAATTCGCAACAACTGGCAAATGGTTTCTTCCAAAGTCTAGGAAATTTTTTAGAACCTACCTTCAATCATTTTATTATTATCCAAAATCCACACACACAAAAAAAAAAGAAGAAGAAGAGGTAATAGGACTTCACCCACCAGTGAATAAATTCGGCGATCAAATTAAACAACCATGCGTGCTCAGTGTCAAATCACCTCGATAATAACACCATCTTTTAATAACCCGTACGCTGCTCCTTTTAATTATAATTTCCCTCCTAACTAATTAGTTTACTCTTAAACATTCTTAAAATTGAATACTTTAATCAAACATTTCACTGTCACGACGCTTCACCCCTCGGCGGTTAGGCCGGCTTTAATCCCCTTTTCTTTAATCTTTATCTTTAATTTAATTTAATTCCCATCGTAACCCCCACTACTTGCCCTGAAAAAGCGGCGCGCAAAATATTACGCCGCCATTAAAATATTAAAATATTAATTTAAAATCCACCCCTCCCATGCCAGAAACCTGTGGACACGGCATTATTCACCGAACCACGCGCACCATGTCAGCGTGATCTTTATTTTATGAAGCCCGCGTTAAAGTCCGTCTACAGCACACGACATTTCCCTCTTTCATAATCTAGTTTGCATTACTCTAACGTCTTAATAATATTGTTCGTAAAACTCCTTAGAAATAAAATTTTCTGCGACAGGATCACATGAGAAATGCCATTTGCACTGTCGAATAATTTATTTAAATTTTTAGTGCATAAAAAATAATAAAATTAGCAAAAAAAAAAGAATTAAAAAAATAAGTTTATTCACATTTCCAACTAAGTTTATACCGACCCTCCCTGGAGCAAGTGACAAAGGACTTAGTAATTGGTATCCGAGACCCAAGTTCGAATCCTATTTGATTCACATTTCCAGCTAAGTTTATTTCTAAATGAAATAAACGAAATAAATAGCGTGCTACCTATCTCTCAAAAAAAAAAAAAAATTTATATAAAAGCTAAGATGAAAGTATGATAAAACAAGAGCTAATTAATTAAGAAAATAAAAGCCGACCGTCCCTAGTACAAGTAGTAAAGAATTTGATGATTGGTATTCAAGATTTCAAATTTGAATTATAGTTGATTTACATTTCTTGCTAAATTTATTTCCAAATAAATAAATAAAATAAATCTCAAGCCATTTAGAGCCAAGAGTTTATAATTTTTTTTTTAATTTAAGTAAAAAAAATAATAAATTAGAATAAATATAAACCTTTGATATCTACTTTAAGAATTTATAAAAAGAAATGAGTGGGATTATAAGGTGAGGGGTTGGCATCCAATTCATGCGGCGGACCAAGCGCAGGGAATGGTATGTGCGTATGGGAGGGAGACATCAGACATGACAAAGGCAGTCGGGAGGGGGACCGCACCACACTCCGTGAACCGGCCGATAATTTCCACGCGGAGACCTTCCAGTTCACACCCGCGAGAGGCCTTCGCGCGTGCATCACTACCGTCGAATGCACAAGGACTCGGGAAAGCGGTGGCGGTGGTGGTGGTGGTGGTGGTGGTGTGGGCCCCGCACCCGTACGGAGGGGCGCGGGCTCGTAGTCGTGGGGCGCGGGGTTGGTACAAAAACAAAAAGAAAAGGAAAAGAAAAGAGAAAGGAGAAAGGAGAAAGGAGGGCGTGGTAAAATTAAGGGGAGAGAGGGGTATTGGAGGGCTGGGGCCGGGTTTTCTGGTGAGGTGGTGGCCACACGTGCAGCAGCCGCAGCAGCTGCAGTAACAGCGTCGCGTACCGTCGTATCCGATCCCGTGTGCCCCACCCACCGCCAACACATTATTGCTTGGACCACCACTCTCCCCCGGACCCGGATTTCTCAAATATTTGAATTGAATAATAAGTAAAATTGTTTAAATAAAATATTATTTGTTTGAAAGAGGAAAAAAATAATAATAATATCGAGGGTACTAATACTGATACCTTTAAATTATTTTTTTACGGACTCTTGGCGGGTTAGTTCACTAACGTTACGCCACCCATTAATTTGGTTAGTAACCAACCAACCGCACAAAGCTATTTCTACAGCGGAATCGGAGTTTAGAAAATGAAAAATTCTTTATATTAAAGTGTATATATAAGTATTGGATTTACTTGTAGACTTATTGGAGTCTACCCAATTTAGTACCTGTCGACCACTGCTCACAGCGGCAGCCGTCCCATCTACGCTCTCTTTTGACTTGTTCCCGCCGGGCCCCACCCTCCTTCACACGGTGCTAAGCGCGGCCCCGCTCGGCTTGTGTTCCGCGTTCCTTAATTAATTTCCTCATTTATTATCAAAAATGAGGATATTATTAAATTATAATTCCTGCACTTAAAGTTAAAAAAAGGGTGATTAAGATTGAGATTAAGATGCATGAGGGAGGGGTGGAGATCTCGCACGGGTGGGGAGGAGTGTGTGGCACGGGGCGGTGGGGCGGAATCAACGGCGTCCATTAAATGCGCCCCAGCCCGACGCATGCCCCTTTAATGCGACCCACCCCACGAAGAGGAGCGGGAGCAGGAGCAGGAGCAGAGGCAGAGGCAGGGGCAGGGGCAGGGGCAGGGGCATTTATGTAATATCAATAATAAAATCCTAATAAATAAACTAAGGAAATTCCTGTCGGGCGGAACCAAGACCGTCGGCTCCGCTATAAATACCTCCCCGCATCCCCCCACCCTTTCTTCTCCTCTCATCCCTCTCCCGTTAACCTTTTCTATTATTATTATTATTTTTTTTTGTTTATTTATATTTATATTTACTCTTCTCTCTCTCTCTCTCTCTCGGAGAGCGTTGGCCATGGCGGTGGAGATGCTGCGTCTAGGGAAGGACGGCTTCGCCTCCGGGAAGGAGGTCCACTTCCGGGGGGTCCGGAAGCGCCCGTGGGGGCGGTTCGCGGCGGAGATCAGGGATCCGTGGAAGAAGACGAGGAAGTGGCTCGGGACCTTCGACACGGCGGAGGAGGCGGCGCGCGCCTACGACGAGGCGGCGCGCAACCTCCGCGGTCCCAAGGCCAAGACGAACTTCGGCTACGTCGGCTCCGACGCCGACATCCCCTCCGCCATCCCAGTCCGGGGCGGCGCCGTCTCCGTCGCTGCGTCGGCGGGGGCGCCGCAGGTGGGTTGGTGGCGATCTGCTTTCGCAGCGGCGGCGCCGGACGGGCGAGACCTGATCTTAGGGCCGCCGGGGGCCTCCGGCGGATCGGACTTCTCCGGGTACCGGTTCGACGCGGTGGAGGTGGTGGTGAGGGGGGAGCAGCAGAAGAAGAAGATGATGGCGGCGATGGCTCGCAAGGAGGAGGAGGCGAACGAGAGGAGGAAGAAGCCCTTCTCCTTCGACCTCAACCTCCCCGCCCCTCTCTTCTAAGTTGTTCCCACTGTTCCTCCTCCGATCTCTCCGCCGGATCTTACCTTCCTCGCCCTAAGCTTCCATTTTTTCTTAATTTAGTCCCTCGGCCCCCCCTTTTTTTTTCCATGAAAGATCTGTACCTATCTTTCGTGGATTTGTGTACAGTTTTCACGAAGGCTAATCCGCGGGTTTTAATTTAATTTATTTCGTGCCGCAACTTTTATGAGTGGGGGATTTGCTGCAATTACTTGTTTGATTAATTAATGTTGATAATTAACTTGCTCGTCGCTAAACTCGCCGTAATCGCCGTGCTTCCGAAACTGGCGTTATCTTTCCCATTCAAATCGAATCATCCTCCACTAAACAAAATTATATATATATATATATATATATATTAAAAAAAAACGTGCATCTTTGGAAATGGAAATTTCTATACGGAAATGCCACTACAACAATCCTGTAATTACCGAGGCGTCCCGAGGTGGCTCTTCAATGCGGCGTTCGCCATATAACACCAGTTCGTCCTCCACGTTTTTCTCAAGCCCGCTTAAGGCCGCCTATGGCTGTTTCCAATACTTGACCGCGTTCGACAATAGGGCAATTACCGTAAACACCCTTCCAACAGCAGCTGTCCCCTTCTATGTTAAGGGATATTTTCGTCCAAGTATTTTAAAAAAAAGGAGTAGAAATGGAGGGGCACGGAGCCGTAATTATAACGAACCCTCTGCCTCTTTTCCTCCTTGGCGGCGTCGTCGCCACCAAAGGGCCACGTAAAAAAGGCGTTAAACAATTCTTACAAACAATTAGATTAAAATTATAGTTTCCGCAGAAAAGCAGCCGCCCGAGGCGCCGTATACGGCCGCGGGGACCAGACGGGGTTCGCATACAAGAGGCGCGGGGTGGAGGTGGGCCCAGCACTAGCGCACGCGGGGCACGTGTTGGGCCCCGCCGTGTTCCGGGCCGAGGCCGAGCCGCGGGCTCTGCGGGACACGTGGCGGCCCCTCATCGGCCTGCATCGTCTGGGCCACTGCGGGTCGGTCAAACCGGGCGTACGTTGACCGTGGGCCTAGCTCCCACACGGCACGTGTGGAAACCCCACCCACGCCGATGCGGCCACCTCTGTGTATGGTACTCTCACGCAAACAATTAAAAAAAAAAAAAAGGAAAAAAAAAAGAAAACGAGAGAGAGAGAGAGAGAACGATGGACCACGCACTATGCTTCGCTCCTTCAACCTGCCACCACGGCAGCTTTTTTACTAGACTACTAGACCTTCACGTGATGCAATAAAAAGGTAAAGCGAGGGAATTACTCGCCGGGAAATTTCCGACAGTGGGAAGGGGGTGAATCTGGGCCGTCGGATGTGGCGGACGGTGTCCGGTTTAGTGGCAGTTACAGGAACGGTACGGTGTAACAGAAGGGGCGCAGGGCTATGGAGTAGCGGGAGTTAGAGGGGTTAGGTTTGGGTGGGTGGGTCCCACGCGATCACGTGTAGGCGTGCGCGGGCAGGGGGGCTGTCCGAGCGTGGGGCCCACCGGGGAGGAGGGTTGTGTCATGTGTGTTGTGTGTCGGCGAGACTGATGCGTGCGGTAGTGCCCTGATGATGCGGACGGCGCGGAAGGGCAGTGGTGGAAAAGTGAGTAAACGTGGTTGGTGACGTGTCGATCTCTCAGTGGTCCTGGTGCGGTCGCCGCTCGCCTCCTCTTCGTTAATACCGATGAAGCACAATCCGTGTTTATGTAAAGATATTTTGCTTATAAGCTATTCTTTGTTTTTTAAAATAGTAATTTATTCATTTGATTTTCACAATTTTAGCAAATTCGTTTCCTTGAGTACTGGACTACTAGAATGTATACTGGGTATATACAAAGAACAGTTACTAGAAGTTTTTTTCCAGATTTACAAGGGAGAGCTGTTTAATAATATTGGACATAGGAAAGATGGGTCGAAATACAAAAAAAAATTATACTTTATATTTTTGAAGATAAGAGTAATATATATATATATATCACTTATAATAATAAAATAAAATTTATTTTTGTATTATATTTTCTCAGTACATGTTATGCAACATGTCTGCAAGACTGTAATACCAAACAAAACCTGAAACGTATACGCTTACTGAGGACAAATTTATTTAAAGGAAAGTAAAGCAGACATTTGTTTAACAAAAGGTAGACATGGCGAAGCTGTTTTCAACTTTAAATATCATATATTTTGCTATAAATTAATTTCGCCCATAGCTTCACTTTCAACAAATACTGTAACTGATTTCACACTATGTGATAAAATAAATAACAAAAAAATAAATATATAATTAATTACTGCATTTTTTTATCTTTTTATTTGTCAGTCTAAAAATAGTAAAACAAACACAAAAGATGAGATGACTATAATTTTAAAGACATTGACTTCCTATCAAGCACACAGTGGTGAAAAATAATTTTAATAATTTCGATCTGTCCTTTAATTCAATTAAAATTAATTATCATTCTAGTAAATTAGTTATAGACAAATAAATAGATCTCTAAGGAGAATGGTGGCTGGAAACATCTTCAGGTTCGGGCACAAACATTCTCATGTAAAGCCCACCATAGACTATTGACATGAGCCTTATGGGCCGATGACTCAAAAAGAACCATATAGGCCGGAATAGAAGGTGGCCCAACCCCTAGTTTCTCTTCGGACGTAAACATTTGTAGATACGAACGAAAACGTTCTACGTTTCTTCTTCTTCTTTTTTTTTAAGTCGAATAAAATCCAAAAATCAATGATTTTATTTCCGACGTCCACACGTCAATTCCCAAAATAATAGTACTTCCACCCTTGAACTTTCACTTCTCATCATTGCCTCAATTTCTTTTCTCCTCCCCCATGTAATCAACTCTACTTATCCACTCCAATCTCAACCAACCTACTCCAATGCGAATTCGATCCTCCAAATTCCCTCCTTTGATGTCCACTTCCTGCTCTACTCCACCACCATCCTCTACACCCACTTCATCTCCATCCCCTCCTACTCCTCCCAATTCTCGCTGCGAAGGTCTCGATCTCTTAGTAATGGCCATCACTGAGGTCTCCGGAGACCGAGCTCTCGGCATCGATACCACCAACACCAATGGAGCAAAAGACGGGGAAGAAGAGGAGGAGAAGGTGATCAAATACGAAGTAGGTTCGAACCCAAAGAGGAAGAGGAAGATGGTGATGGCTGTGAGGTATCAGGATTCGGTGCTACAATCATTTAAGCCATGAACACGGCGTCGAAGAATTGGGGCCAAATAATCCAAATAAAAATAAAAGATCCTATTTTGACAACTGGGTTTTGCTATTTGAGACCTCAATTTAATCCTCTTGCTTTGAAAACTCTGTAGAGACCAGCGTAGATGATGAAGTTTGCGCCGCTTGGATTTGTGTTGTTATTCATACCTACCTAGTTCCTAAATCAATTAACGGAACTTGTTTTTTTAAAACAAACTTATGCTCGTGTAAGATTGAGTGTTTCTCCCATTTGCTAATGGTTTTGTATTAATTAATGCGTGTTTTGTGTGAAATGCAGTGATGTCTCAAAATTTTGCAGACACTTCTTTTATCAGTTAATTTACCAAGTTTATGTTGGGTTCCTTCGCTTTCTTTTGCTTGCCTCTGAGAAATTTGGTATCTATTGAAGCAGAATGGGATTGGGAAAAAGCTAAATCCTCTAGTCACTTTGTCATGTGAATATACTTTAATTCATTAACAAATTGGAAGGCTAATTTGTGTGTCTTTTACCATTAGATATCTCTCTCAAAAATTCAACCCTAATTTTTAGTTTTATCTATCTATTTAATTGGAAATTTGGAATCCATCATAATGTGATGAGTTCTGTCATTAAGACTAAAATGGTGACAACTACATAAAAAAGAAGGGAGGTTCGAGCAAGGAGATGAACACGTATACATGCAACACATTTTAGAGTAGCAACATAGATATGAAAAAGAAAAACCAAAGGATACATAACCAGAAAGAGGTTACGCCTTTGGAAGTATGAGAAATGCTCAATAATTCCCTTTCAGGTAATAAAGCATGATGAGCATCATTCAGAGAAAATTTTAGAATATCTGAGATTTGTCATAGATTCGGAGATTTGATCTTTATCTCCGTCTTTTGAATTCTCTAATAGCCATACATTTGGTATCAACTAAGATGCTGAGCATCAAAAAACACGATCGAATTGATATTCTAAAAAAATTTGATATCAATCTAGTTAAACAGCTTGGGTATCTGAATCAGAAAGGCCAACAAATTCTTGATTAATCTACACCCCAGAGTGATCAATCTACCTAATCACAATTCAATTGGTTGGTGATCCTCCTCGATCATAAAATTGACTATTTATCAGCATCTTCTCCTTGAGAAATCAGATTCATGGTAAAACCATTTCTAGATCGTTTTCTGTGAGATTGATCCTTCAGGTAATATGGAAGGTTTCAAGAGGGAGTGTGTTTGAATCGAAGACTCCAAAACCCTTTTCCAAAACCCTTTCGAAGCGAAAACAATCCGAGAAGGAAGAAATAGATCGAGCACCAACAAATGCAATCAAAACCTTGCTTGCATCACTTTGATTCAAAGTGATTTACACCCGAGATTGTGTAGCTGAATCGAAAAGGCCACAAAATTTCTATCGATCAATCTACACTCTGAGGCTTGATCAACTAACGTATTCACAACTGAATTGGTTGGTGATCCTCTTAGATCATGACATCGCCAATTTCTAAAACCGTCCTAAATTTATAACTATTTTGAGCCATTTCCGATCAGATCAATATTTTTTGGCTCCTCTCAACGGGACCGAACACTCAGAAACAAACCAAACAGAAAACAGGCAAAGCATTGAAGCGAATTTGATCTAACAGTAATTTAAGAGCTATATAAACATAATTATAAAAAAAAAAAAATCAGAATCGAGTAGCATCCATCGTAATCCATGCTAAGAAAACGATAAGATCATGATCCTTACGCACCTTGATGCGGAATAATCCATTGAAGAAGAAGAAGAAGAAGAAGAGCTCCATCGTTCTCGTACGCGTCTCCTTCTCTCGCCTCGATCGGAATATTTGATCGCCTGAATGAAGAATAAAAACCCTAGACTAGAATATATGAAGGCGATGTGATCGATCGAAGAGATATTTATATTGAGGTTGATGAGCGGGAATGAGCATTACCTCGAATTCGAAGGAAGAATCTGGAGCCCGTTAGAGGCTGAGATTTGAACGCTGGATCGCTTCGAAATATTAATAAGCCAAATAATTGAGAGGGGTTTTCACTTTTTAGGCGAATTCCCGCCACTGGGCCTTGCAGTTCCCGCGTAAACCTTAATAAGATTCGGGTTGGGTTGAGAATTCGGCCCGGAAAGAGCGGCCTCGGCCTATTGTCATCAGGCCGGATCAACTACTAAAATAGGGGCCGAGCCGGGCCAACAGGGGTTGTTTGGTTCCTCAAAAAAAATATGGAAAAAGTTTTTTGAAAAAGAAAGTTTTCGTGTAAAACTCTTTTTTTAGTTTTCACTCGTTTGGTTCCAAAGAAAAACTTGCTTTTTTAAAAAATTATATAGAGTGCGAGTGTTTTCATTTTTCAGGATTTTTTAGAAAAACAAAAACACTAATTTTTGATAAAATCATAATAAAAAAAAAAACTTTGTAAAAAAATTAGTTTAAGACGAAAAAAAAAAAGTTCTCCATGAAAAACTATTTTCATGAAAAATAAAATCACAGTATTCTGAGAAACCAAACAGCCCCTAAAATAGAATGTGTGATGTGTGATGTGTGATGACTCTCTTGTTTATTTATTTGTTTGTTTGTTTATTTATAAGCTGGCCTTATTAATAACTTAAGCTTCACACCTTTGGCTAGTTACTGTAGCCTCGCAGTACATTTTTAGTTCGGAAAAGTAGCTCCCAAGTAAATTAAGAAAGTGAAAAGTTAACTTTGGTAGGCATTGGCGAGTGAATGCAACTCCATCAGGGTGGGTTTATCTTACTAGTTTCCAGAAAAGGAAAACAAACAATTGCATCGCTCCTGTAAAATTAATGTTACCTACTTCTACACCCAACGACAAGGCCAGATCAGAGTCAATTTTTACAAACAAAATTGCACAGGATGTAATTATTGGTATATTGAGTAGCAGAATATTGTATATACAGCTCCATCAGGAATAGTGAAGCGATCTGTTTGTCTCGCTTGGTTTTTCATTTTGTCGATCGCACAAGTAATTACTAGACCCATGTACATTGCCAGTCGTGCCGTGTTCATGCTCGTCGTCTCCTCGATTATCTTCCTCATCATCATCTTCTTCATTGAGACGGCTCTCAACCCCACTATCTTCATCATCTTCATCAAGATAGTTCTCAACGCCGTTGGCCTCATCATGTTCATCATAGTCACCATCTTCATCTTCGTCTTCATCAGGGTAGCTCCCAATGCCACCATCTTCGCCTCTATTAGTGTTAAGAACACTATCAAAAGTTTCGAGATAAGCGTCATCATCCTCATCCTGCAAGGCAACAACAAAAAACACACGCACAACAGTTGATATCTTTGAATAACAATTATCTAACATCCAGCAGAAAAAGCCAAATGCAGTGTGATATTAAAAATTTACATTGTGAGCCAATCAGTTGGCAAAAGAAATGATAGCTAAAAGGAGTTGATATAACTGTAACATAAATATCAAATAACCTACAAAAGGCTCATCTGCATGCAAAAACTTATTATTCTCACACACGGGAGTAAACATCAAATAGCTCAATTATATCTACCTCTGTCTCTTCCTCTTCAGTGCAATACGCAGTGTCCAGTCTATCATACAATTCATCATCTCCTTGCTCTCTCACGTCTTCCATTTGGACCTGAAATAAGTCAAAGTTTTCATTTTCGGGGTGTGCCAAAAAGTTATTCATCCTTTAATTAATAGGTCGCATAAGTGAAGGATGATTAAGACAGAGATCGAACCAGCTCAGACTTCAACTGATCCACCCTTTTGTTTAAGTTTTTGATGTGCTTGTTAAGAGCCTTTAATTCCAGCCAAAAAAAAAAGCATATAAGACTGCTGTTAGCATACAAATAAAGCATTGCAATTCTCAGGATGTTAACATAGTACGGAGGGTACAGGCTGATGCAGGAACATAAAAGTTAATGCCATCGGGAAGCTTCAACATCCGAGGCTGGAGCTTCTGCAAAGTATGCCTTAAGTAGTGCTGCCCGAAGAAACACTAATACTCTTTTCGTTCAAATTACGAGTTTACGACAGAAGCTTCCTACCACAGCAGAAGCAAAAGTTTCGTATTTGAGATTCTACTTCGAGCCTAGAAGCTCATTTTAGCCTCTCGCCACATTACAACCTTCAGACTTCTTGTTTGCCAATCGCAAGCAGTTGTTCTCAACGTAGAAGGTATTCCAAAACCTGGCCCTCCAAGGGGTTTTTTTTCCCCTCTTTTTACTACTTTTTGTCGGAATACACTCTTTTCGTGCATCGCTTTACCCATAATTAATTTATTTATTTATTAAACATTAATTACCTCACGCCTCTGAAGCTCGATAGACCGTGCTAAAGCCTTCCTCTTAGTCAATAAATTCTTAGGTCTCAAACTAGGAGGTCTTTGATATTCTTTTCCGCGATACACTATAATAGCAAAGCCCTTGGATATCTTGTCCACAGAGACCAAGATACCCCCACTCTCTGCTTCCAGTGACAGCGCAATGTTCTTAACAAGTGCAAAAGTCTTTGCTTTCACAATGACCTTAACCAATTCCCTATACTTCCAATGCAAGTGCATATTTTCAACTGTGCCATCAAAAACTCCTCTTCTGCCTGAAAATATGAAGTTAGGACTTGGGATAACTTTATCATAAAAAAAAAATTAAGATTAGTGGAACACAAATACAAAATTTTTTTGCCAAATGTAGTTAAAAAAAAAAAATTTCTTTATGAAATTAAAGCATGTCAAATTAGTGCATGAGAGAAAGAATGATAGTACCAGACATGGCCAGAGTACTCTATATTTTTACTTTTTTCTTTTCTTTTTCTGTTTTTGTTCGATGGGGTATGGAGCTGGGGAGTGGGGAACAAAAAAAAAGTTACCGAGAAGCAAAAAAGCCTTCATCCTTAATCCAAGCTTGCGAAACATGAACCTCTCTTCATCAGTTATTGTTTCAGGATCTTTGGTAGGTCCTACAGGCTTCAAGGATTCCTCCACTTTGGCTAATGCTTTTTCAGCTTTCATTATCTTCCGTTGAGCCTACATGTGAAAGAAAATTATTGGCACATACATGAGAAGATGCAGTGGCAATTTCAAAGCTAGTGTATAGAAAATATCGTGAATCACTGAAATGCATGTAGATAATACTCCAACATGTTTTTGCAGATAAAGCCCGCCCAGGTACTCGTATTCAAAAAGAAAATTGCAAAGGACCAAGCATTTTCTGTGTTCGGTTATGGGAACATCAAGAAGAGTTCAACTATTAAAATGGCCCCCACAATGCTTTTTCTAAGAGTATTACATAACACTCGTCCGTAGATTTAAGTGAAAGAGAAAAGGAAGCTTTTCTGAAACAAATTAACAAGTGACCAATCCTATAGAGCCTGCACGACACTTATGGCATTTCTCTTTCACTTACCTGCATACTTGCTTCAATATTATTATCTTAAGATAGAAGATCAGGAAGCAAAACTTACTATGGGAAGGAGTAACAAGCCATTAATTGCTATGCTGCTTGCACAAAGTGGTCAGATTTAAGATACTTACAAGAGAAAGCTTCCACTCCAGCTTCCTCACGAGCTCAGCATGCCTTGCCATTTCAGCAGCTCTCCTCATCTTATTCACATGATCATCATCAAGTTTGCTTCCATATTTGGCATCAGCTTCTAGAGTTTCTTTCAGAGTACCAGCCGCTCCAGGCTCTCCAACTGTCTCAATATCTGAACAAACTGAAGAGGCGGCGCGCAAGCGTGCTTGTTCTTCTTCATCTTGCAATGCCTTTGCCAATCTTTCCCTTTCAAGCAATGCCTCTGCTACTTCCCGGGACAAGAAATCCTTCCCTCTGTAAAAGACAATGAAATCCTTGTTCCTTGAAAGAATCGTGCCTCCTGTTAGTTTCTGAAGTTGCAAGAGAAGTTAGTTTCAAAATATTTTCAATAGTTAAAGAGGAATAGAGAATTTAAAAATGAAAAAATAAATAAATAAAAAGATAATTAATTTTAAGATGCACAGGAGCTCGAGTGCTGATAGCGATTGCAAATTGGTGAGTATGGTAGCAACAGACAAAGATGAAGTGCAAGAATTTTCCAGCTTTCGAAGAAACGACATAGAAATGATAATCTAATATATTATCTACTAAGAAAAGCTTTCGGAATTACCTTGATATCCGCAGCCATTCTTTCACTACTAGTAAGCTGCACCCCTCGCTTGAGAGCAATTTTCGCTATGGAACTTTTCTCCCACAGCTTCACCATAGCAGTCGCTAATCCTTCATGCTGCCTATTTCTTCCTATAGATGTTCATCTAAGCAAAAATTCACAAATGGAACAGGAAAAGAGAGAAAAAAAAACAAGGAAAGAAATAAAGATTATGCTTACCAAGAGCAAAATGAGGCGGCAAAGTCCTTGCAAGTCTACGTAGTGCAGTACCATCCTTTTGTCCGATAGAAGGCTTCACCCCATATGGGAGAATCCTAAAAGGGGGTTTATAACCTGGAACTATGCCCGGAAGCAAATCAGCATCGACAGGCAATGGATCACAACCAGGCCAATCAGTATATCTTGGACCGAGCTCATCTAACAGCTTGTCAATCTCACTTTCGTACTTGATTTCAGGGGGCGATTGTTTTCCCCTCTCTTTCTGAATTGCAGTTGAGAGATGTCTATTAGAATCTCGCGTGCTTGGTCTATCGAGCTCGGCGGGAACTAAAGATGGCTTGTAAGCAGTTCTGTTTAAGGAGTTTGCGCCAGTTCCTTGCCCGTTGTGGTACGGTGTTTTCGCGGGCTGAGGAACCTCATAAGCTACACCTCTATATAAAGAGATAGAAGTTCCTGATCTCCATATCACCAATCCTCCTGTTTTTCTCTAATTATCATTAGTAATGAAATATCAGCATGTTTGTAAAATCAGCAAAAAAAGAAGAAAAAAAAAGAAAAGAAAAAAAGGGACAAGAAGCCTTAGGATGAATTAAGGCTGAAATAGTGAAATTTAGAATGAATCTAAAAGCCAATGAGTCAGGATTCTGAAGAAGTAATTAAAGAGCACGCATTATCTTATTCAGATAAGTGTTATCATAAAAGGACTAAGATTTGGTAGTGCAAATTCACTATTCATTACTCATAGACTCATAATCCATAGAAATGAAAGTTGAGCTGGAACATAGAAGAAAATAGTGGATGGAGAGACAATGAACCTCTAGTATCTCGTGCATCCGCTTCATGTTAAGCGCCGGAGGGCCCTCGCACTTGAGCCTCACCACCTCGCTCGTGTTCCACTTCTCGTGGATCAAATCCACGATCTCCTGCGTCACACCCGCGCCTCCGATCTTCGTCTTCGACTTCATTCTGATCGCTAGATGCCTCAGCCTCCTCAATTCTCCCTCCGGAAGCGTGAGCTCCGCCAACGAGGTCTTGCTTCTCTTCGTCCTCGCCGAGCCTTCCTTTGCCTCCAATGGCTTCTCCCACGGAAACCGCGCCTCCTCGTCCACATCCAGCGACAACCCCCCTCTTGCATTGGGCAAAACCCCGTCCTCAGCGTAGAATATGTCCTCCACGGATCCCTTTTCGGGTAAAGGTCGCTCCTTTATCTCGCGAGAGTCGTCGATGTACCCGAACTTCCTCAGCTTCTCCACGATCTTCTCCATGGTGCTGCTCCGGGTGCTTCGGCTGGTGCCCACGTCGTCCTCGTCGCTAGATAGGCCCTCGCGGTAGTCCAACACCGCGCGCGGGCGCTTCGGGAGCAGCGGCGAGGGGCGGACGCCGCGTTCCCAGCTGCGGATCCACGAGGGCGCCGATGAGAGGTCGTCGGAGGTGGTTTTGGGGAGAAGAGGTGGGGTTTTGCGATGTAGGCATCGTTTGTGGGCGCAAAAATCGGAGAACCCGAGGCTTTGGGAGGAGGGGCGGCAGAGGAAGTGGAGGCGGCGGGAGAAGGAGGAGTGGAGGGAGTCGAAGAAGGTGGAGGGGTGGAGCTGGCTCGCGGGGGAGAACGCCATTAATGGAGACGTTGTAGTTGACTTGGAGAATGGTGATTTGAAGAGGGAGGCGAGAGGGGAGAGGATGGGCTTGGGGAAAAAGATGATGGGAGGGAGAGAGCTCGGAGGGGTTTGGGATTTTTTAGTTTTAACTTTATCACTGATTTAATTAAAAAAATTAGTAGATAAAATAAAAAAAAAAAAAAAACTACGGAATGTACTAAATTGATACATTTTAAACCGCATAGTACTAAAATAAAAAAATACGAAATCACATAGTATTAAAATTAAAAAAATATGAAACCACATAAAATTTTTTCTTTTTTTTCACCTAACGGGTGGAGTTTTCTTTTACGGATTCGATTATCGAACGTCCGCTAAATGATTGGATTAATTGTAAAACTAGTTCCTGTTCTATTTAGTTGAGTTCACTATAATGGTCAAGTTATCATAACAATTTAGAACAGTTAGTTCTTAGCTTTATAACGAAAAAACTCAATTTCAAGCTCATTTTGTTCGTAAACCATTCGAAATCATTAAAGAAAAAGTACCCACACTTTTTAGTTGGATATTTAATCGTCATATTTTTTAAATTTGTATAATCTTCGTTTGTATGAAAATCAAAAAGTTCTTCGCCCAGCTTATATAAAATTTACTAGATTGCATGAAAGTGAGATTACGTTTCTAAAATTTATTTTCTTCAACTTTATCCAGTATTAGCGTAAGCATGAGCTTGATTGGCGAAGCAACACCTTAGTTCTCATCTTAAAAAAATATTATTACTTGCATGATTTCATATTCCATCTTTACTGTCCTCACTATAATCCATATCTCATTTATTCCATCTCTTTTTTTTTTTTTTTTACAGTTTATCAGTCATTCATCCACCTTATACTCTTGATATATTAAATTAATTTGTAGATAAGTTAAAAATAATAAAATAATGGAAGGTAGATATTGAAATAAAACCTGAAACCAGTGATGAACAAATACATGGTATAAGAATGGTATATCATGAACCAGTGCAACAGGTGTAAGCAATACTTCTTTCATTTTCCAATATTAAATAATAATAAAATCTAAAGAAAAATTCCCTTAAAAAAGTTAGAAATGTCAAAATCAAATGCATTTGAGGGTTGAAATGAAACGTCGTAAAAGTCGGGGGCAAACGGTGCAATTTACCCAACATGTTTTATCATTTAATCCAAACCCCGCCTCTTCTCCCAAAACCCCGATCATAATAACACAACCATGCCCTAGCTTCCTACTTCTGGGTATTTTCCTTCTCCTCGCCCAAATCTTTTCCCCCTCTCCATCTCCGTCCCCGCCGCACCGCCGCCGCCGCCGCCGCCGCCGCATCCGCCATTATCGACACCAGGTAACACCTTCGTTTACAGCTTCGCTGTATAGTTACTCGTTGCTCGATTAAGGGGGGTATGTAGCTCGGGTTCCTCTCTTCCAGGGCATAATATAGCTCAAGAGCCATGCAAAAGATAACCTTTCGAGATTCCCGAATCAGCTTCATAGATTTCATAAATCTGAGTAAAACCTAGAAATAAGGGGGGTGTGCAACTTCTCAAAGGTCCGATTTGTGTTGTTCTCTGATGATGTTATGAGCTATTTCTTTTTGTATGATTTAGCTTGTATTTGAGAGGTTTGGCAAGCTCTATTCGGATGTGTAAACATGTAGATGTTGCAACGTAAGAAGTGCGCGAAATCATGTCCTTTCTCAGGGGTTAAATAGCAAAACTAGGCTGCAAACTTCTAGCCAAGTCTCACGTCGGTCCTCGAGATTTCAAGTTGGAAACATGACACCCCTAACATTTCAAAGTGCTTCGCTTTAGTCCTCTTAGTGGAAATATTATCACGCCATTTGTATCCGCGGGCCGCCCGTCCGTCTTATTCTTCCATGCCAACTGTCCGGTTTTTAACTGGAGGAAAGGCTGCAACCCTTGAGATGCTTATGATATTACGAATCTAATATATCACACTATCGTAAATTGTTCAATGCCATCTAAATGTATAACACGTGCAAATATGTTATTGTTCTAAATTGTTCTGAGCTTGGTTTAGTCTTCATGAACTAATTTAATACTGAAATACCTTCCTGTAATTTCAAGATGTTTATATGAGAAACATTGATGTTAGATTGCATTATGTCCGAACTATACGAGCTACTGTATCTAAAACATCTTATAAATATGGGCAGCGTATGGAGGAGAGTAATTCACTCCGCGACTTATATTTACTTGCTTTTACCTTTATGGTTTGTTGGGACTAGGCAACCGTAAAAAACGAAAATAGTTGCTAGATAGAGGAGAACAGAGTAGATTTAATATTTTGGGATTTACTATCGTCCAGCGAAGACAGTGGAAATGGTCCCAGGGGCGATCTCTAGGCAAAGTTTTGTCATAATTAGTATGCAAAATGCATGTTCTTCCTGGACAAACGGGAACTAGTTGTTAAACAATCACCTCCAAGGCATTCTCTTTATGATTTTTCCCCCCAGAAAATCATCTCTCGAGGAAATTTTATGGGGCTGAAAGCTGATACCTTCTTCTGTTTGGATTGTTAGCAGAATATAAAAATGGTGTTCCTTGAGGTGGAAATGCCGTGGAACGTGTTGATCTCACCAGACCAACTCAGCCCAAAGGGCCTCTTGCTTCAGAAAGCTATAATAGTGCGGCTGTTAGAGGACATAGCAAACAGAAAAGCATCCAAGGAGCACGGTTACTACATTGCAGTAACTGCCCTCAACTCCATAGATGAAGGAAAAGTCAGAGAACTCACCGGAGATGTTCTTTTCCCTGTCTCATTCAATTGTCTTACGCAGAAACCTACTAAGGGCGAGATCTTAGTCGGCTCAGTCGACAAGATCCTTAAGCATGGGATATTTCTGAAATCTGGACCAATAGATAGTATATTTCTATCGGAGAAGATGATGAGAGATTACAAATATGTTGCCGGAGAAAATCCGATGTTTCTAAGTGAGAAGCACTCGAAGCTGGAAAAGGACACAGTGGTGCGCTTCAAGGTTCTAGGTTTGAAGTGGTTGGAAGCAGATAGGCAGTTTCAGTTGCTTGCGACTTTGGCAGGCGATTTTCTCGGGCCTATATGAATTTAAAGAATGATTGGAAAGACTAATGGCTTAAAAAGTTTGGTAATTGGTCAATCTTAACTTGATTTCGACCGGTCTAACTGCTGGAAATCGAATTTTATTGTAAATTTTTGTTTTGGATATCAATTACCTGTGGTGAACAATTTTGATGATTAGATGTTAAAAGTCTTATGCAATGTGACTTGTAAGTTATTACGAGTTATTACATTGTATTGTCTTTGATTGCTTTCCTCGTCCAATTATTATTGCCCTGCAACTGGCTCATTGTGTATCTTCTGATATGTGGTTCTCTTCTTAGGTTGATTCTAGTTTTGTACATGATGTTTGGCAATCATCATTGCCTATTAAAATGGACCTAGTTAGCAGAAAAATTCACGGGGTGTGATAGTTACACACAGTGATGTTTTGTCAGAAAGAAAAAAGAGAAAAATAAACGTTTTTGGTCTTATAATCTGTGGATTTGGGAATTTTGACTCCCTTCAGGGGTTGCTTGGTTCCATCTAAAATTGTGAAAAAAAATTTTGCTCAAAAAAAATTTGCGGAAGAAAATAAAATTTAAGCTCTTTAATATTTAATTTTAGGAATTTTTTTTAATGACGGTCATTTGGTTGAAAAAAAAAATTTTAAAAAATTATTTAATATTTTTTTATGATATATATTATTTGGAAAATTTTAAAAATCCTTCTATGATTTCGCACTTTTTTATTTTAATACCTTCTGATTTAAAGTGTATCAAGTTAGTATCATGTGGTTTCGCATTTTCTCACTTTAGTACCCTGGAGTTTAAATTGTATCGAGTTAGTAAACTATGATTTTATTTTTGTACCAAGTTAGTATTCTGTGGTTTTATTTTTCTCTTAATGAAATATTAAACCACAGGGTACTAAAGTGAGAAAGTGCGAAACACAAGGTACTAACTTGATACACTTTAAACCACAGGATACTAAGTGAAAAAGTGCAAAATCATATGATATTAATTTGATACACTTTAAACCACAGGATACTAAAGTGAGAAAGAGTGAAACGACAATAGAGGTATTTGAAGTTTTTCCTATATTATTTAGATATAATAATTATTATACTATATATATTATATTATAATTTATATTTACAAATTAAATATATTTAAAAATTATATTATACAATAAACATATAATATAATATATACTAGTTATATCTTTAGGGATAGGAATAGACTCTTATCCCCTTTATACCCAAACGCTAATTTTTTATCCGAGAATAATAATTCTCGGTTATTTCCACCAACACCTTCATTTTCTATATAAAACTATCTAAAATTCTTCTTATCGTCCAAACACTATTTTTTTTTCCCATACTTGTACCTATCCCTTTAATAGCTAGTTCTTGCTTATATCCGAACCAAACGGTACCTAAGAATATTAATAAATAATTATATATTTATAAATAAAATAATATTTTTATATAAAAATAATATACTATATGTATAATAAATAAATAAATAAATATATATATATATATATATAGATATATATTACAAGTCAACGGAAGACACCTTCGATGGCAAGCAAACAGGAAAAGATGCCATCGTTGTGTGTTTCTTTTTGTGCCCACTTCTAATTCTATCCACGAACAAAGCTCATCAGCATCATACAGTAATCGCTGATTAATTGGAGCAATAGTGATTAGCATAGAGGATGCAACGTTGGTCTATTTCTCGGTACACGCTTTGGTGCCTATAAATTAATTAGAATTTTCGAACCTTTCTTTACCGTCTATTGCTTCTTCTTCTTTCGTCTCCCTTCTTCTCGTACCTTCCCTTCCCAACGAAGTAATAAGTTGTTGAACCCCACCCTTTTCCCCTCCCGAAACTCGTCTCGTCGCCTCCCTCCTATTCCTATTCCTAGGGCTAGGGTTTCGAGATGCGCACCCCCAACCCCTCCTCGTCCTCGAGCGGCTACGGCTCGGTCCCTCGGCGATCTCGTCTCCCGCTTCAAATCGCAGGGCCACGCCCTCATCTCAGCGCAGCGCCCATGGGCGGAGCTTTTCAGCGGCCCCGCCGCGTTCTCCCCACCCAAATCCGCCGCCGACGTTACCCGCCGCCTCAGCCGCAACCTCGTCTACTTCCGCGGCAACTACGCCATCGCCTTCCTCCTCGTCCTCTTCGTCTCCTTCCTCTCCCACCCCGCCGCCATGATCGGCTTCGTCGGCCTCTGCGCCGCGTGGTTCTTCCTCTACTTCTCCCGCGACGGGCCCCTCGTCCTCTTCGGCCGAACCCTAGACGATAGCGTCGTCTTCGGCGCCCTCTTCGCCGCCACCGTCGTCGCCCTCCTCTTCACCGACGTCGTGTGGAGCGTCGTCGGATCCCTCCTCGTCGGAGCCGCCATTGTCGGGCTCCACGCGGCGCTGAGGAACACCGACGACCTCTTCATCGACGAGGACGAGGTCGCCCGAGGTGGATTAATCTCCGCCGTTTGATGCGATCCAGCTCCGGATTAGGGTTAAGGTTACGGTTTCTTCTTCATATATAAGAAAAGATAATTTGGAATTTGGGGATTTTGGTTTCAATCGTTGTTGATTCTTTTGTATCTCTATATAAACAGTTAATTTGGCTTGCTGTATTACTACTGCTATTTGTGAATTTGGATTCGGGGAATATTGTTTAACAGCTTTATCTGTCTATGCTGAAAAGCACATGTTAACGATGAGTTTTGATGTTGAAATTGTTTTAATTATCATGAATCTTGCAAATTTTACCTTTGATAATTTGGTTTCACCTTGCATTTAAACCACATGTTAAGCAGCATTTCAGTAAATTAATACGCAACTCAATAGTCCAAAACCTCATTCGAAACAAGATAATTTCACATGGTGTAAGGTCTTTCGTAAGAAAAGCAATTAGATGAAAACCTAATCTTCAACAGCAGATACAAGAGTCGTTTTCCAATAGATTTATTCATCAGTGTTTGCAAACAAAAGTCCACACAAAAGGGCACGACAATACTACACCACACTAAACCACTCTGTAGTGATTGCAGGCCAGTAAAGTTTTCGGTCTGAATATTTTCAAAAGGAAATCTTAATACAGAAGTTACAGAAGTTAGCATGAATCAACCAAAGAATACACGTTGAGCTACTCTACCATTAACAACATTGAGCATGTGTGAAGTCATATACAAACTCAGGCATATGTTCATAGATAAGCATGCATCACACTGAGCATAAGGTGTGAACATGCTAAATGTTCGTAGAAAAACATGCATCCATGCTCTCATAAGCATATATATATATATATATATATATATATATATATATATATATATATAGTATGCGATATACATGCCATATATCGTGTTGTATCCGCTAGATAGGCACTAGATCATCCTGTATCTGAAACCAAATTAGCAGCAAAACACACGACATTCATGTGATGCACAATAGTAGTTCCTGACATACACAACAAAATCATTAATCTCCCAATAATCCGCCTCGGTACATACATTTGATAAACTAAGCTACTAAAGAATTATAAACATAAGAAATCAGAAAGGCAACTGAATGGTGTTTGAGAACAACATTTCACTCCTAGTTAAAATACTGCAGCTTTCCTTTCACCACATCCGTCAGCTTCTTCTGAGCATTTTGTTGTATATTGCGGCGAAGATCAGAAGAAATGGAATCGATAGCAGACACAAGATGACATTGCAGCGGACACAAGATGACATTGCACACAACACATCAGTCTTAGTTAAAATCCCGCAACCTTCTTTTTAACATGTCCATAGACTTCTTCCGAGCATTTTGCTGCGTATTGCGGTTAGCGAGGCCCCCAAACAACCTATCTGGTGAATCCTTGAATTTGTCACATATAGCGGCCACCTTTTTATGGTCCAGCACACCATAGTTTTCCTCCCTAATTACAGGATTCGTAAAGTTCTCAGGCTGATTACTGAGTAAAAGATTAACCAACTGCCTTGCTTCCACCAAACAATCCTTAAAACTGGTCTCTTTCCGCAACTCAGTCAGCCCTGCGCTATAAAACCTCTCATCCGCAAATGACTCCAGTACCTTGAGATCATTATCAATTCCTATTACAGCATTAAGATTGAACCTTTTCAAATTCTCACTGAGAAAAGCTGTTACAATAGAGTCCGAAATATGACTTAAAGCACCAACTCCAACCATATAAAGGGCCTCTAGAGGTAAAATTTGCTGAGCATTTGATACTAGCTCATCAAGGTAAATAACGACCTCATTCATATAATCATTCGCATGTTCTGAGGCTTCATCAACCGTCCAATTAATATTATTCATGAGCACCATATACTCATCCAATTTGGAATTCACTAAATTCGATAATTCATTATAGGCAGCATTGTGGGAGGCTTTCAAAACAGCTTTAGCGGCTAAGCCGGAATGAGGCCTGTCAACGAGCCGTCTAGGGATTCCGCAGAGTTGAGCAGCCAGAAAGAGAAATCGATCACAAGCACGTTCTAGAACTGCTATGTTTGCCGTAATTTGCATTGCCTGCGGCACACTTAAGGAGCAACTATGGATCGTATTCAGTAAAGCATCATTTAACACTTCAATTAACAGCTTGTCTAGGAACTTCCTCACAACATCGTAGAAGTTCATGGTACCTCCATAGGATAAGTAACTGACTGAGTCTCCAATGAAAGATCGCACTATACGACAAACATCGGGAACAGAAGAAGAGAAGGGTGCTATATATGGAAAAGCCGGCATTATATCCGAAGGCTGAAGATGGAAAGCTAATACATTCATATTATACTCATACTCTTTCTTCAACACCATCTGTTCAAATGAGTCATTTGAAAGGGCATCGATTATCTGCTTCCGACACTCATTCAAAAGATGCTCATGATACTTATCCCTATTATTATCAAGAATTTCGAGAAGAGGCGTGATTCGATAGCCATAACGCTTTAGTGTCTCACTTAGAAGAGTGAGAAAGTGTTTAATAAGAATAAAATGGCTCGCAGTATCCATACGAGAGAACTGGTCCTCTAAGACAGAAGTCATCTTAGCAATGGCCGTTTCCCATAATGTCTCGAGTTGACTTTCTGACAACAAACCACTTGCGGTTCGAAGAACTCGGTCCTCAATGAGGAAAAAGCCAGCTACTTGTGCGAAAAACGGCTGATGGGATTCAAGAAAATTCTGTGCGGAAGAAATTTGTAAGTCTGAATTCAGTTGCATAAGCCGATTCTTGTAGTAGTATTCGCAGAATTTTTCCCCAAAACCAAGGCAAGTGTGGATATGGTGCGCACGGTAAACGGGTGAGAGATCGAATTCTAAAATCGAATCTTCCTCAATATGGTCGACATCCAATGTGTATATAAACTCACCAACCCCCGAACGATTTTGTTCTTCAGCCTCTCTCTGGCGGGCTCGCATTTCTTCATCTCTTTGTCGAGCTGAGGAGGCCTGCCCTATGGCCAACTGCCCAATCTCTTTTGCCGTGCTCCTTATGTGCACAAGCCAGTCGTTGAACTCACTACAAACTTTCTTCTCGATATGGAGCTTTATTATTGGTATCTGTTTCTCTATCATTCTCCTAAGGGCCTTCAAAGGAATTGAGTGTAAACATTCCTTTTCAATCAAGTCCAAAGTTTTCAACACAGGGTAAAACCGGCCCTCTGACATGTTTTGATTGCACATAATGCATAAATTGGATACCCACAGACAAGCCTTTAATGTCTTTATAGCCTCGCTTACATTCTTCTTGATCAAGTACAACTCAAGAAGTTCATCTAGCTTAAGAAGAAGGGAATTCGCCACCTCCTGCAACCGCAAGTTCTCGCTTGATAGCGTGGATTTGAGCTCATCGGCATCGACCAATACACCACGTAGCTCATCAACAGCGAGGATGAATTCCTCATAGTGGAGTTTGCAGAGCTCCTCGACCTCGATTTCTTTCTTCTTAACGATGTTTTTGAGATTGTGCAAGAGAACCTCTGGCTTGCCATACTTGAATGCTTGCCGCACGATCGGTCCCAAATCCTCACCGTTGGCAATTGACGCGGCTAGCCCTGCATCAATCCCCCCATCGCCGTTTTCTAAGGTAGTCCTTTTCTTGGATTGGGCATGCATATTTCAACTGCAATAGGAAATATGTAAGAGATGTGCAAAAGGTACTACATAAAATCGAACAATTTACAAAGACGATGAAGCTCGAACTATTATTGAACAAAATACAATTCTGTAGAGGCGAATAAATAAGAGTTAGTGCCATGAAAATCTCAACTTTCCTACATACATCTCACTGTATTTATCAAAGTGATAGTTTATTAGGCCCAAAAAAAATAATATAAATTATTTTCTCGAGAAAGCGCAGATATCAACAATAGATATTAAAGCTAGAGTAAGAAATGAAGAGCCATCCAAAAAAGGATTTTTTACAGTAGAATGAGCCTTTTCTTCGGAAGTTTATGTTACTTCATAGACTACTTTTGTCATAAAAACCCTTATCTTCACAAGCAACACGAAGTTCCTCCGCAGAAAAGAAGAAAGAACTCGAATGGACATTTTGACATACACCTACCATGCATTCCACCCTGTACATAATTATAGAGAGAAAAAAAAACCCAATCAAATTACTTCGTAAATAAGAGTTAAAAGTAAAACTCCTTATCGATTCAAATGAAGAACAACCCGTAGAGTCAACTCGACAAACACATAAAAGGGCCTACGAATCCAAACAAAAAAAACATCAAAACAAAGCTCATTCGTAGCCCAACAAAACAAAAATAGTAAAATAATACTTAAAACCATACAAAAATCTTACTTTCGAACTCACAGATGATTGAAGAGAGCGCGGGACTTAGATGGGATTCGCTCCGCGTCTAATTAGGGTTAAAAAAGATGGGGAAATGGTCTTCGTCGCACGCGATCTTAGTTTCGATCTTCTCTCTTCTCTTTGCTCTCCTCTCTGAGATTTCACGAGAAAGAAACGATTTTTACAGAGGAATAAAATTAATACTAGCTCTGTAGCTTCTTCGTTGTCGCGCGATTTTAGCGAGACCCGCTGATAGCTCCCTCTCCCTCGGACTGTTTCTTCGCTCGCTCTCGGAGATTTTCGACGGCTCACCAAACTTTGGACCCCGAGAGGGACCCAAACGGATCGAATTTTCTTTTCGGAGAGATCGACCCGACCCGTTTGGTCTTATTGGATCGTTTGGCCCGGCCCATTTGGGCGGGGCTTGGTTGGTCCTTGGTCGTACTTGGGTTTTCTAAGGCACTGGATTCGCCCAGTTGGTCTACTTGGTTAGGTTGTCGCAGCAATCCACAAAAGGCTCGAGTTTGATTTGGTTGTGGCCCTCTTCACTCGGACAAAAATTTTATGGGCATAGTCACTACGCGGATCGGCGCCACGTGACCGATCCGACGGATGTCTTTCTCAGTTATTTTTTCTCTCTCTAAAAACACAAGGCTTTTTTTTTTTTTTTCTTTCTTTCCATCCGTAGCCGTCGGATGGGCCACACAATGCCGATCCGCGTAGTCCCCAAACTATGCGCCCATCCGCAGGGGACTATGCCCATA
The DNA here is from genome assembly GCF_001540865.1 of Ananas comosus. Classification (NCBI taxonomy): domain Eukaryota; kingdom Viridiplantae; phylum Streptophyta; class Magnoliopsida; order Poales; family Bromeliaceae; genus Ananas; species Ananas comosus. The sequence continues at coordinate 661,482 of NC_033635.1, read as the reverse complement.
AAATTTTTGCCCTCTTTACTCTTGTGGGTTTGCTACTAAGCCTACATAAAATAATTAAGCTTTGAACTTAAAGACCTCGTTACCAACCAACAAATTCTTTACCATTTGTGTTAGGAACAGTTAATAAATAAAAGGAAAAACTTCAAAAATCCCCCCGTGGTTTCACATTTTTTTATTTTAGTACCCTATGGTTTAAAGTGTATCAAGTTAGTACCTTGTGGTTTCTCACTTTATCACTTTGGTACCCTGTGGTTTCAATACCCCATAGTTTAAAAAACCACAGGGTACTAATTTGATACAAAATTAAAACCACATGGTACTAAAGTGATAAAATGCAAAACCACGGGATACTAACTTGATACACTTTAAATCACAGAGTACTAAAGTGATAAAGTGAGAAATCACAGAGATACTAACTTGATACATTTTAAACCATAGGGTACTAAAGTGAAAAAAATTGAAAACACAAGGGAGGTTTTTGAAGTTTTCCCTAAATAAAAATAAAAAAAAAATTGTAGATTTCGATTATTACAGAAGCGGAACCAAGTAAGCTCGGAGGTCGATGCTCTTGTAGAGCTGGGCCACCTGCAATTGCTCTGTCCAAAGAAGCAGACAATGCTGCGGTGAAAGAGAAACTTTTGACTGCTCTTAAAATTTTTTTTGATTAAACAGGGGTTCACCCTATTTGAAGATGAGGTACAGGAGTGAAATAGACATGGAGGCTTGCTCAACTGAGGCCACAAGGGTTGAGGACATCAGAAATAATACAAGGCAAAACAAACAAAACAAAACAAAACAAAACAAAACAGACTGCTCTTAAAGTTTTAAAACAAAATTTAGTAAAACTATCTCTCTGGTTTAATCTTATAACCTAAACCTATCCTTTGTTTTTTTTTTTTTTTTTTTTTTCGTACCACTGGCTTTAGATTTGTTTCCGTCGCTAGCCGCCAGCCCCAAACATCGTATCTTCATTGGCAATCCAAACATTGTTACGTAGCTTGCGCAGGGCTTATTTGTTTTTATCCGTATGTCAGGGAACTTAGAGAAATTCCTATGCAGCCCGAGTCACCTGGCCCAAAATCTGCTTAGCGATCGTTCGGGTAACGGGTTCGACGGGTTGGCCAAGTAGACCAAACCGCAACCCGCTGTGGGAAACTCAAGGGTCATGAAACTCATGCGATTATGGGTGACTCTTGAAGCTTTTCGCGATTTATGAGCGGTCATTATGTAGGCTCGTGTATGTAGGTGTAATAATGGCCGTGGTTATGTGTAGTGGGGAGTTGAAGAGGACCTTTGGTCTATAAATTGCTGGGGTTGGCTAAGCCATGGACACACAAGGAGGAGATGTGTGTTTTTGTTTGTGTTTGAGGTTGTAATTCTCATTTCTAAGTAGGTAGTACTTTAGTTGAGGAACCTCTTGCCTCGTTTCTCTTTGTAATTTCCCTTTGCATACTTAGTCGTAGGACGCGAAGGTCCGGGCTAGCAATATGGACAAAGGCTTGTCCTATCTTCGAGCAGAGTAAAGTGTTGGGCGCGCCGCACGGGCTTTTGCGAACGAAAACGCTATCGTGACAGTTGGTCATCAGAGCGGATTCGAGCGAGAACCATGTCGTCATCGAATGCGCTGAATCGTCGACGTTGGGGGCGACCTCCAGCAGGCCCCTCAAACGACCCGCCAAGGCAAAGACCCTCAGCGGATCACGCAGGGATCGATCGGGTCATTTGGAGGACCGCCTTAGTGCTGGTGGAGGACGTTAATCGCGAAATGCGGTGAAAGTACACCGAGATGGCGGATACCTTTTAACTCATTTCAACGAAGATGTCCACACATGGATGTAAAGCGTCGCTATGCCATGGAGACATTTCGATATGCGCAACTTGAAAGCCTCAACGCCAACAATGAAGAGTCGATGCACGAGGAGCGACAAGAAATCTGCATCGGGGAGCTTGTTGCTTGATCGTCGACAGAGGTCACGAGGACCTCAAGACAAGAGTAACGATCCTTGGAGGAAAGCGGGGTATCCCCTATTGGCGTGGCACGACCCAACGATGACGTCACGCTTCGAAGGTACTATCCGAAGCTCAAAAATTCAGGGGAACCCGCGACCGAGAAGGAGGATCGCAACTTCTCGTGCACATGGAGCCGCTAACTTCAGCGCTTGCGGCCCTGGGGACGCGAAGATGAGAAAGGCCGGCTGCATCCATGTACCTTGCTGATGACTGCGATGCTTGGTGCGTCGGCGTTCTGCCAGAAGCGAGAAGGGGCACAATGCAAATTGAAGACGTGGAGATTCTTGTGCGCAGAGCTCAAGGCGCAGTTCTTACCCTGAGCACGTCGATACCTTGCGAGGAAGCACTTCACGGGCTTCAAACACACGGACGCCTCAAAAGGAGTATGTCAAGGAATACTCCAAGTTGCAATGCTGTCATCACCAAGCATGGCCGGAGGAATGATCGGCCTTAATTCTTCTTCCTTGACGGATCCACACCTTGGGAGACAAGAGCTTGTGGGACGCGACGTCAAGACGTTGCCTCCGCAAATGCCTTGGCGGAAAACTGGCCGAGTACGAGCGGTGCGGATTGCAACTCGCAGACAAGACGCAAAGCGAGCAAGGCTTAAGGTGGAGAGACCGTCGGAACCAGAAGGACCGACAGGGGCCGCGAGAGGTCCAGTTGTGCCCGCGCCAAGAAATTGACGTGCTACAGTCTGCGGCGAGAACCATTGGGCGAAGGGACTGCCAAACAAGAAGAAGCTGATGCTGTCCAGACCGAGCAGGGCTCGAGGGCAGTGCTGAACGACGAAGATGGGCGCGTAGGCTCTTCAACGCGTTCAGGGCTGGCAAGCAGCAGAGCCCTCAACAAGGAGCTTTGTACATCGATGTGACCCTTTAACGAGGGCCACACGGAGCATTTGGTGACACGGGAGCCACTCATAACTTTGTTCTGACCGAAGTGGAGGCCAAACGGATAGGCCTTCCCCTTGGAGAGACTCTTAGCAGATCAAAGCCGTCAACTCTGAGGCCGCAACTGTTGCGGGCGTGGCCAAGGGTCGGCCATTGCGTGTGGGACCTTGGAGAGCACCGCAAACTTCACCGCTGCCACCCATCGACGACTTCCAAGTCATACTAGGTATGGATTTTTGGCTTCGTCGAAGGCGGTTCCGATGCCACACCTTGGGCCTTGAGCATCAGGATGGGACGGCGGCCCATGCATGCGGTCCTTAGCAAGCCATGGAGAAAACGGTAAGGCACCCAACCCTCTCTGCATTGCAGTGCGAAGGGGTGTGAACCGTGGTGAGATGACTTACCTTGCGGCGATCCGCGAGTTGAGCGACGAGGGCCTCGACGAGGCAGGGCCTTCCTGCAGAGATTGGGGCGGTCTTGGCAGATTTCCAGGATGTCATGCCAAAGGAACTGCCGAAGCAAGTTCCACCTAGACGGGAGGTGGATCATGCCATTTGAGCTCGAGCCAGGGCCAAACCGCGCGAAAGCGCCATTATAGAATGGCCGCCAGAGCTCGAGGAGCTGCAAAACAGTTGAAGGAGCTCTCGATGCGGGCTTATCGACCGTCAAAGGCAGCCTATGGAGCACCAGTTTTGTGTTCCAGCGCAAGAGCGACGGAAGCCTGCGGCTTGTATCGATTACAGAGCGCTCAACAAGTAATGGTCAAAAACAAATACCCAATTCCTGGTTGCAGATCTCTTCGACAATTGGGCGGAGCGAAAGTACTTCACCAAACCGACCTTCGCTCTGGGTATATCAAGTGCGGATTGCAGAAGGAGACGAGGAGAAGACCACTCGTGTTGTGACGAGGGTACGGGGCCTATGAGTCCTTGTCATGCCGTTCGGCTTGACGAAGCGCGCCAGCGACCTTCTGCACACTTATGAACAAGCTGTTCCACCCCTATCTCGATCGCTTGTGGTGGTGTACCTCGACGACATGCGTGGTATACAGAACACCTTGGAGGAGCACACATCGAGCACTTGCGAACGTCTTCCAAGTGCTGCGGGAGAACCAGCTGTTCGTCAAGAAGGAGAAGTGCATATTCGCGAAGGAAGAGGTGCACTTCCTTGGCACTGGATAGGCCAGGGCCTGATTCGCATGGACCAGCGGAAGGTGCGAGCCATCTGCAAATGGGAGACCCAACGACCGGTGTCCGAGTTTCGGTCTTTCCTTGGGCTCGTCAACTACTACCGCACGATTCATTGCTGGTACTCTGCAGAGAGCAGCCTCGTTGACGGATCTGCTGAAGAAAAACCACTCGTGGGTTTGGAACTCTCAATGTGCGGAGGCATTCGAGGACCTAAAGCGGACGGTGACGAGGATCCAGTGCTGCGACTACCCGACTGCAGTCGCCACCTTTGAGTACATACTGATGCCTCTGATTTTGCCATTGAGTTTTCCTCGTGCAGGATGGCACCCCGTCGCCTATGAGAGCCGCAAGTTCAACGACACGAGCCGGCGATACACGATCCAGGAGAAGGAAATGACCGCTGTGCGTGCATTGCTTGCGAAACCTGGCGGCACTATTGCGCTTGGAGCAAGTTTGTGTGTGCGCACCGACAACGTTTGCCACGAGCCTACTTCCAATCGCAAAGAAGCTGTCGCCTAAGCAGGCGAGGGCGACCAGGTGGCAGGACTTCTTGGCGGAGTTCGACATGGAGATGCCAATATAAGGCCCGGAAAGGAAAACCGTCGTGCTGATGCTCTCCAGCCGCAAGGCTGAGCTTGCAGCCGATTGTGGCAGCTTCAAGGGACGCCCGCGATCGACTTCGTTCAGGAACCAGATGAGGACCGTTATCGCTCAAAATCTGCGTGCCAGGCTTGTCAAGGAGGGCAAAACGCTGAAGATTTTTGGATGAGCGACGGGCTGCTCCTCAACCAAGGGGCGACGGGTGTACGTCGCAAGTGCGGGCAACCTTCGCCGCGAGCTATCAGGAGTGCCATGACTCCAAGTGGGCGGCACCCAGGTCAGAAGCGAACCCTGGCGTTGTCGAGGCGCCTACTTTTGGCCGCGGATGCACGAAGACGTGGAGGCTACGTGCGAACCTGCTTGTGTGTCACAGACAAAAGTTGAGCCCAGCGACCTGGCGGACTCCTCGAGCCTTTACCTGTGCCTAGCCGTCCGTGGGAGAGCATTTCGATGGACTTCATCTCCGCCTTACCAAAGGTGGGGGTGCTTGGGTCCATTCTGGTGGTGGTTGATCGTTTTTCCAAGTACGGGACCTTCATTGCTGCGCCGACCGATTGCACGGCTGAAGAAGCGGCACGCCTCTTCGTCAGCCACATCGTCAAGCTTTGGGGGATCCCCACGAGCATCGTGAGCGACCGCGACCCCAGGTTCACTGGCAAGTTTTGGACCGAGGTGTTCAAAATCTTGGGGTCGGAGTTGCTCTTCTCCACCAGTTGGCATCCACAGACCGACGGGCAAACTAAGCGGGTGAACGCTCTGTTGGAGGAGTATTTGCGGCACTATGTGAGTGCCAATCAGAAAGATTGGGTGCATCATCTCGATGTCGCCCAGTTTGCTTACAATTTGCGGCGCAGCGAGTCTACCGGCTGCAGCCCTTTCGAGTTGGCGATCGGGCGACAACCACTTGCCCCTCACACGGCTGCTGCGGGAGAGCAGTTCCGCAGCCCTGTTGCTCTTCAGTTTACCACTAACTTGCAGGAAAAGGGTGAAATTGCAAGGGCGAACTTGGAGAAAGCAGCACGACGGATGAAGAAGTGGGCTGACGAAAAGCGACAGCCTCGGGAGTTTGCCGAGGGGGACTGCGTGATGGTCAAGCTTCATCCGCAGCAGTTCAAAGCCTTGCGGAAGGTGCACAAGGGACTGCTGCGCAAGTACGAAGGCCCATATACCGTCGTCAAGCGTGTGGGCAAGGGGGCCTACAAGCTGCAGCTGCCCGCAAACCTCAGGATCCACCCTGTTTTTCATGTCAGCAGGTTGAAGCTGTACAACGAGGATGCGGAGGATCCGAGCAGAGGAGTGTCGCAGCGAGCGCCTCCGACCATGGTGACTTCGTTCGACAAAGAAGCGGAGTCCATCCTGGACACTCGACTCATTCGGCGACGTGGGGTCGTGCCGAATCCTGAGTACTTGGTGAAGTGGAAGAATCTCCCGTTTGGCGAGGCGAGTTGGGAGAAGGCGGACACACTTTGGCAGTACCAAGCGCTCATCGACGAGTTCCAGAAGCAGCGCGCGACGAGGACGCCTGCGCATTAGGTGGAGGAGGGTGTCAGGGACTTAGAAAAATTCCTATGCAGCCCGGTCCCTAGCCCAAATCTGCTTAGCGAGTTCGGGTTGAAGACGGGTCGAATCGGGTTGGCAAGTAGACACAAACCCAACCCGCTGTGGGAAACTCAAGGGTCATGAAACTCATGGGAGTTATGGGTGACTCTTGAGCTTTTGGCATTTATGAGGGATCATTATGTAGGCTCATTATGTATGTAATAATGGGTGAGTTATGTGGTAGTGGGTGAGTTGAAAAGGCACCTTTGGGCCTATAAATAGTGGGGTTGGCTAAGGCCATGACACACAAGAGAGAGTGTGTTTGTATGCTGTTTGTAGGTTGTAATTCTCATTTCTAAGTAGTGTAGTACTTAGTTTTTTTGAGAGAACCTCTGCCTCTTTCTCTTTGTCATTTCCCTTTGCATACTTAGTCGTAGGACGCGAAGGTCCGGGCTAGCAATAGGGACAAAGGCTTGTCCATCTTCGAGCAGGAAAGGTGGGCGCCGCACGGGCTTTGCGAACGAAAACGCTAAGTCTGTGACAGTAGGCTCTGTTGCCCACAGTTAGATTCTATCAAACAAGACCAAAACTGCGACATAATCACACACCACAAACAAATGAATAATATAAACCCCAAAAGAGGGACTATATATATATATAGAGAGAGAGAGAGAGTCCGGCTAGAATTGTATCGATAACCATTAACATCTTAACCGCACATTTTTTCATCCAAGTACTCAAAACTTAATTGCATCAATGACTTGATGTTATTAATAGTATTCCATCCAAATTCTATAAATATATAATGTCTTAGATTACACTAAGTTTATATGAGCTACTACGACCCTGTTCCCATTTTTATTACCATGAAAAAACCTTACAAATCGACCAATCATGAATGAACTGATACAACATTTTTCCCTCTTACTGCTCAACATCGACTTTCATACCAAAATTGTCAGTATCGAATAGCTAATGGGAATGAGATGAATGCGTTGTCCCCAACTTGAATCTGTTAACTGGATGAAGCCGCGAACAACTTGTAGGAGACTACAGAGGAAAAGTGTACATCCGAATGATGATCAATGAAAACATAACCACAAGAAGAGCATGTTCTTCTGAAGCAGGTAGGAGGTGATTTAATCTTTTCAATGATAATATGAAACTGTTCTGCCGTAAAATTGGGTACGGCTCTGTGGGCAATCAAGACCCGACGAGGCCTTTGTAGCGAGCATAGGCAATAATCAAGACAAAGAAAAGGGCGCAACCAAGTCCACCGACGAGGACCACCTGTTAATCAATTAAAAAAGAATGAAAAAGTAAGCCAAAAAATGAACACAAGTGCTGCCAAACATGCTTGTGTTGACTGATAAGTAAAGACCTACCCATTTGTAGACGTATGCATGGTTTTGATTCCACGAGTAGGGTAAATTCATCCCAAATATGCCGGCAACCAATGAGTACAAAGAGAGGGTTACAGTTCCTGAACTTAAGAATAGCTCCAACTGCCATAACAAGAACAAAACAAAATTTAAGACCAAAAACCACTCGTCAACTAACATTTCTTTTAAAAAAAATCCCTCTCCTACTGCTGGGCTAAGCCCCAGTCGGTAGAGTAAACAATTTCTAAAACTGCTGATGGACAAAACCAACTGCCGATGGACTGTCACCTGAATCAATTGATTTCGATGGTTGTCGAGCTGCATAGGCAAATTATCAAGTTGGTTTAGTATCAACATGTATTCTAGACAAGAACATCATATAAGAGCAAGACAAAGTGAGACCTGAATATTGATGTAGTCTTCTGTGTCATCAATATACTCACGCAGCTGGAAAGTGATTGAAGAAAAACTTATATGTAAGTTATCTAGGTTGAAGTTTTTGAATAAGAGACCTTAAAGACAACATGAAAAAGCTCATAATGCAGAAAGATCGCGCTTCAATTAAGTGGATTGCATTTTTTCAATTTTGTCCATGTAGCAAATGCTCTGAGACCCATTTTGTGAACATAGAAGTGTTGCCTGTGGACAAATGCATTATGCATTATGCGCTTTAGCAAAATGAGATGATAAGCTCATTTTAGCCTTAATTTATCCAATCCATTTCTAGGTTAGATGATCCCATCTGATGCTTGATCCCGATTAACCATATTAATCAGCTCACTAGAACATGCAATGAAAGTAGTTAATAGCTCAAGGAATACTTAATTTGATATTAGTTTCTGACTTACAGTGGTCAATTTGTTCAATGTTCCATCAATCTGCATGAAGTACGCCTGCAGAGATACAATGATATTTTTAGATTTGCATATAAAAGAAAGAATGGTATTCTTCTCTATTCAATCTTTATTTTGATATTGTACAAAGTAATGAACAAAGATGTGCTCTTTTGTAAACCTCAAGTAACATTTCCAACTCCTCGACATCATTCTCATTTCCATGTAATGTTACTGCACTTGCCCTGCTTGCCCGAGATATCTTTGAGGCTATTGTAGGTGAGGCAGGGTACCAACCGGATGCAGCAGAGCCGCTGACAGGAGAAGCAGCCCCGGCCATCTTTCTTGACAAGTAAAGATCTGCCATGTCGTCATCATCATCCAGTAATTGTTCAAGCTCATCTCTTACCTAGTGAGGATAGTATACTTGATGAGGCAACAAAAGACAGAAACCAAGACATTTAAACCAGACAGGGTATACCGTAAAATGAAATTTAGTGGTGTAGTTTTCTTAGACAAATATTAGTACATCAGGTCGTGGACATCAAGTTGCTTTCCTGCTGCATTAATTTAGCTCTGCTTATATGATGAAATTGCAAGGGACAAAGAAAGTAGTACAACCATCAAATTCTTCTTTGCATTAACCTGTAGAGCACACAACTCTAGACAACCTTACTGGAAACACATAAAGAATTTTTTTTTTTTTTTTTTGTCTATTTGCGGAGGAAATGTCTACATTCGTTTGACAAATAAAATCAAAAGTAGTCGGAAATTTAGTAGGGGAAAACACACCTTCTGGACCCGAGCAGTCAACCTTGTCATTGCACTCTTCAACTTTCTAACCCGATCCAAGTTACGGCTACTAATCTGCATTAATAATGCAATGGTGTAATAAGTAACAACTGCAGGAAATAACACCATATGCATTAATAATAGTAGGTAATATAAGATTAAGAATGAAAAGCAAGCCCTCACAAATTTATAGAAAATAGCTGTTTGATATGCAAGAAAAAAGAACAACAGCGAGAGAATATTTACTCACCTTGGAAGTTAGCTCATCCAATGCAGGGTAGGCAGCAGTCTCCAGCTCCGTGGTACGTGCATCAAGGAAGCTGCAGATTGCTTCTAAAGCAACCTCTAGAGCACGAAACTCGAATGGAGATTCTGCATTGTATAAAATGAGAACCTAAGGCAAAAATGTAGAAGTCTTCCAAAGATATAAAAGTAAAGGCCAACCCAGATTAAGGCACCTAAGCAACTGAAGGATTTCATTCTCATTAGATGGGGAGAAAAAAAAATGAAAAAGAAAGGAATGTGTCATTGGCAATGAAAGAGGAAGTTGAAAGTAAAAAAGCTCTTATTTAAAGCCAACATTTTTAGCTTATTTGTTCATTCTAACAGAATTTGGCTCACAGAACTTTTAAAATGAGGAACTTTTAAAGAAGCCGAAACAAAACCGAAGGAAAAAGAGAAAAAAGAACATTCCATAGGTATATACATATACAGAAATTTTAAAAAGCAAACTTAGGACTTTTCGACAGCAACCGCACAGAATTAGTAACTGCCTCATAACACTAGTATCTTCTCCTAACTTAGGTTCTAGAAAGGCCTAATTACCACATTGAGCAAAACAAAGTGAAAGTATGGACAACCTACCATCCTCCTCAGCAGCTTCTACATCATGTTGCTCCTTCCCTTCACCTTGTGCTTGGCGAGCACCACTAGCAGGAGGTAAGCGCCTGCGAAGCTCCTCAACTATTGGGATCACATTATCATCCGTAGGATCCCTAAGCAACACCTAATCCAGGAAAAGCACTCAATCCACGAACTCATCTTGCAACTCATTCGGAAAATCAAAGAAACCGTGAAGTGTTTCAATAACAAAATCTTCGAGTCCTCTCTTTGTTTCAGTTATTGGATCGGTAGACAAGCCTAACTTTTCCAAATAAAAATTCCAAAGCTTTTGAAGTGCCTTGGGCACTAAAACGAGGTATAAGATCTAATTTGAAACTTCCATATCTCCAGCATAAACAGCTTTATAGAAAACTTTATCGACTAAAAAGCTAAGAATATTTCACCAAATCGAACAGTTCTACTCAAGCATCACTTGTGCGGATAGCTCCGGCCAAGCAAAAAAGGCTCCAAGCAGGACAACTAAGTTTCTGAGCACTAAATTTGAAGTTCAAATTCAAACTCGCAGAGCAGTCAAATCGGCGTGAGTTCAATCGTACCTCATCAGCAGTGATGATCGCTTTAATATACTGCACCAGAAAACAGGGGGAATAAAAAAAAAAGGAGCAAACCAAAATTAGCAACAAATACTATCCCAAAAATAAGCACCATTAAACACAATCCAGTAAGAACACCAACTGATAACTGGGTTGAAGATCAGCAACACCTCGAGGTTGAGAACGATCGCCCTCTCCCGCCCTAAGATCGTGGAAGGGTACGACAACAGGGGATCCAAAATCCTCAGATCCCGCGCGTGGATCTCGACCCTGTGCATGATCGCGTACTTGTCCACGTCCATAATCGTCCCCTCCCCATTCGCATCCAACAGGATCCAGCTCCTCGCCGCCCCCGCCCCCGCCTTCTTCTTCATCGACCCCTGCGCCATCTCCACCGCCCCCGCCGCCGCTTCCCGCGCCATCTCNCCATTCGCATCCAACAGGATCCAGCTCCTCGCCGCCCCCGCCCCCGCCTTCTTCTTCATCGACCCCTGCGCCATCTCCACCGCCCCCGCCGCCGCCCCCCGGAGCTCACATCTCCCGATTCCCCTCCCCTTCGCCGGAGCTCCGAGCGTTCTTCTCCCCGGCGATCACATCGCCAGTGCCGAGGAAGAAGCAGCAGCAGCAGAATCGTCGCCTCCGAGCTCCTTTCCTCTTCGCTACAAACCGGGGGGTTCGGTTTCCTTCGAAGAATCTCGTTAATGGCGGGGGGAATCGAATTCGTTCTTTGGTCCGTCCCCTCCGTTTCCGTATTTATCGGGGTCGTGTTATTCGGGTACTTATTCCGGTTGGGTGGCGTGATTGCGAAGGGAGTTTCTATTCCGGGTACTTATTCCGGTTCGGTGGCGCAATGCAGTAGCGCTGTTGCTGTTCTCTCTTTTTCACGAGTTGCTGTTATTCGGTTGTTATCACGGGCAGGCGACATCTGCAGCTCGAACGCGCCGTGGCAGGATTCACACTTGTCCCAAAATTGTCCCAAAATTGTTTTGTATTTATTGAGAGCGGATAATTCTCCGCAACGTCGCCATAATTGTTTTGTTCTGTTTTAGTTGATATATAATCCAATTATTTTACAATCTTATTTTTACAAAAACAGGCCTCACCTTTTCTTTTTCTTTTTTCAAAAGTATTAAAATATTATACTGACGAATCAGTTCAATAGTTAACATTCGAGATTCTTTGTTTAAAATTTAATTGCTTTATCTTATTTTTGAAGTATATTTTCTGCACTTCTTTATATATGTTATTATTATTCTCCTACGCCACAATTATCTCCTCCTTCAAGTATAATGCGTATTTTGCTATACAAATACTATAAATCCAAAAAAATCTAACAATATGATTATTTCCTAAACTTTGATATATATATATATATATATATATATATATACTTCATGATTTTTACATATGTAGTTCCTAACTTTTTTTTCCTAACAATAGATTATCCATGAAAATTTAGTTCGTGTACTAGTTCTACTTGCCCGTCTCTTAGCAAACTTAGAAACATGTTTCGATGAGCAATTGCGAAAGAATTACATAAGTTTTAAGGACCAATTTATAGAAATAAGTAAAAGGTACTAAATTTTAATTTGCGTCACCTCTAGAAAAATTATAGTTGGATGCTTAAAAACTATCAGTACAATTTACACAGTGTTAGATGTCAGAGAAGAACATGCGAAGATTGTTTAAAATACGAGGCAAAATTGTCCTAAAACCCAGTCAAAAGACTCCATGATCTAAGTGATTACCTCATTCAAATTAAGAACATGCGAAGCTTATGTAAGTGTGCACGCCTCCAAAAATAAATATATATTATTTATTCCGTAAACATTTTCTTATAATTAATTAATAAACTAATAATTTTCTTTTATACATTTTAGTTGACCAAGGAGAATAGACACTGTACAAAGAATTTGGTACGTGAGAACTTAACAAATGGGGCGAGCTGGGGAGGAGCTTTTCTAGTGATCAAGTACTCACATTCATAAAATAATTATTAATCCGTTAATAAAACTTATAATTATTGTTGATAATTAAGGACTCGAGCCGTAACGATTTGGTACGGGTGTTGTTCTGGGTCGATTTCATGTGGAGCATCTTCCATCATCTAGAAAATAACACAAGATTTTTATATTTTTCAATTGGTACAGGTGTTGTTCCGGGTCGATTTCATGTGGGCCGAGTCTTGTAGAGCAGGATGACGTAGACATTTGTTATACTTTTTGTTCTTACCATCTATTTTTTTGCTTACATTCTTTTTCTTTTTTTTTCAGTTTTTCTTTTTAGCTTTCTTTTTTGCTCTTTTCTATTCTTTTCTTTTTGATTTTTCAATGGTTTTGAGGCTTTAGCTGTCCCACTCTATATAGCTAAATTCATTTTCCTAATGAATGAAGCTGATATCGTGCTATTTTTCTCTCAAAAAAAAAATTTGTATTTTGTGGATCAATTATCTAGCACTATAATAAAGAGTAGAAATAAATTAAGCAAATAATTAATCAAAAGTTATGTACTCTAATTGCTTCTAGATAGTGAAATAGAAGTTCTAAACAACAAACGCATGACTTAATTTTTAAAAACACATTAGGAGAAAAGGCCCAGCCCAAATGCCAAACAGTACAGCCCGAATTCTAGTGGGCCATATTGGGCCGGCTTCTTCCTAAGGCCTTAATCGGATGTCATGGACCAGACCCGGTTCACCACGTCACCTGTGAACCCTGTGCCATATTGCTAACTAGCGCCTCACCCTATCTGTACGATCAGGCCCAGTTTATAAGGAAACTGTGCTATACTCGTAAAAAACCTATTTAATAAAATATTGAGAAGACGCAAAAGAGTACTATTTTTTAAAGTATAATTAAACTACACCGGAAGATAAAGGAAAATAACAAATCACTCTAATCTGACACAAAACTGCTGCATTTTAACGGAGTTATCATCACTAAGAGGACCACTTCTTCGACCAACTGTGTAACCAAATTGTACAAATTGGAGGAGAATTATCTTAGAGGATTCTTTATAGATTTGACTAGGTATTGTTATTCTGAAGGGGATACAGATCATGCCCAAGGCGTGCACGAATATTTTTGCAATCCATGTGTCATCAACTTCATAGGTGCTAGCTACAATTGTGTTCCCTATCCTCACCAATATCCTTCAAGCCTACTTTTCATCCTATTCATGTTCTTAATTTCCTCACTAGATTTGTCACAAGATGTTTAGAATTGGTTTTTGTTTGATTATTGGTGATTTGTTTTGAAATAAAGAGTTGATGTTTAAGAGTTTAAATTTATCTCTTCGTCATGTTTGTGTAGCAGAAGGGGTTCATCAGAGGCGCTTCCCCTTGTTTCTGACCAAGAAATTTGCTCCTTGTTGTTGAACTTTTTGTTATTCAACCTCTTAGTCAAAATTTATAAAAACATTTGATAGCATTTAGCTTAATTAGGTTCGATTTGAATGAAAATAATAATAACAATCATCATCATCAATCTAATAGGAATGAATCACAATGCAGAATTAAATAATCAGCAGAAATTCTTCAGCGAAATCAAACAATCAGGAATCGCCGCAGTCCGCGAACTCGTAGTTGACAGTTAGAAAGCCATTGGCATAGCCACTCCCATCAGTGTCCAGCTGAGCGAACACACCCTGATCCAAATCGAGCCCTCCGTTCGAACACTGGTCCATGATCCTCACCGTCAACTGCGCCCCGGTTGCGGTGTTTGTCACCTGCACATTTTACGACAGACTCCGTAGGCTCAGTTTGATCTAATCTGACATGAGTTCAATCAAATCTGCATTCTCAGAAGTTGCAATTCAGTGAATATTAAGAAACTAAATTGAACTTTTTCTAGACAGTGGTTGACCTACTGGTTTATTTTTTCCAATCAAATCATTGGATTATATACAAGACCAAATAGGAGAAAGCCATTTTACCAAGAGGCACAAGCCGCATGCGGCTTCGCCGGTGGGGCCGACGGGACCGCAGAACGAGGTCCAGCCGTACTTCTCTCGCCACGACAGAGGCATGCTGGCATCCCACGTGGCGCAGAACGCACTGACGGCCGTCAGGTCCCAATTGTTCTGCGCCGGGTAGTAGTAGTTGAACGTTGCCTGCACGTCAAACGCCTGCTGCGCGGTTGCGGCCACCGCCGCCGCAGCGAAAAGCAGCAAAGCCGTGGACAAGCTCCTCGTACCAACACTCATTGTCATAGCTTATGTAACAGTAATTTCTCAATTTGTGTGGTTGCATAAACATAGGAGATTAATGCTATTTATACAAGTAATTATCAAGGATTAACGGTATATGCGGCTTCTAGGTGGGATTATGCTCACTAACGCGACAAAATCCGGCATAAAAATGTTTTATTTGTTGCTTTGATTTAAAATAAAATAGAGGCACACACGTACTTTGGCAATACAAAACTGCAACTGTGCAAACGTTTAAAAATCTAATCGTACGTAGCATAAGAATTATACTTAATTAAATGGCGTCATTATATATTTTAAATTCGATGTACAAACAAGGCAAAAATTAAGTACGCTAGCTAAGTACAAGTTGCCGTTGCCTTGTATGTTCAGTTCGAGTGTAACGAAGGAATATACAGTAACCATAGAACAAGTTAAGCCAGTTAATAGAGAATGTGATTTTTTTGAGAAAAAGATAAGATAACTTATTCATTAAGTAATTGAATTTAGCTATAAATAGTGAAATAGCAAAGACCTCAAGGCGGCAAAATGTCAATGGGAAGTAGAAGAAACAATTTACGATAAAGACAAAAACAGCCGTCAGAATGAAGGGTGCAACAAATACTGACATCATCCGACTTTACAACAAGAGGCCTAATCTTTCACAAGTACTTCAATACGGTGGACAATAGAAATAGCGTTTAGAGATAAGTTTCGAAAAATAATATTATTTTTTTCATGCCAGATTATCCACCACATGGCCGCCACTGGTTAAGAGAGAATGTTAATTTGAAGGATTGGATAAGCAATGTACCCCAAAGGTTTACATATAGAAAATTACAAAGGAAGCCTTTTCAAGTTTGAAATGTAATTGGGATATTATTCGTCCACTATACGAATAATCTGTTAGGTCGAAACCATTTGACTGAAAAACTAAAATCTAAGTTATCTATGCTAGAAAGCTCAAATCTTTACAAGCTACAATATTTTTTATTTATACAAAAGAAAATTCAATAAGTGAATAATAATCATTCAAAGTCAACTTTACTTTTATATTAGAAACTTTCGTAGTTAATCAGGGCCATTTATCTCGTTTTAATAGATAAGATTGAGTGGTTAACCATCTTGTTGTTTATTGTAGACCCCTGCAAATTAACATGCTATGAACTTTATTAATTCCTTCACATAAGAAAAATTTTGGTCTGTCAATCATAATCAATTTTTTTCTTTTTTTGAGAGATAGATAGCACGCTGCCCGCTTCGTTTATTTTATTTAGAAATAAACTTAACTGGAAAGATGAGTCAACTAAGATTCGAACTTGGGACCTCAGATACCAACCACCAACTCTTTTACCACTTGCTCTAAGGACGGTCGGTGATCATATCAAATTAGCCTGTGAATAATGGCCGAAAATAATAATAATTTTTTTTTTTTGACAATATCAATTAATCAACTTAATTTATTGCGCATAGAAAAGCTTTTATTGCATTTCTTTTAGATCACACCTTATTCATTGTAATATCCTTTTATTACATGGCATTATTAATAGTAATGGATAATAATAAGTCAACATTTATCAGTCGCCGCAGTCGACAAACTGATAGTCGACGATGAGATAGCCGTTGGCAACGCCTTGTCCATTAGTGTCTAGCTGGTCGAAAACACCCTGATCTAAATCCAGCCCTCCGTTCGAGCACTGATCGACGATCCTGACCGTTGCTTGTGCTCCTGTTGCTGTGTTTGTCACCTGTATTATATATGGTAGTGTAATTGAGATTGCATCAGGTTAATTTGATGAGTACGTACGAATCAGAATGATGCAAACAAATGTTTGATTAAATATCAGATTATAAAGTTAGAATTATATAATTTAACAAATAGTGACCATAGTTGTACCTATCAATTCTCCTACCGGAAATTAGGTAAAATAAATGAAAAAATTTATTATTTTCGTCACACATTTATATATTTTTACTATTATATTATTCATTTTATCAATCAAATTACTGCTGATTTTTTAGCCAAATCTATTCCAAATGCATCTTTTTGACCTAATCCTCATGACCTAATAGCCCATAGATTAATCCTTTTTGAACAAATCAAAACCATGATACATCATCATTTTCGGTTTTAAGTAAATAGGGAGATAATACCCTTCTAAAGAGAAGCACAATTAAAGAGGGCTCAAACTTCCGATCTAATCTACAACAATGCTTTAATCAATTGAGCTATTCGTGGTTGGCACAATATAGTGATTGTTACTCTCAACGGTAAAAAATGATGTGTCAAATTTTATTTATTTATTTTTTTTTATGGAGTACTTCTTACCAGAAGGCATTGGCCACAGGAAGCTTCGCCGGTCGGCCCGACCGGCCCACAGAAGGCGGTCCAGTCATACTTCATCCTCCACGCGAGCGGCATGTTGGCATCCCACGTGGCACAGTAGACGCCGGTGGCGATCAAGTCCCAGTTGTTGGCCGCCGGATTGTAGATGTTGTACGTCGCCCGCACATTAGAAGCACTTTGCGCGGTCGCCGCCGCTGCGGCCGCGCAAAGCAGGAGCACCGCAAGGAGACTCTCTCTTCCAATTACAATCATCTCTGTGGATGTTGGATCTGGTTGTGAGAAGAGAATGAGAGATGTGCGTACTATTTATACATGCACTTGATCAATTGTCCCACGTAATAGTCTAGCTTGTAGCCTTTGTGGACTTTGATTAATTAGACTAATCAAAGTTTGGAAGTTTGAAGTTGATTAGTTATACTTAGCTAAGAATATAAAATAATTACATTCGGATAAGTATTATTATTATTATTATTATCCTTATTAAAGTTAATTAAGTAATCTATTAGATGATGTGGGTGGATTAATTTCCTTTTTTTTTTTTTGAGAAAAATTAATTTCCTAGTGATAGTCTAACTGGTGCGTAGAAGTCTATATATGAATGCACACTACAGCAAGGCGCTTTTGCCACGATTGGTCCACGGAGAATTGTCGTTTTCTTAATAGTAAAGTTTTGGTTTTCTTATTCTACAAGAATGTTCCAAAAAAAATATATATGTCATTCTATTGAGTTTTGCTAGAATATTATCGGTAGTAAACGGTTCGATTTACTACCGATTTGTTTTCGATGATAGAGCTTCCAAATTGATGATCAGTATCGTTAAATATGATCTAAACTATTTAAGCTATCTGGAAATCAAATTTCACACATTTTCGATATTGTTCTCTTGTCCATCAAGTGAGCAGAAAAATGAATGGCTGGAAATGAATATCCTTCAAAAAGTGATGATATAATTTTTATATATGAGATCTAGAGTTTAGATCTTATTTTAAATAGTTTAAAGAATTTTTTAACAAAATATTAGTTGATTTGAACTCTTCTATACCGTTAAACGAGCAAACGCACCATATCGGCCATTAAAATTATAGATTTTGTGACTCTTTAAACGTTCAGTTAGTGATACCAAAAAATCATGAAATTTGATTTCTAGATAATTTAAATGGTCTAAATCATGTTCAACGGTGTCGATCGTCGATTTGAAAGCTCTATCATAAAAAACAAATTGATAGTAAACTGAGCAGTTTACTACCGATAGTAGTCCATTCAAACTCCATTCTCTTTAATATTGTATTTATATGTGTATATAACGTAATACATAATTTGTTGAAAATTCGACATTATTACAAGCAGTGGATTTTCTCATCTGCAACCAATTAAAATAGACACGTATATGCATGACAACGACGTGACAATTAAATTAATGAATATTCCAGAGCAACTGGGAGAGTCGTGTGTATTACGCTGTTGTGTTTCCAGATGCAAAATGATACATTAGCAATCACCATCAATTAATCCTGTCACTCACGGCGCGATCATAATCCATGTAAAATTTTTCGCGCACATGCAGAATCTTATTTAATATGCTCTTACTCATTAATTCACCCTTCTTTTTATAGTGTAAATCATACACCTATAGACTTTTTGGGACCTTTATTTTTTCTATTTCTCTTGTTACTTTTTTTAAAAAAACCTTAAATCTCAAAAGAGATGCCTCAATATGGAACACAGCGACCGACCGTCCCTAGAGTAAGTGGCAAAAGGGCTTGATAGTTAGTACCCGAGATCCAAGTTCGAATTCAAATTGATTCACATTTCCAGCTAAGTTTATTTCTAAATGAAATAAACGAAACGGATAGCGTGCTACCTATCTCTTAAAAAAAAAAAAAAAAAAAAAAAAAAAAAAAAAAAAAAAGAACACAGCGTGTAAGACATACATCTCTTATCAGAAATGTACCGCTAACATTTTTCATAAATGAGAGTACCGGACCAAAAGCAATTTCTCTACAAATTGGACTGGTGTGCAAATGCATCAAGTCAAATCAGGTTGGCTTGACCTTACTATGATATACATGGTCCGTATAAGGTCCTTGATGGTTACATAATTAGGCACAAGTAGTGTTTTTATTTTCCAAATTTTCCACACAAAAAATAAAAATTAATGAAAAAAGAATATTTTTTTATAGAAGTTTTTTTCTATAAAAATAATTTGTTATGTCTTTTTGAGAAAACAAACGTAAACCTGTAAATACTCGAAAAAGATTTAGAGTGATAGTTGCGAAACTTAAAGGTTTGAGAATAATGATAAAAGAATGAGCTGAATTTTACAGCTCTAGATGGCATATTTTTTACGCCTCGGAATATAACCTCTTTATTTATTTATTTTTCTTTTTTGCTTTAGTTCTTTCTTTACTTTTGTAACTGTTTGACTCACTCTAGGCCTCGTTACCTCAACATCTGTAATAAAATTTATTTTTGGAATGTATCTCAAAAAGAAAGGTTTTAGGATAAAATCAAAACCTGGTAATGCAATTTACCCTTCCTTCTACATCAGTGTTTCCCTTCCTGAAGAGTGACATTAATTGCTACAAAGCCCTACAATATTGTCCGTAAGGCACACGTGCGGGGTCCCTGTGCGCACACACCAATTTTAAAGGACACATACATGCATCTCAAGCACGTACACATGCATGATGGTGTGATGGAAAATTAATGGCTTTCTCTAATAGGAGAGGAAAGGGAACATATATCCAACTACAAGTTCACAATCGTGCTTAATTTTGTCCTCTATCTGGCATAGAAAAAGATGGATAAATTCAATGGATTGATGGGAGCCTTAATTACTTATATATGCTTGCCTAACATTTTAATTTGTCCAATATATATCTGCGTCTCTTCAAATGAGCTGGAGCAAAACTTCGATCCATTGAGTTGGGTTGTCGTGTTCTTGTGTTTACAATTCAAGAAAAGGTTGTCACCTTAATTTGTTCGATTATTTCTGATCACTCATTAATAACTCAACATTGTCACCGGCCGTCTATAGAGTAAGTGGCAAAGGACTTGGTGGTTGGTACCCAAGATCCAAGTTCGAATCCTAATTGATTCACATTTTCAGCTAAGTTTATTTCTAAATAAAATAAACGAAAGCGGATAGCGTGCTACCTATCTTTCTCTCAAAAAAAAAAAAACTCAACATTGTCTGTCAATGAATAGTATTATAATATATGCTCACTTTTGTATATATATGATCATTTTGTAATGCCAAATCAAACAGCAACGAATGTGAATTTTTCTTTCCACAAAAAACTTTTAAGTTTTTTCTCAACTTTTTTGAATAGTTTAATGTGGAACAAACAAGTGAAGCTTAGCTATTACGACTCAAGAAGTGATGCATCATGCATGAAGGGAGAAAGGGTCCACTTTTGTCTCCCGACCCTACTTCAATTATGCGACTCACGGTTATTGCATGTATTTCTTATAGGTCTTAATAATTGGAGGCATCCATCCATATCTTGCATCAATAAATATTCTACCTATTCTTTGTTGAATGGGCTGTACGTACATGGCACCAAAATTATGTAATTGTGTAGTATCTACAGATGGGGAAAAAAAAATTATCTGATGTGTCTGAGTAACACCAATATGTTGTTTCAACTGCAAAATAATATTCAACTCGAATCTAAATGCACCACTAATATTAGTGTAGATCAAGTCTAACGGAACCGATCGTCGATTTGGAAGCCGCATCATTGAAAACAACTTGCAGAGCACGGAGACCTCCGTGCTACCGATAGTATACCAGCCTAGCTCTATATGGGGATTCTTTCCAACTCATCTATGGATGGGGACTGGGGAGTAGGATCTAAGTCCCGTGTATAGTTGGAGTATCATTAATTCATTATCCCCCGTCACAATAGTTGGACAATAACTATGTTGCTTGTTTAACATACATATAGATATATTGCCTTTCGAATTCAAAGTTGATTAGCATTTTCGATGTTACAGGAGACCACACAATCAGTTTATAAATTGTTTTCTAAAATAAGATTAGATTAGTCTCACTGATAACGAACATAATTAACCAAAACAAAACAAAATAATCCTATCTAAAATAACCATATATATATTTATATATCCTTTCCTAGTGGGGCTAAAATACAATTTGGTGATGGTAGTATTTTGGATCCAAAGAGTAAAAAGATAATAACATGCATTATTAATGTGCTTTCAGATGTACCCAAGATGGACTCTACTCTTTCCAATTTTTTGTATAACCTTTAATTAATCAACTTATACCAAAGTGGAATGTGTGTTTTTTTTAAGAAAAAAATAACATGCTACCCGTTTCATTCATATAAAAAATAAATTCAGCTACAAAAGTTGGGGCAACTTGCCCTCGAATAAAATACAGGCCACCATGCCAAAAAATAAAAATAATATAAAAATAAATGATAAAAAAGAAAATTTAGAAAAATAAAATAAAACAAAGAAAATAAAATTAAAAAAAAGTAAAACTAAATAGGGGTTCACTTAGAGCTGCAAAACTCAGTCCACTCTCTTTCCAAGTCTCGAGCTCGTTTAGGGGATCTGTAGATTGATTTCTAAAAATCACATTATTTCTTTCCCGCCGGATCATCCACCAACAGATTGTGACAGATTGTGACCTTAGTTAGATCTTTTGTTGATACCCTTTGTGAGCGGTTCTCAGCTAGAAATTTTTAGACACCTCTGACCTCTACTATAGATCTCGAGATATGTCTACCGTTAAGTAAACTAAACATCAAAAATTTGTTGAATATGCATCATACAAATAAATGATCCACAGTCTCAGCATCACTCCCACACAAAACACGCTATAGATTTCTAGACCAGTCCTTTTTAAGTAGATTATCAATCAAACATATAAAAGCTAGTTCAACATATCATGTGCTCCCTTATACACCACCACTAATTAAATCATCAACCTAATTAATAAAGGATCTTAGCTTTCCACCCCAATTTAGAAGGCCCATGGGCCCAGGGCCCACCCACATGCACTGTTTCTCCCACTCCTGCGATCCAATGGCCAAAAACCTTCTCGGACCATTTGGCATCGAATCTATCCGTCAAATCGAACGTGTAGCATCTGCATTCAACCAAACATTAGGCCGGGCCTGTTATGCTGTAGACCAGCAGTGTATTCAATTATGCCCCCTAACTCCCCCTCTGTCCAACCTGTCAATGCCTACCCAATAATAATCCCCATTTATTAAAAAAAAAATTTAAAATGACTTAAAAAAATTAGAAAAGGTGCCCTTAAGAAACTTCCTTTATTTCCTTCACCCCCTCACCTTCTTTATAAGACCATGAAGCATATTAAACAGCTCACATCAACTTCCTAGACTACTCAGTTGTGCACATCTAGCCCTCTCTAGCCTAACAAATTTCTTCAACCCTGATGACCAAGAACATGGAAAAGGAAGCAGCTCTGCGGTTCGGCGACGGCGAGAACTTTGCAGCGACGGAGCTCAGGTTAGGGTTGCCGGGGACCCGAGAGAGGGAGACAGCGACTAAAGTGCTTCCTACGGGTAGCAAGGAGGGCGGAACGAAGAGGACTGCGACCGAGATTGAATCGAACGACTTTGATCGCGAAGCAAAGTGAGTTTCTTTAACCAACAACTTGATCATACATGAAGTTGTAAGAAAAGTTTTGGAGTGCTAAACATGTTAGCTTTTGAATGCATGACTGCATATGTTATAGGACCCAAGTAGTTGGATGGCCGCCGATCCGATCGTATAGGAGGAATACGTTCCGATCGATGAAGCGGGACGAAGAGAAGGCGGGAACTTACGTAAAAGTGAGCATGGATGGGGCTCCTATTCTGAGGAAGATTGATCTCGAGGCCTACAAAGGGTACAAGGAGCTCAGAGAGGCCTTAGAGGACATGTTCAAATGTTTCCCTTCAGGTAGGAGTAGTGACACATTTTGAAATATAGAACATGACATGCATATACTGGTATATTGTACTCTTCTTGATATTCTTCTTTATCTTAATCATTTACGTATGCAGGTGAGAGTGTAAGGGTGGATGCTCGTGAATATGCTGTCACATATGAAGATAAAGATGGGGACTTGATGTTGGTTGGAGATGTTCCGTGGGAGTAAGTATACTTGTATTCCTTTGGCGCGTTTGTGTATTGCTTTATATTGTTTTTGTTTTATATGGGTTATATATCAATTGCTCACACATTTCTTCTTGTGTTTGTAGGATGTTTATCACCTCATGCAAAAGGCTGAGGATACTGAGAGGCTTGGCTCCAAGTACATGATAAAAGGGTTTTGCAGTAAATTAACTTGATATCTTTTATTGGGTGCTCCAAGTTTGTCCTTTGGTATTGGAACTGTGATCTGCCTCATTTTATTTACAAGGAAGAGAGAGAGAGAGAGAGAGAGAGAGAGAGAGAGAGAGAGAGAGACTACAAAGAGTTGTTGCTATAGTACATTATGATACTCTCTAACCATAGACAATTTGCTCATTTCTCAAAGTGTATAAAGAAAAATTCAAAAGCAAAATGCTGTGAAGAGATCTACTTGTTTTTGGTGTAGAAATATCAGGTCTAGCACTGACGAGGACACAAAAGTTGCAAGAGAGAGAAGGAAAAAAAAACAAAACAAAAAAGGAATAAAAAAAAAAAAGGGAGAGAGAGACGTTGGTTCTATTTCTTGTATTATTTCTTCCTGCAGTATATATGTTTCTCCAGTTGATCATGGACTCATAACTAGCTTCTTACAGATTATAATCAGGATCTATAATACAATTGATAGCAAATGTTGCTTCCTTCGAGAGATTATAAGCTAACAGCAAAGAAAATAAAGCTGCTTAAAGATAAAGAAAAACAGAGTTGCAAAGTGCATAGCTCGTCGCATTAATATTACACTTCAACATGGAAATGGCACGTGACAAATGAATGCCGATATCTGATCTAGCATTGGTCATATCAGCAGAGTCATCAGAAATCCTAACACTGCAACGCAATCGCAAGGCAAAACCAAGAGAAACGAGTTTGAGAAAGAACAGAGGATTTTTGAGTTAATAATTGAATGTTCTCAATTATTGTTTACAGCCAAGAAATCTCATCTCGGATGTGGGAGAGCAAAATTAATTTGCTTGTGCGCACCAAGGAATAGCGAAATTTTTTTTCTAAACAGTTCTAGAATGATCAAACAATAGGGTATGTGAACCCAGTAATAAAGACTTCACGGTAGATATCAGAATCAATTATTTTTGAAGAATAACTTATTCTTCCAGTAACAATCTTCAAGCGATTCTGCATTTCTTGTACCAAGAAGTATGAAGTATATCTCCGCAGCGAGTCTATATCCTTTTCTGCAGACGAATGTGCTTTGCTTCACAATTGGCTATTTACCATCAAATTCCGATATTACAATAAGCGAATCTGTCATTTCAAGAGATAGTGGTTCCGACTTGTTGCTAGGATTTATGACCTATCATAATAAAATAATAGGTAATGTAAATGTAAAATAAAATTCAAGGTGTTGTATAACTAACAGGACTCTAAATACTACAAGATAAAACATACCTGCTTGTTGCCTTTGACATAACCAATAGCTACTTCGCGACGCAAAACTGCCCTCTCCGAAAGCTCTGAAAATGAGGGATTCTCGCCCTTCTTCATGTAAAGGCATATTTCCTGCAATAAAGAACATGTGGACGTAGGACTTCAAAATTCAATACTGACGGTGAACATTGATTATATAGAAAAAAGTACTTGATGCATGAATATATCCTGTCAAATGAAAACAACGGCACCAATGAGCTCTTGTGGTGGGTGTGTTGAAGGGTGGGTGGGTGAGCACGCATGAGAGAGAGAGAGAGAGATCCTAGGGAAATAAACGTTACAATGTAGCCAGGGAAAAAGGGGAAAAACTTGCCTTCACATATATCTCGTCACCCTCTGCATTAAGAATGTCTTTCCACACCTCATTCAGCTCGCTGCTTTCAGCCACTGCAATATGGTGGGGAGCTCATTCTAATAATAGTTCTTAGTATGAAATAACATGATATTTGAGAAATAATGAAGCATACTTAAGATGATCAACCTTGAGCTGTCACAAGGCTCATTACTTCCTCTGCTCCAATAAACAAAAGGGATGGCCTGATTCTAGAAATCTGAAGTCCGAAGTAAACCAGTAAGTGTAATGTTTCCACAGTTTCAAATTTTGTCTTAGTAAAAGAAGGTAAATAGTAATTACTTGTTTCCCCAATCTTGTATCTACAATCTCAGCTACAAGGTTTTCAACCTGCACAGCGCATATGACCATTGAAGAATCAATGAGATGTAGTATTGGCATTCCTTTAATTAGCAGTAAAACTTTTTATGTTTCTACTTCGCAAACTGACCTTTATATTGTGTTTTTTGCAAATACTTTCAGCAAGAAGGAGGGAATAAGCTGAATGTTTATCAGCCTCGGAAGGATCTGCAGGACACATACATTAGTTGAATAACCCTTCACCATAAAAAATTTCTCATAACAACATTACCTCCAACCAGCCAATCTCTATCAGATATCACTACAATTGAAACGGGAATATGTTTTGCATCTTTGAAGGATTTCCTCATATTTAAGATTGCTTCCTTCAGTGTTTCATAGTTCATAGGACTTCCAACCTGCATTAGGATGTTATTCTCAATCGAGACTAACACAGAGAGAGAGAGAGAGAGAGAGAGAGAGAGAGAGAGAGACCCGATGTGAAACCCTGATATGTTTCAGTTGGTTTTGGACAACAGGGTTGACTATACTGTTTCTCTCTTCAACAGAAGCTTCTGATAAGATTTCCTGCAATTTGCTTTACATGTCAACCTATTACAGCATGACACTGATGATTTAAACATGCTTAAAAGAATGAACATAAGGTTTATGTGAACAAACTATTGACCAATCCTCTGTAATAGGAGGAAAACACTTCCTAGAAATCAATTGAGAAGTATAAAAAAACCATGCAGCCGAATCCAATAGTTTTTTTTTTTTTGGTTTACAGTTTATGACTAAATATTACTACAAAATACAGTGCAAATGTGTCTATGGTTTTCAGCTTTAAGAAAAGCAAGCAGCAAATATCAAACTTTCACCAATAATTTAAAACGATTAAGCTAACGAGAAATAATAAATTTATCACGTATTTCAATTTTATAGTTTGTAGAAATTACATGCTTTTAGGTGGATTAAATTTTCAGTTTCAGAAACGTGAAACTTACCAGTATACTACCGGGTCCAAGGTAATTGTCGTATTCTCGAATCATGTCACCAACTTTTGGCCGCCATCCAAGCATAAGAATGTACTCTCTTGGTCCTAAATTCCATTCACTAGTCTGCGTAAAACTTCTTAGGTTATTAGAAGCATAATTCTGTGTAAAAGATTATTCTGTCGTAAAGCACGCCCTTCACTAAAAGTGTACCTTTGAGCTTGCTTTTGAAGGCCGCTTCACAATGCTCTCAAGTCGTGCTTTCTTCACTTCGAGGGCTATATCTTTTGATCCTTCACTTTCAATCACCTTCAGATCATGAGAAGTGTAACCTTGCTTTTCTTTTGATACATCTGGGAGCGATAGTTGTGGCTTTTTTCTCCCATAAACAGGAGCTATAAGAAGCAACTGTAACAGACAGAAAATTAGAAGACACAAAAGCACAGTGAATAAGAAACCAGCTTTTTGGTGCATTATCATGTAAATATACTCACAAAGTAATGATGACTGATTCAGTCTTAGATTGGGTAGGCAAGTTTCATGACCATATGTAAAGAGCCTGGTCTTGTTAAAGTTAGTTTTTAAGTCCAGAGCAGTTTTGAGGATTTGTTTGCCAATTCCGAGTGAATGAAGACAAAGACAAAAGTTTAAGATTATAAAATCCATTAATCAGATCAAAATGAGGTAAAATTGAATCATCCATTATCTTACAGAGTGTTAGGTTTAATATGGTTTACGCTTAAAAGCAAATTGCGATAAAATACTTAACATTTGAACTTAAGGCTTGTCTGAATCAGGTGAGGAACACTGAACCATTTGAAATTCCATTTATATAAAACAGTATGCCGTTTCTTGCTACATTTCTACTCAATATTTCATTGTCAGAATATACACATACATACCTTGTCTGTTTGTCTAATCTCTTCATCGTCACTTGGGTGAAAATTTACTTTTCCATCTCTAAAGATTCCACATACAACTGCCTGGCCACAAGAAAAAGATATGGCATCATAGAAGAATAATTTAGGAAAATACATATAAATAAATGCAGCATGCAGTTCTACCTCTTGGATTCCATGCCTTACGTGCGTATACTTCAAGCCTACTAGATTTGGAGAGATACATAAATTGAACACATTTTCTGCAAGCAATAAGATAGTTATATTACAGAGCAAAGAGTGTTAATTTGGTTAAAATCACCTACAAAAATTAACAACACTTAAAATCTGCAAGTTAAATTGCAGAGTCTAAGATCCAGATCAATGTACTATTTTTATTTAGAAAATAATATGCTTAGACAAAAGAATACAGTTCCTACATTGTCTTACAAGTATAATTCAACTAGCCTACCAACGCAAAAGGGTCTACTTTCTAGTTTGTTCAATATAATGTTGCACTTTTGGTGGCTTGTGCAAACCTAAACTTCTCTTAAGTCCTTGTTTTCCCGGATTGTGGCAAAATAAAGTTGTCAGAAAGGTCAACTGGCACTTTCACTAGCAGTACATGATCATTGAGTAAATGCAGAAGCACAAAGCTGTGAGCTCACTATTTTCACTTTTTGAACAAATGTTTACAGGAAATAGAATATCATTAGACAAACTTTACGAACCTTAAAAATCATATCTAATATAAAAGGTCTGTACCAGCAAAATTTGTCATGGTTGGACATCTCATGTATTCTACATTTTACTAAATTAATCGAAACGAACTTTTCAAATAAATATAGATAAATATATTAGCGTCATGTTGCTTTTAGTGGGTTGAAAAAAAAATACTTTGATAATTAAGCAAGTGCCTATAAATTTTGAGGAGGCCCTTCTGGCGAGAACATTGAACAAATAACTTAGAAGCGACCATCTCCACCGGCTGCACATTCAATCCTGTGATTGATTTCAGAAGTTCACAGGTGCTAGAGTTGGAAGCCTACATTATAAAAGGTGAAATAAGTGAAAAGCTGCACAAGTTATTGTTTAGATCACAATCATCAAATTGTACAGCCAAGCAGATGTCAGAAAAAATCTACACCTCATCTTCATTATTCTGACAAACACAGAAGAAAAGGGTCGGAAAAGCTGTTATGGTCTACAGGATATAATAGGATAACCTGGGATCAACTATTCCAACCAACTATCCGATACTGCTATTCCACCTTTTATCCTTGGTCATCACTGTAATCATTGCAATTACCTATCTAATCAATTTGTTTGGGGGCACGGTTTACCCTTCAGTCAGAGCAATATCCAGCAATATCATTGTTAGATATCTCATGTAGATGACATAATGTTTATATACAACATACATATATTAATGTACATCTATTAAATAAGCAGGAAAATATATTAGGATTATGGAAATGACACATAAACTTGGGACCTGAAACAAGGAAAATTATAATGTCTTTTAGAAGGATAAAAGCTATAAAATTAGCCCATGGACAATGAGCATTAACAAGATTTAGAAAGAATTTCCACACTAGTAAATTGTGCTCTACAGAATGGATAGCAGTCAAAATCAAGAAATGTAGATTTCCAATCAAGTAATCATTTGCATGTACTATACCTCAACAACAGTTGGAACAGATGCCATTTTAGGAAGAGGTTGCAGAGCTAAAAGAGAAAGAAATGCATCCGTATCAACTTCATACCTGATTATGTTGATCAAAAAATATTTTAACAAATATTTCAAGTCAATAAGAAAGTTACCCATAAGAAATAAATGGATAATGAAATCCATACTGAAATAACGACAGTAGTGTATGCACATTATGTGGATGTTTCTAGGTGATTACATTTTCCCAATAATGGATGTTTCTGAGCGATCATATTTTCCCAATAATGATTCATTTAAAATTGGGTATTTTTAAGTAACAAACAAAGAAAGGCTTTTTTGCATAACCAATATGTCAAGATACAGATATGAGACAAGAATCTTCAATAAATGCTTTCCTGCAGAAGTGATATCTTCTCGGCTATTATAGATCAAGTAGAGCGAACATTAAAAAAGTTATACTGACCGATCATTCTTTGTTGGTAATATAATGACGGATCTTGCTGTATTAGCCGAAGCTCTCTCAAAGGATTTTGTCAAACTAAGGGTGCAACTGCCATTGTAAAATTAAATCTTGCATGTAAGACAGAGATGTTACCATGCAATTCTGAGCACTGAGAACTGGAGAAGTATTTTTGAGAAGCACTAGATGGGAAATTAAGAACAACTTACCTCTTGGTAAGGACATCTATATGATTTAAATCTTTGTTCATGCTATCTCCAAGCTTCTCCATTTGCTTTCTCGGGAGATCCGATAAAAGAAGAATTCTTTGCTTCCTTCATTTTGTTAATCAAAAGACGATGCATAAGTGGTACGACATATGTTTTTTCATTTGTTGTTCATTTGTACAACAAGACGTTTGATCATTACAACTAAAGTTGCATCAGAAGTTCAATGCAAAACATTACCTTGCTGTAGCAGTACCTAGGCGGATGGCTGACTCATGAAACTTATTTAGTTGTTTCAGTATGAAAAACAGATGACTATTGACACCGCAGATAATAATATGATCACTCTCCATAACTTGCAGTTGTGCTCCTTCTCTAATCCTCTGCATGTGGTTCTGCAAGCACGACACTTGCTTAGGTGCAAGCATAAAAATTATAACCTTTAATCTCATAAAATGGGAAACAGAAATACTTACTCTAAATTGTTCTGTCATTGTGCTCAACAAACGGGAATAGAATAAAATACCCCAGATAGCAAGAACAAGACCAATTATACGTTCAATACGTGTTTTTTGCTGTTAAACAAAACAAATAAATTTTCATTTGAATCCGCTGAAAATCAAGTAGGAAATTTACATTTTCAGAATTCAAGACAAAGAAACTTCTAATTCCATACAACTTGACTTACTCTTAAGTGAGTAGAAGATGAACAAAGACAAGCCCAAGCTTCCCAAAAGCAATCCTCAAGCGATTGCTGTTTATTCCTAAAAGGAATAACCAAAAGGAGTAATTCAAAGGGAGTAATTCAGGGACATGTTTTTAGTATTTGGTATGCCCGAGCAAATATGGCTCAGCCCAGCAAGACCAGGGGTAGTTTTCTTCCAGGTTGGATCAATGCCGAACCAACTCAATGGGCTGATCAGGGTATCAAAAATAGAGGGCCAAGAAAATCTGGGCAACGCCCAGGTTGTATGTTTTTTATTTTCCTCTCTTTGTTTTTTACGGTTTTTAAGAAAGAGCATCTTTTGTTATGGTTCAACTAACAATGTTCCACCAGAGCAACAATAGTAGAGAAAGACCTTTCAAAAACCAGAATAGTTGCAGTAAAAAATTAGAAATATATACCTAATCCTGTAAAATAGGAAACCCCCAATTACGACAAACGAGAAGCATGCCACGAGTAAAGCAAAAAAAATCCTGCAAAAAGAAATGATGCAGTCAACAAACTTCAGCAAAGTTACAGTTAAACAAAGATTTTCCTTGAAAAGATAGCTTTTCTTATAAAAAGGAAAGCGAAAATCAACCACAGTCATAAAAAATTTAACCATGGGAGAAGATTCAGATAATAATCTATCAAAGTTGCAATAGGATTAGTTCAAAAAAAAAAGGTTAATAGCCCAAATGAAAATCCAAACTAATGAATGTATAAAGTTAACCAGTCATAGCTAAATCCAGTTGACTTACGTGCCAATATTACGTTCCAGCTGCATGTTAAATAGATAATACGCCCGAGAAATACTCAATTTGATATCTTGAAAAGAAGGGAAAGTCACATCTAGCTGGAGAGGTACAGGTTTGTTGAGAGAGTTGGACACAGAAGCAAACGGCAAACTCGTGCTGACAAATGATGGCATTACAGACAGTTTCACCATCATCAACATTATCCAATGCTTAGTTTTTATGGCCAATCTGAAGATGAAGTAGTATGCCAAGCATTGTAAAGTAGCATTTCCGTCAGACCCCTGCAATATTGTAACTTGAAATGTTAAGAGAAAAGGTTAACAATTGAAACGACAACAGCAGAAGCAGATAGAGACCATAATTTGTTCATCAGAAGTATAGTAGAAATTGAAAAATCAAGAGAAATCCAACTGTATTTACATTAGAATTGATGAGAAAAGGTGCATTAAGGAAATATTACATGTAGTAAGAGTCTCCTAATAGACGACCTTGTTAAGCATATATATTGAGTCCTTGACAGCAGATGCAATAGCCAAGAAATCAGAAACGGGACCAAGTATGTTAGCCGATCTCTTTACCGGATTGCCCACTCTTCTTCCTGACAAAGGTAATGCCTTTCCATAAGAAATCATTAACAAAAATAAACCCTCATAACAAAATAATAGTTGTTGTCGTTGTTGGATTAATGAGGATTAAGCAGTCCGACAAATTAGTCTTAGGAAGTGTTGTGTACTGTTTGCATGTAAACATTTTGTGGATGATATAAGACAACAGTTTCTGATAGGAAATGATCCAGGAATAGTCCAAACAGCAAAAAAATCGCACCTTTTCCATTTTGCAAATAAGAATTTAGCACCAAGCGTCGTGTACACTGATTAAGAAACTGAGCAGAGCTCCTGAATCTGAAGAGATCAGCAGATATTATTACTAGCGAGATTTTTCCCATTGTTAGTATCGACCCAAACTCCAAAGCACAAAAAAAAAAAAAAAAAATTGTATAAGAAGTTTCTCGCTGCATCTTCATAAAAGCTACGGAGATTCGAAATGAAAAAAGTCGACATCGAATCCGAGCTGAGTCGTGTTGTAGCATAAAAAACAGATAAAAAAACTAAAATAAAAAAGGCGAAAAAACAAAACGTCGATGGATCATGTTTCGAAAGAGGAGGATACGAATTAAGGAATCGGAGAGAGGGAGGAGGGAAACCTGAGACAACAGGGGCGAAGAGGGATCTGCGTCGCGGGGATGAAGGGAAGATGAGGAGATCGCAATGAGAGGGCGGAGCACTTCACCTGAGACACCATCTTCGATCCCACTTTTACTCTATCCTTCCTACAAAACCCTCTCTCTCTCTCTCTCTCTCTCTCACTCTATCTCGTGCTATACTTTTTTCTATATAAAATGAGTAGTCCACTTTGCAGCTGAAGCTACTTTCATAAACTATTCGTCGTATAAAATATATACATGAGGATCGATCTGATTAGTAAGTAAGCGGGATTCANAAAAAAAAAAAAAAAAAAAAAAAAAAAAAAACCGCCCCCAAAAGGGTAATAAAAGAGCCAACTTTCTCGAATCTTTCGAAAATAAAGCTTTTAACTGTAGGTATCTTTTTCCTTTCTAAGATGTTCGTGGGCCACATGCATCCAGCTTACAACTGCAGTGTTTTTTTTTCTTTTTCCAAGATATCTTAGGCCGCATGTATGCGTTAATGTTTTAAAATAAAATCCAGCTGCACCGGGCCAGTCGAACCTCTGTGCGTAACACAGTTAAAAATACACTTACACTTTATAATCATCGCTGATTTGAATAGTTAATTAAAATTTGTTGTTGATAGGACTTTTACAGCTCCAGTTTAGATTCTGCTTTATGTGAAAATTGGGTTAATGCGTTAGAGACCATTTGAGCCACGATCTTCGCCTCAAACCTTCTCTTCATTATCCTTTCCATGAAATTTAGTTGGCGCAGAAAAATGCTCGGCATATTTAGCAACAAATGTATGATATTGTGTACTTATTATCGCCAAAGAGTGGGTCCATTTTCAAGCACACAGGCAGAAACCATGCTCACTAAGATTGTCCTGTTATACCTCATAGAGAAGCTCATTTCAGAGACAGTAGTGAGATTTTTTTTGGCCCTACGCCTGGTCCACTACGTCAGCCACCAGCATTCGTCTTCCATTAACCTTTCGTAGTTTTCACAAATTTTTGTTTGGTATGACAAGTATTGAAAGTTGAGAAGAAATGAAGGACAGATCGTTCAGCGGGCAATGTAAAATGGTGAAAAATAATTTCTCATGTTAGAATTCATGTAGAGCAACTGCTGCTTTATACAACAAATCGTTGCGGCAAATATTGTCCACTGTTACATAATGAGGAATAACACAAGAAATGGTGAAAAATCCATATAGTTACAAAGCTTAAACTGTTCTTAAAAAAGCTAAATAGACGTGAAATAATAAATTAAACACTAATTAAGCATCACAACAAGCTTCAGACTTGACAGTTTTACGAGTTCCGATGTTGAGTACTCACCACGCAGAGTTCCATCTGAAACTAATTTGATTGCTTTGCGATCTCATATCCATTAATTTTTTGTCATCTGTTTTCACAAGATCCTGAGATTTGATGTGCAGAGTGTTCCGATCTTGCTGACAAGTACTTATTATATCAGTCGCATGGTTCATATTTAAGAGTGAGAACTATGACTTAACTATATCATCCCTCTTCACAGTGAAGTCCCAAAGCTCACCATACTTCTCATTGAAATCCCAAATATCCATGGAGTTATAATCCGCGATCAACTTGTCCCGAGCTCCCCTCTCCATGTTGTAGATTTGAGGCTCGAAATTGTGGGGCTTGTCCGGCTTTCCCATCTCAATAGCACAGAATATTACGATAAAGACACCTGCTCCAATGTACAAGTATTCACCCTGCGGAATGGCATTCTAATTCAAAATGCTCATAAAAATAGTTATCCAGTATCAAATCCTTATCACCGGGGGAAAAAAACAATGAGCTCAGTAATCTTTAATTAACATTTGAAAATTTTGAGTTTTCACTGTTAAGGGAATATTTTGTTGGCCTACAAAACAAATTTAACTTGCAGGCGCTTTTGCTTTTCAGAATAGATAAATAAATATGCCATTTGCTTGTAAATAGATGAATTTAAGAGAGCCGAAAGTGACTGGAGCAATGTAACAGGAACTATTCCTTAAACACACAAGAATGCTACATGTTTCGAGATTTTCCTACGTAAGTTAATTAAAAACAGGATGGGAAGTTCCATCTTGTCTTAATTATAGTTGCTATACTCACATTCTAAAATCCATGAGATTGTCACCAGAAACAAACTAAAATTTGAAGTATGGCAGGACATCTCATACCGGCACGTTGTAAGCCAAACCAGCAACAATTGCAGGAAGAAACAACCAAGATATGAGCGCTGCAAATAAATTATCAAGACAAAAGCGACACGTAGTCATTAACTTAACGCACAAAGACATGCATAAGCCAATTGTAAACAAAGATGATTATTGATCTTCATCCTCATTTCGTACCTTGAAAACCTGTTGGAGGTTCTGCTGCTTGATACTCCTCCACGACGGATTCCCAAAAGCCCTTTTTACCTTTCAGTGAAGTATGAAATATTGACTCACTTGATCTATTGTGTAAAAGAGTTCTATGCATCCACAGTAAGTATGCGAAATCGACAATAAAGCCAAATCCTCAAAACATAAGTCCTTCTCAAATGTATATAAAAACATAGATGCGATCTTAACCAGAAACCATAAAAGATAAGATAGTGATCAATGTGCGAGGGGAGTTGGAAGTAGAACGAACTTGAAAAAGGAAAGATAAAAATGTAGGAACTATTTAACCGAATACGTGCTTTGACCACACTCATTAGCCTAAGGTGTGGGACCCTTGATTAAATGGTGCTTCGATTTTCGTAGCATCTAAAGTTACTCAATATGTGATCCACATATATATAGTCGAAATATTGACCCTTTTCTTTTGTGAGAAGGTAATTAAACGACTAAACTTAGCTGTTTTGCACTACACAAGTAAATATTCTGTTTCATCTCTGCCACTATTTCGAGAAATGCTATCTTTTTTTTTTTTTCCTATTTTTAAACTGAATATAAATATAAACTGGCAATAATAATCCAAATAAAGTACCAAAATTTAGTGAAACATAGTAGGCTAATCTAGAAATAATAAGAAAAGGAGGAATAATACCTTCATGGCCTTCATGATAAGTGTGGTGCCCATCATACTCCCCGTATATAAAATCCTCCTAAACTCATTCCACAGATCCACATTAATCACCACAAAAATCCAATTTTTATCACAAATTAACTCAATGAACACAAAGATACGAGGATTAAGAAAACTAACGGGGCTAACGCCGTTCGTTCGCCAACGGTCGATGGGGTCTTCTTGTAGATCGGGCTCGATCTCCGTTAATCCGGCCCTTAGCCGTGTCGAGCTTCGCACGAGCCCCAACAGATTGAAACCTACGGTTACGGCGCGGGTTTCTCTCGCCGGAACCCTAACCCTAGCTTTCGCCCGCTTCTCCGCCACCGCCGCCGCAGTCGCCGGAGGTAAGGAGGATGCGGCGGCGATGGCCGGAGAAGGAGAGGAGGTGAACCGCATTTTTTCTCGTTATCTACGGTTTAGCCGTTTAGGTCTCTGCGTTCCAGTTTAAGGTAGTTTTGGGTATGAGTCTTATACAATTGTGATGATCGTATACGGACGACCGGATCTATTTTGGAGAGTTGGATCTTAATCGGACGGTCGAAGCATGAGAGATGTATTGAGATTTTGAAAAAGAAAGGAAATAAATTTTGAATGGCGCGAGTGGAAGATGGCCGTTGCCTTATCCTCTCGGCCTTTGCAATAAGAGCACGTGACAATCACGTGATCCTGATAGTAAGTAGTGTCTCCTGTGTTCCTCGTTTTTCTTCTTTGACCCCCCCCCAAAAAAAAAGAAAAAAAAGAAAGAAAGAAATCAATTCTAACCAATTGAGAGTTACAACTGATTGGAAATTCTGAAATTATATATTAAACAATCATTTTTGGAAAGCTTAAGTTTTAAAGAAATCAGTTGTTTTACATACTCCCAACATGAAGATTACTGCAGCAGTTACAAACAAGGTTCAAAAGAAAAGAATTCATCAAAAATTGATATAAAATTAGGTGAGCGAGGTCTCAAAGATTCACTTTACAATGCATCAATCACACTTCCAAGGATCAATTTTGTGCATCTGAGTTTCAATGTTACATAACAGAGCAAGAATCTCTTCATGTTGTGGGTGCAGACTCCCCGCCGCGACAAATTCATGCACCTCACCATTTACCTCAATCAAACTGCACCCAGGAGTTTTGCTAGTCCCCACTCCTTTCATCTCCTTCCTTTGCCTCATCACTCCACTCCAATCGCGAGCTTCTGCGTACATATTAGACAACATAACTCGACCCCACGGATCATAGGGATCCAATTCGATCACTTTGGCGGCCGCAATCTCACCGAGCTCCACATTGTTATGAACCTTGCAAGCACCTAGCAATGTACCCCATATAACTTCATTGGGCTTTATAGGCATCCTCAATATGAGATCATATGCCTCCTTTAATCGACCGACACGACCCAAAAGATCGACCATACAACCACAATGCTCGATTTTATGTGTGAGATTGTATGCTTCCTCCATTGAGTAGAAATAACGCAAACCTTCATCTACTAAACCGCCATGTGCACAGGCATTTAGAACGCCAACTAATGTAACGTCGTCAGGACGAACACCAACTTGTTGCATAGAAGAGAATGTTTGAATAGCTTCGATGGCCCGCCCATGCATTGCGAACCCACAAATCAATGATGTCCATGAGTATAAATCTCGCCTTACGGGGATCTTTTTAAAGACTTGAACTGCCTTCTCGATGTTCCCGCACTTTGCATACATGTCAATTAAGCAATGGTCCAACGAGCAATCGGAGTTCAAACGGTTTCTCTCGATATATGCATGGATCCACATCCCGGTCTCCAAAGCACCAATGCTAGCACAAGCCGACAGAGCAGTACACAAAGTTAGCACATTAGGCTTCAATTTAGATGATACCATCTCATAAAACAAACACAACGCCTCTCGACACCTACCGACTTGACAATACCCGGATATCAATGTATTCCACGAAACGACATCTCTATTCGCAATTTCGACGAACAACTCATGTGCAACTTCTATCTCACCATTTCTAACATACTGATGTATAATTACATTCCAAGCCACAGTAGTTCTCTCCGGCATTGCATCAAACGCTCGACGAGAGAGCACTACTTCATTGCACTCGCCATAAACTCTGATCAATTCGGTGCTAACGAAAGGATCGATTTTGGTCCCACTAGTAACTATGAACCCATGAACCATTTTTGCTAAATTTAAGCTGCTGTGGCTGCCGAGGAGGCGGCACGCAGCGATGGCGGTGGCGAGAGCCACAGGGTCCAAGAAAAAACCGGACGACCTCGCGGACCGGAAGAGAAGCAAGGCGTCCAAGGGCCGGTCCAAGGCGAGGTAGGCCCGGGCCATGGCGGTTCGGGCGACCAGGCCCGGTTCAGGAATTTCATCGAACACTTGGCGTGCGCTAGCAATGTGGCCCAACGAAGCGTAGAGGGAGGTGAGAGAGCTCGATACGTAGTCGTTGGAGACGAGGTGGCCGGATTTGGTGAGGAAGGAGTGGAGGGTTAGGGTTTGGAGGAGGGAGGAGGGGGAGGTGGGGGAGATGGATTTGATGAACCGGACCAGGAATCGAGCGACGGAGCGGAGCGGGGCGTCGATCATATGATGCGGCGTGGGGGCGAGGAGGGTTACAGGTTGGTAGAGATCGATCAGACCGTTAGATTTGATGACTAGGGAGTGACATTCAACGGCTGTGATTGATGCTATTTATACTCGCTTTCTATCGCGGTGAGTTTGATTTTTGTAATGATTTTAACTTCTCTTTGAATTATCAATTATAAATGTACTGGTGCATTTTAAACTGTTGTATTTTTTTAAAAAAATTATATGTAATTAATTAAAAGTATATATATATATATATATATATATATATATATATTAAGAGA
>NC_033635.1:542513-620797 GCF_001540865.1 Ananas comosus | reverse complement strand
GAGTTGAGCTATGATACTTTTACAAGTATCA
This sequence comes from Ananas comosus, assembly GCF_001540865.1. Lineage (NCBI taxonomy): Eukaryota > Viridiplantae > Streptophyta > Magnoliopsida > Poales > Bromeliaceae > Ananas > Ananas comosus. The sequence continues at coordinate 620,766 of NC_033635.1, read as the reverse complement.
CCATCATGGTGCTATTAGGTTTTAAGCCATTTGATCTACTTTTTGATTATTAATAGCCCTTGGATTAAACACTATTCCACCTACCACCACCTACCACTACCTACCTCCATCATCTCAACCTCACATCTCTCTATCCAAAGGCTAAAAACACACAAGTATCACCTCCATGATACTTTTACAAGTATTCTAGCCCTACTCATATATATATAGTGAGGCTACTATTCTATTGGAAGCACGGAGCCTTCTATGCTTCCAGCTCGTTTTCGATGTTGCGACTTTCGAATCGTCGATTGGCTCTGTTAAACTTGATCTAGAGTATATGAAGTACTTAGAAAATAAATTTTATAATTTTACGATATCATTTGCCTAATGATCGAATGTGCTCAAAATCAACAAATTTCAATGGCCGTACTGAGCCGTTTGCAAGTTTAACGGTGTAGAAATATCCAAATCACGTGAAATTTTGATAGAAAATTCTTTATACTAAAACAAGATCAATATCTTTGATATAAAATTTTAATGTCATATTATCACGTTTTGTAAGATTTTTATTTTCAGCTGTTCATTTTGAGCCTCTTCGTTTGCTCGGCAAATAATATCGAAAAATCGTATAATTTATTTTCTAGATGCTTCAAATACTCTAGATCAAATTTAACGGAGCCGATCGACGATTCGAAAGTCGCAACATCAAAAATGAGCTGGAAGCACGGAAGGCTCTATGCTTCCGATAGCATAGTAGCCTCACTCTATATATATATATCTATATAGTGAGGCTACTATGCTATCGGAAGCACGGAGCCTTCCGTGCTTCCAGCTCGTTTTCGATGTTGCGACTTTCGAATCGTCGATCGGCTCCGTTAAACTTGATCTAGAGTATTTGAAGTACCTAGAAAATAAATTTTATTATTTTTCGATATCATTTGCCTAGTGATCGAATGGGCTCAAAATCAACAAATTTCAATGGCCGTAGTGAGCCGTTTGCAAGTTTAACGGTGTAGAAATATCCAAATCACGTGAAATTTTGATAGAAAATTCTTTATACTATATAAAACAAGATCAATATCTTTGATTTAAAATTTTAATGTCATATTATTACATTTTGTAAGATTTTTATTTTCAGCCGTTGATTTTGAGCCCCTTCGTTCACTAGGCAAATGATATCGTAAAATCATAAAATTTATTTTCTAGGTACTTCAAATACTCTAGATCAAGTTTAACGGAGCCGATCGACGATTCGAAAGTCGCAACATCGAAAACGAGCTGGAAGCACGGAAGGCTCCGTGCTTCCGATAGCATAGTAGTCTCTCTCTATATATATATATATATATATATATATATATATATATATATATATATATACACTTTAATAGTACTGATAATTTATAAGTATAATAATGTTCTAAAGATTAAAAGCTATATTATCATTTTTTAGTTAAATTGTACCGATAGTTCTTAAATTACGATGCAGATGATATTTAAATTCTCAATTTTTTATTTTTCAAAATTTTTATTTAAATTTTATAAAATATTACAACAAGATTATATAATCTAATTAAATTTATTGAATGATAATTTATTAATGCTTATGTGGCGATGACGTGGTGTTTTAATAGTTGTAGTTTTATCAATCACAGTTTTTGTAATATACAATAATAACTGGGAATTTTGTTTTGTAGTTTGAAAACTAAAATATCGCTTAGTTTGAGAATTATTAATGCAATTTAGGATTTTTTTTTTTTTGACTTTATCTTCCCCCAAGCAAATAGGAAAAGTGTACAATATAGGTGAGCAATCTCTTCAAGTGTAGATTTTATATTGGCTTGTTCTAGAGTTTTTTTTTTTTAAATAAATATTATAAAAAACTGACAAGATAAAAAATAATTTTTAACTTTTAAATGAAACAGTGCAGGGTATACACCTTTATTTGAGGTGCACAAATAACAACACTCTATATATATTTTTTTTTTTTGAGAGAAAGGTAGTATGTTATTTGTTTTGTTTATTTCAATTAGAAATAAACTTAGTTAGAATTATGAATCAATTAGAATTCAAACTTGGGTCTTGAATACCAACTATCAAGCTCTTATGTCACTTTCGCTAGAGACGGCCAGTAACAACACTCTATTTTCAAATACGTTGATACATGTAAATAGCAACACTCTAATTTCAAACATGTGATACATGCATGTAACTATTGAACGACGTTTACCTCTAAAAAGAAAAAAACTATTGAACGACGTTTTATTGGTTATATCAATCAATCACCGTAGCAACAATTAGCATTTTGCAGGATGGTTAGGAACGACTTGATCTTTAAAAATATCTAGTTAGATCCGGTGCAGGTTGTCCACAAGTTTACACAGTTGTTAAAATATTGGGAACTCCTCCTACCGTACTAGATTCAAGTAACGTCTTCTTTTTTTTTCTTTTTTTCTTTTTTTTTAAGTTGACTGACGCGATTTTCTTGAGGCCCTGAGTGCCTCATCATCTTTATAGTCAAGTTCATCTTTCTAATAAATGAAACAGGTAGCGTGCTATTTTTTTCTAAAAAAAATAATTAGCATTTTGCTAAAATTTTTGTTTGATGTATGGTACGTAAATATAGTTAATAAAGATGAGACTATGTACCTGAGACTAGTAAAGATGAGACTTACATTCCTTTTAGGTTTAATATATTCAAAGCAAATTTTAGGGAAAACTTCAAAACCTCCCTGTGGTTTCATACTTTCTCACTTTAGTACCATATGGTTTAAAATGTATCAATTTGCTCCCCTGTAGGTTTTTTTTTTTTTTTTTTTTTTTTGTGTGAGAAAACTCTCATGTGGTTTTGTTTTTATCTTTTCGGCAGTTTTTTTTCAATATTTCGTTAAATTATATACAAAAAACTTCAGATACCTACATAGATTTATCGAATATTTACTTTAGTACCTTTTAATTTTAACTTTATCACTGATTTAAGAAAAATATAATAATAAAATTAATAATAAAAAGAGAAAAATGAAATCACATGGGGCAAATTGATACACTTTAAACCACAATGTACTAAAATGAGAAAGTGCGAAATCACTTAGGGGGTTTTTGAAGTGCGAAAGTACAAATTGATAATAAATTAGAAATACGCATAGAAGTTAAATGAGGAATCTTAAATTCGATTCGAACTTGCACCATAGTTACATGCTTACTGATGCTTATCCCAAAACAATTAGCTCACAGAACAACAATTATCTCTTCAGGGAACAACAAATTATATGCTTAAAGCCTAATTCACAATAAATCATCTGCTAAAATCGACTTCAATCAAATAAAATCGTGCAAAAGCAATCGAAAAATAGGTGGTAATTTTTTATCGCCACTATATATAACCAAAAAGTGGCCAAAACATAGTTATTTAGTGGCGAAAGGAGTATTGCATGTCACTTAAAGTTAATTAATTGATGGTAATTTTTTTTTATCGCCACTGTAAGTAATCAAATAATGGCGATAAAATAGTTATTTAGTGGCAAAAATAATATTATCACTTTAAGTTAATTAATTAGTGGCAATATTTTTTTATCATTATTACAAATAACCATTTAGTGACAGTAAAATAATCATTTAATGGCATCGTCACTTTAAGTTAATTAATAAGTGGCCATTTTAATTTCTTATCGCTACTAGATAACCAAAAAATGGCAATAAAATAATCATTTAGTAGCGAAATTAGTCGCCACTTTTAGTTAACTAATCGGTGGCTATTTTTTTATCACCACAATAAGTAACTATATGATAGCAACAAAATTTAGCGCCACGTTATTTTTGCCTGGTCTTTTCATGTGGTGGCACCATCATTAGGTGCTAATCAGCAGGACCAGCTGAGGTTGATAACTCAGTCGCATTTGCGCAACATGTTTATCATGTGCACAAGGTGTCCTCGGACTGCAAGGGCATGTCCTTCTCCAGTGTGACATCAGTATCTTTTTATGCAAGGCTTCTATAAATTGGCACGGGCTAAGAGGTGGGAGATGGAGCCTCGGTTTTAATTTCGGATCTTCGTACGTAGAATTATTTGTACTAGATTATTATCCATGGCTTTAAGCTCCTTCTCCCTTTCCCATGCAAAATACTACACCAAATCTCTTCCTCACTTGGCCTTAAAACCAACAATATTGGCTCAGAGCACAGGCTTTGATTCAAAGTTTCATTCGCGGGGTATTTCGGAGACTTTCTCCGAGCTTAAAAAGCAAGGAAAAGTAAGCATGCTTAATTTGTCTCCCCACTTTAGGGGCCGTTTGGTTTGACGTAAAACTGCGAAAAAAAATTTTCAGTAAAAAAAAATTTTTAGTGGAAAAAAAATTTTACGTTATTTAGTATTTGGTTTGTAGGAAAAGAAAAACAATTTTCGGACTTACTTATTTGGTTTGTAGAAAAATTAAATAAAAAACGTATTTTATATTTTTCTCTTATTATTTAGTTATTTAAAAAATTAGATGTATATAATTTGATATTTATTTAAATTTACACATTATTACAACATTATAATTTATTATAAATAAAATAATATGTCACTAAGAAATATATTTAATTTTTATGCAATAAATTTTACTGTTATTATATTAGAATATATAATGTATATTTAGTATTTTATTAAATTATACACATGTATTATATAACAAGGAGCGGTGTAGGCTCCTTGCGTTTGGCAACTCACGCGGTCCACGAGTGAGCATGCTCACTCGTGGACCCCGTGAAAATTCCACGGCTGCACTCGTACGCCGCGTATTTTGCCAGAATCTGTAAAATTATTTTACAGAAAAAAAAAAAATTACATCAAATCAAACAGATGGAAAATTTTTTTTTCAAGCTGAAAAGTGTTTTCAAGCTACTTTTACAACCAACCAAACATGCTCTTAGGGGCTGTTTGGTTCGACGTAAAATTGGAAAAAAAAAATTTCGGTGGAAACAAATTTTCGGTGGAAAATTTTTTTTACGTAGTTTAGTGTTTGGTTTGTAGAAAGAGAAAAATGGTTTTCTATAATGGTTGTTTGGTTGAAAGGGAAAGAAAAATAGATAAAAACCGGTTTAATATATTTTTTATTATATATATTATTATTATATAATAATTAATATACTATATATTATTATTATAATTTTTATATATAGATTAAATATATTTAAAATTATAATAAATATATTACATAATATATAAGAGTTATATATTTAAAAATATTAATAAATAATTACAAATTTAGAAATAAAATATTATATAATAATATTTCTATATAAAAATAAATGATATATAAAAAATAATATATATTTATAACTAATATATATATATATATATATATATATATATATATATATATATATATATATATATTTATATTATATATATATATATATATATAATATATAATGATCGAAAAAGGATTGAAAAGCACATAGAAACTATTATATATTCCTTTATTATTATAATATATTATATATTATTGATATACAATAATTATTATACTATATATATTATTATTATAGGTTTTTATAAGTAAATAAATTTAGAATATATAATACAATAAGTATATATAATACATAATAGTATATTATATTTAGTACTATAAAAAATTCACTATATATTTATAAATAATATTAGAATATAATATTATATAGTAATATATTTATATAAAAATAAAATATTATATATATATATATATATTAATATATATATATATATATATATATTATATATATATATATATATATATATATATTAACACACACATAATGAATGAGAGAAGAGTCCACGGGTCCGGTCCCTCGTGGGCTCTCTCTCACGCGTCCACGAGGGAAAGTTCACCTCGTGGACGTGTGCTAATAACTCGTGCGCCGCAATTTTCAACGCGGGAGGTTTTCGTTTTCCGCCTGACGCTAGTGGAAAACGAAAAGGGCTCGTTTTTTGAAAATTTGTAAAATAAATTTTCTAAACAAATTTTTTACAGACAACCAAACAATGGGAAATTAATTTTTCAACCGAAAAATACTTTTCCGAGCTGTTTTACGAGGATCCGAAAAATACTTTTTTTTCAACTAAAAAAGAGATTTTCTGCATGTATAATAATCTAACTGAATTAATTTGAGTTGAGTTGAGTGCTTTTGAAAGTATAGAGGTCTTTATAATTTTATTTTGCTTTGACGATGAAATATGAATAAATTAATGGTTACCGCTATTAAACACAAATTAATCTATTTCGAGCATCTAGGATCCAAATTTATAATTTTTTTAACATTATTTTTCTTTTGCTGTTACTTTTAAAGCCTCGGGCCTTAGATTTTTGAACCAAGTTATACACTGTTTTATTCATTTTGACATTATTATTGAGTAATAATCATTGCCAAATTTATAATTTTAGGCTGCTTTGATACCTTATGTAACTGCTGGAGATCCGGATTTGGCCACGACTTCAAAAATTTTGCAGCTTCTCGATCGCTGTGGCGCCGATGTGATTGAATTGGGTGTCCCCTTCTTTGATGCCCCATTAGATGGTCCTGTGATCAAGGTCTCTTTTTTTGATCTTTTATTTTTTAATTTCGTTCCCTTACGACAAATCTTTAATATCTTGCTTCAGCTTCAAAGAAAAGAAAAACAATTTTTAACCACTTATTTTGTAATCTATATCGTACATGCACTAAAACTCACATACTTCCAGAAAAATCCTAGTAATTTTATAAAATGAGAGAAGAAATTCGTGTAACACTTATATTTTCTATTTGAGTGCACTATTCTTTTTTTTTTTTTTTTAAATATAATAATTTATATATCCGACACACAAAAAAATTAGATAGTCGAAATTTTTGATAGTAAAGTATTTTTCATGTAACTTTTACAATAAAGCTCTTTCGAATGGAATCACACTGGACGCAATTCTTTCCATGCTAAAGGAGGTAAAGATTTGGAAAATAATTAAAGTCGTGAAAAACAGTTTTACATAACTCATATATTTCTCTTCAAAGTATATGAAACTTCAATAATTTTATCTTCGTAATTGTCACACCGTTGCAGGTGGTTCCTCATTTATCTTGTCCAATAGTGCTATTTTCATATCATACTCCTGTATTTGAATATGGCATTGAAAGTTCTCTTTCTGCCATAAAAGATGCTGGTATACATGGTAATTTTCTTTTCCCTTAGTTTTTTTTTTTTTTTTTTTTTTTTGAGAAATAGATAGTAAGCTACCTGCTTTATTCATTAAGTTAAATGAACTGAGCATGCAAGTTGGAGCAGCTTAGGCCTCCGAGGAACCGTCTAAAAGGTACAAAATAAAAGGCAAAAAGAAGAGGTAAAGTAAGAGAAGAAAGAGGGAAAGATGTACAAGTGGGATGTCAGAGCATAGTGGTCCAATTGCTGACCAGTAGTTTAACACGTTCTAGGGACCGGATAGCGCTGGCGGACTTTTCTCGAAAAACAGAGTTATTTCTATCCGTCCAAACCACCCACTAGATCTCAGCTAGGAGGGTCAAGCCTTGTGTTCTCAACGAGTCCACTGGGATTTCAGTAGTTCCGGCCCAAAGACGTCGGACGTCGCCCGTGATGTCGTCGGTTGCGTCCGATCCTTCCATACTGAGAAGTTTTCCCTTAGCATTGATTACACTCTTTTGAGTGTTTAGTTTAATAACAAACTCCGCAAATAAGATGCATTTGTATTCATGTGCCTAAGATCAGAATTTTTTTTTTCCACGAATTTTAAGTTATCAGAAGCATGTCTTATGGCTAAAACGTTTCCAGCTATTAAGAGTCAACAATCTCTAAATTAGTATTTGCTGCTCTCCAAGTTTATGCTCGCAAATTCGGCAAATAAGATGCAACTATTTGCAGGCCTTTTGGTCCCAGATCTTTCCTTTGATGACAATGCAAGGTTGAAACAAGCTGCCGCAGAAAATGAAGTCCAACTGGTATGCTTTAGATTAATATGTTTTCCTTTTCTGAACTGTAAGAATAAAATCAGAAACAATAAATTTAAGATAGTATTTGACTATTTCCTATGCTGAAACTGAGGAGTAATTCCTTTTTCGCATTGTAGGTACTACTTACTACACCTGTCACTCCGAGGCGTCAAATGGAAGCCATTGTTGATGCTTCCCAAGGTTTCGTGTATCTTGTAAGTTTTTTAATATAACTTTGTTCTCTTCAGAATTTGTTATAGTGTTACACTATGCAACTAATCTTGATTTGCTTAAAATAGGTGAGCTCTGTCGGAGTAACGGGTGATCGCGCAACTGTAAATCCACAAGTAGAGCTTCTTCTAAAGGAAATAAAAGGGGTATGTATGTTTCCTTAATGGAAGAGTTGTGAAAGATTAATTTTTAAAAAAAAAACACCAAAAAAAAAGATAAAAAAGATATCTGTACGACTGATGATTATGATGCATGTATTACTTATTTCCATTTCCTGCAGATTACAGCAAATCCTGTTGCCGTTGGCTTTGGCATATCCAATCCGGAGCACGTCAAAAAGGTTGGTCATTTAAATTCACAGAACGTATTAATCAGCTGCGCGTTAGAATTTTTTTTACTCAATGTATAAACTAAGGTTATATTGAAGGTGGCAAGTTGGGGAGCTGATGGTGTAATCGTGGGCAGTGCCATCGTGCGCCTTATCGGTGAAGGCAAATCCTCTAATGAGATACTAAAGAATGTGGAGACCTTTGTAAGCTCCTTGAAGGCCGCATTACCTTAATTAATTGTTAGTGAAAAATAATATGTATACTAGACCCATGGAAAGCGGGGACACGGACAACATCTAGGAGTGTGCGTTTTTTGGGGCTTTTTTTTTTGTTTTTGATTTTGGTTTTTGGTTTTTTTGTTTCTGGGTTCCTGCTCCTAGATCTTGATTGCGATCAACCCATGCTGTTCTTGCCGTTCTGTTTTTTCGCTTTACTAGACTGCTCCTGTACACTCTGTTCTGACTTTGTTAAAATAGGATATACCCTTGTTTAATCAAAAAAAATAATATGTATACTATCTGCGGGGCTTGGTGTCAACTAGTTGTTCAATCCTTCACATGGAACACTGTTATTATTGCACAATACAGATCATCTCATATGAGCAATGTAGCTATATACTGACTAAAGTTGTTCTCCAGCATTGTTGCGGGCGAAAAAGGGTAGAGTTCTTTGAAGACCATTTAAGAATATTCTTATAATTTATAAATGAACCAAAGAGCGCAATTCTTATTACAATTGAAGGCGCTTAGCACAACTAATTGACTAATCAAGTGTAAATAGAGGATCATACGAAATAGTTGAATAACTCAGATTAACCTTGAATTGGACAAGATACATTATAAAACATAATTAATGAAGAGCTTGTCTACGTACACGTCAAAGATGCATTCCATGGTTAAGTTCCGCGGTACCGGGATCATGTGAAACCGGCGGTTTTAGTGTTTCGGTACCGACTTGAGTCGAATCCGCCAATTTGTGGTTCTACGTCACCGACTTTAGCTTGCGAAGTGTTTCTATGTCCTTCCCCAGATCGAGGTATCGATTTCGAAGAGAAGCGAAACAGCTCTTCACCCCGTTGAATGCTCTCCTCTCCCACGCTCTCCAAGCTCCTCCCATGGCTAACCCCCTCCTCTCTCAAGCAATCCACACAACTGCACGCGCTAATGGTGGTCTCGGGCTCTCTCCTCTCCCCTCCCGCAACAACCCATCTCTTCAAATCCATCGTCGACTCCCTACAACCACCCAATCTTTCCTACGCCCTACAATTATTCGCCCAAATCCCCTCCCCTTGCACCTTTCTATGGAACACCGTCATTCGCGCGTGCTCTCGCAATGGCGCTCCCAGAGAATCCATTCGCTTGTACGACCAAATGCATCGAAGAGGTATAGCCCCTGATTCGTATACGTTTCAATTCTTATTCAAATCGTGCGGTGTCTCTTCGTCGGCTTTTGAAGGGCGTATGGTGCACGGTTTGTTCGTTAAGCTGTTTCCGGAGTCCGATGCTTATGCGGTGAGCTCTTTGATCCACATGTATATGGAATTGGGGCGGGTTGGTGATGCGAGAAGAGCTTTTCAGAGGATTAGTAGAAGAGATGTGGTCTCGTGGACGACGATGATCAGTGGAATGGCCAAATTGGGGTTTTTGAACGATGCCCGCAAGTTGTTCGATGAAACTCCAGTGAGAAATGTGGTTTCGTGGACCAGCTTGATTGCGGGCTATGCTCAGGCCGATAGGGCTGAAGAAGCTATTGAGCTTTTTACGAAGATGTTGTCTGATAATGTAAAAGCAGATACTGTTACAGTCGTCGTGGTGCTATCGGCGTGTGCTCAGTTGAAGGATTTAGAATTAGGAAAATGGATTCACTCTTTTATCCAAAAGGAAGGTATCATTATCAATAACAATCTTGTAGTCGCTCTTATCGACATGTACTCAAAATGTGGGGATGTCAACTGTGCTCAAGAATGCTTTGATTCAATGGGCCGCAAGGTTCTTCAGGCTTGGAATGCCATGATTGATGGATACTGCAAAATCGGTGACATAGATAGAGCTCGATCTCTCTTTGATCAAATGGGCGTTTGCGATGTCATCTCATTCAACTCGATGATCACTGGGTATATTCATACTGGTAGGCTTAAGGATGCGCTGCTCTTGTTCGCTAAGCTGCGCGAATCTGGTTTACGGCCTGATAATTTCACGATAGTAGGCTTGCTCACCGCTTGTGCAAGCTTGGGTGCATTAGATCAAGGCAAGGCTTTACATGCTTGCATTGAGGAGAAGTTAGTGCAGTGGGATGTTTATCTTGGCACCGCATTGGTAGACATGTATATGAAGTGCGGGAACACAGAACAAGCAATGCTTGTTTTTCAAAGGATGGAGGAAAGGGATGTGCGAACTTGGGGTGCGACCATTGCAGGCCTCGCACTGAATGGAATGGGAAAACTTGCATTGGAGTATTTTGATTTGATGAAGAAAGAGGGGATCAGACCCAATTCGGTTGCCTACCTTAGTGTTTTGACTGCGTGCAGCCATTCTGGCTTATTAAAGGAGGGTCGGTCGTATTTTGAAGAGATGAGATCTTTGTATAAATTGGAGCCTGAGATCGAGCATTATGGGTGTATAATAGACTTACTCGGTCGCAGTGGGCATTTGAAAGAGGCAATTGGTCTAATAGAAACCATGCCGGTAGAACCTAATGCGGTAATATGGGCCTCCATGTTAAGTGCCTGTAGAGTGTACAAGGATATGGAACTAGCTGAGAAGGCTGCAGAAAACCTCCTTAAGCTGGAGCCTAATGAAGATGCGGTATATGTACAGTTGTATAATATATATGTAGATTCGAGAAGGTGGGCTGATGCTTCTAAGATACGGAAATTAATGGAAGAGAGAGGTGTGAGAAAAACTGCAGGTTATAGTTCCATTACAGTGGCAGGCCAAGTACATAAATTTGTTGCTGGCGATCAATCACACCTACAAATTACCGAAGTTCAAAAGATGTTGAATGAGATTGCTAAGAGATTGAAGCTAGCGGGATACTTGCCGATAATTCAACAAATCTCAGTGGATTTAGATGACGAGGAAAAGGAGCAGGCATTGTTTGCTCACAGTGAGAAGATGGCTATTGCTTACGGGCTCATCAGCTTACCGCCTAATTTGCCTATTCACGTCATCAAGAACTTGAGGGTATGCGAAGATTGCCACTCCGCAATCAAGTTGATATCCAAAATTTGGAACCGGGAGATTGTGGTCAGAGATCGGAGTCGGTTCCACCATTTTCGAGACGGGCGCTGTTCTTGTAATGATTTTTGGTAGCTTAGACACGCAAAATGCTAATCCTTGGATGGAAATTTTTCCCCCCTTTTGATCCATGTAACCCTATTGAGTTCATTTAGAAACTTCTCTGTAATATTTGTTTCAAAATTATATATGGAAGCTAATTTAAAGTGCTTCTTTGTATTGATCTTGATAGCATTTGATATGGTGCAATAAACATGCTTCTTTGTATTGATCTTGATAGCATTCGATATGGTGCAATAAACATTGCGTTCTATTTAAACCTACAAAGTATTGTAAGTTATGTATCTACCCTTCAAATTCTGAAAGTTTAGAAATTTATCCTTCTCTGTTAATTGAGACTATCAAAATTGAAATTTTCGTTTTCAGTTTGAATTTGAAATTTTCTTTTTGAAAGCGATCGTTTCGTTTGCCTTAGAAAACATCTTTTTGAAATATTTGCAAATTCCCCTAATAACAAATAGGGCCCGGCCTACTATTTAGATTAACTGGGCCACAATTATGCCTTAGGCCTAGATACGGCCCATTATAAGCCCTATCTGCGTCTGTGGGGACGCACCAATCACGCTCCAAATGCCGTATATACTCGAGATTGGAAGCAGAGCCATGGCTTATGCGACCGCTTCTTCGGTTCTGTGCGGCCTCCCTCTCCCTCACGCATTCCCTCGTCCCTTATTCTCAATCGCTTCGTCTCCTCCTCTCATTAGATTACTCCACTCACGCAGGTAAGATGATCTCACTCTTCTTTCCCCTTCTCACCTTCTCAATCCATGTCGAATTAATTAGTTCCCTGGTATCGCTATTTGTTTTTGTATCAAAAATTTAGAGATTTGGAGTGTTTTTTTGTGTTTATTTTTTGTATTTTTTTGGTGCATTTATCTATGTAGTAGTTGTAATTTTAGTAACTCTAGTTGTGTATTGTAGTTCCTTCCTCTTTTCTGTGGTTTGTTTGACTTAATCAACTCTCTTTGGGTGTTATTGTTGTCAAAAAGTTAAGGTTCATGCATAGTTTAGGTTCATGCAACCAGTCAAAATATAATCTTTAAGTGGACTAAAGAGGAAGATGACAACATAATTAGGTGTCCAACTTTGTCCCAGATGAACAAAATAAGCAAAAGGAACAACTGATATTAGTAAAATAATAGCCCAAAAGGTTTCCTTTCTTCCTTAGTTAATGATTTGGATCTCCTTTTCGAGCTAAGCTTCTCCTTACACAGAGTTGTTTTTTCTCATTCCTTAGCATTCGCTGGATATCATCCCTCTCAGCAGGTATGCAAGCCTCTGAATCTGTGTTAGAGAAAGAAAAGCCTGTTGCAATCGATGAAGCGACGTCTGAAGAGTACGCCTCTCAATCGAAATTGCTGCAAGAATTTACTAATATGCCCAGTATCGACAAGGCGTGGGTTTTTACGTCTGACAAAGGTATCAAAATTTGACCTTTGCTATTACTACTGTGTTATTGTTTCGAGATCTTATGATCCTTCATTCTTCTAGCTCATCCATGTCCTTGTACATCTAATTCAGCTATTTCACCCGTTCGAATGTTTGATTGCAGCAAATAATTCCAGGGCGATGTTTTCTATTAGCCAATCGAACCTCTTTGCTAATAAAAGGAAGAAGTTTGTTCTGTCTTCTCATATTTCGAAACCTAGTAAAGATTCTGTAGACTTCGAGTGGTCTCCCTTTCCTATTGAAATGACTGGAACATCTGCAGTAGTTCCGTCGCCGTCAGGCACAAAGCTTCTAGTTGTGCGGAATGCTGAGAACGATGCCCCTACCAAGCTTGAAATATGGGGGCCGTCTTACTTAGAGAGGGAAATACATATTCCACAATCTATCCATGGATCATTATATGTAGATGGATGGTAAATCCCTGTGCATAGATCTTTAAGGGAATAATGCGCTTCATTGTTCTACTAGTTACTAGTTACCACATACTTTATTTGCCTAAGGCATTACGTTGTGTCTTCTACTCTTTTCTATCTTTTCTATAGGTTTGAGGGAATTTCATGGAACCATGACGAAACTCTAATAGCATATGTTGCTGAGGAGCCACCTCAACCAACGCCTGTTTTCGAAAATGGAGGATACAAGAAGGAAGGTTCTTCTGAGAAGGACTGCGGTAGCTGGAAAGGTCGAGGGGATTGGGAAGAGGACTGGGGCGAAACCTACTCCAAAAAAAGGAAGCCTTCATTGTTTGTTGTCGATACTGCTAGGTGTCTTTGCCTTGTCCTCTGTTTATGTGTAAAAATTATTTAATAAGCCGTCTGATGAGTGCTAAAACTTAAAGCTTTCACTCTTTCATGTGCCTACAGTGGGGAGGTACGAGTTGCTGAAGGCGTTTCAAGATCAATAAGTGTTGGACAAGTCATTTGGGCTCCATCATCTTCAAATGGATGCCTTAATTACTTGGTTTTTGTTGGCTGGTCCTCCGAGAATGGTTTCCAAAATACGCCAAGAAAACTTGGAATTAAATATTGTTACAATAGGCCATGTTCCCTATTTGCAGTCTGCAACCCTTTTAAAAAATCAGATACTGATAAAGTATCATTAAGGTGAGTATAATGTTGGTCTTGAAAACTATTCTCATGATATCATTAGTAGTTGACAGCTTTATTGATCTGTTACTTATGATTTACTTTATCTATGTACAGATTTTGTTTAACCTCTTTTCATTATCTTTTACCATTTTTATATCTTTGATTTCTTATAATGGTGCAGTGGTGATACAATAGACAACTCTGCAGCTGCAGTCAAGTTGACTCATGGCTTAAGTAGCGCTTTCTTTCCAGTATTTAGGTAATATACATTACTCCCTTTTTTTTAACTACTTGAATTCATCTGTACTCTCAGTAGAAACTTCGTGGTGAGTTGTTGATGATTGAATATTCTCGAGTTCATATCTCTAAGCCTTGAAATTTTGATGGTCTTGTGGATTCCAAAGTCGAGAGGACTAGTGGGCTAGGAAACTTAGAGTGTAACAAGATAACATTTTGACCTATATTATATACTTCGCCTTTAACTAAATGATTTGATTGATCATCTGACAGTCCAGATGGAAAATATCTTGTATTCCTATCTGCCAAAAGTGCTGTGGATAGTGGGGCGCATTTAGCTACTAATTCGCTGCATAAGATCGATTGGCCTACTGATGGGAAGCTACAGCAGAACATGAATATTACTGATGTGGTATGCTTACGGTTCCTTTTAAAAACTCAGTTACTGCCCCATATGATTTAGACGTCTTGACAATTTTGGTTTCGCTGGACAACTCAAACACTAGAGAAATTAACAAATCTACCCTAACAACATTATCTATGTACAAATATATTACTCTTGCTGTAATACCTGAATCATTACATTGCATTGGAAAACTTAAATTTTTTTCCATATGCCACATACCTTACACTTGCAAAAATGCCCTCTTTAAAAACTTCCTTGCAATTAGAAAATCAACTTGCCCACATAAATTGGATGACCCACCAACTAAAAATAGGGGTATATCTGTAAGAAACTGCACTTTCGGGGAAGATATCTGAAAACTCTGATTTTACTGGGTAACATGTTTAAATAGGTATTTTGCAGAGATGCATGTAGAAATGCCCAACATTATCATATCCAACATCTCGAGTTCTTAATTTTCTTGATAAATCCTGTGCAATAGTTGATGCCTAATGAATTCAGGTTCCGGTTGTGATGTCTCCCGAGGATGGTTGCTTTCCTGGACTTTACTGTTCAGGCTTCCTCTCTGATCCTTGGCTTTCTGATGGATGCACAATGGTTCTATCTTCTGCTTGGAGAAGTACCCAAGTAATACTATCTGTAAATGTTTCAAGGTAAACAACAGTTGCTCTTGTACCTCTCTCAGTCAGGTGTTCAGTGGTTCTATTTAAATTAGTAATATGTTATTTCTTCTACAGTTGCAAAGTTTCAAGAGTCAGTCCAGAGGACTCAAATTACTCATGGAATATTCTTGCACTTGATGGAGATAATATTCTTGCCGGTAATCCTGTTCCTCTAAAGCTGTCTAGTTAGCTTCGGTTTATAAAATGAGACATTTACATATATATTTACATTTGGGGTGTGTGGGAATTATTCTATATAATTTTCCTGCAAAATCTGAGTAATTTAACATATATTCCTGCAAAATCTGAACTTTGATGTACACCCTTCAATCACTTGTACATATGTAAATAAATGATTTTGCTGGGTATATTTGTAAAAGTCCCTAACAAATTTGATTTTTCTTTTATTTTCAAGTGTCCAGCAGTCCCATAGACCCTCCTCAAATCAAGTATGGGTATCACTCGTCCCAAGCAGAGAAAAACACATGGACTTGGATGGATGTTTCAAGTCCATTTTTGAAGTACTCTGAGAAGGTTGCCTCAACATTGTTAAGAACTATTCATTTTTTCCCCCATATTATGTCTATTCAAATTTTGTGCAGTTTTACTATATCACTGAAATTTTGCTATTGGACAGGTCCGATCTGTGCTGTCGGAGCGCATATTCAGTATTCTGAAGATTCCAGTAAGAAATCCTTCTTCTGACCTTCCAAAAGGTAATATAAAGGAACAACTTAATACGTGCTTTATTGTTTTCCTTGGGGCATGAAGCTTTTGAAAGGTCATGTCCATGTGTTTATGCTGTTATTTGTCTAACTGATGTATATATGTTTGTGCATGACCCTTTGTCATAAGGGGACAAAACGAATCTCTCTCTCTCTCTCTCTCCCCACTGGATTGAATGAGTTACATTCTTAGGATCTTTCGTGTTAGATTCTCAAGTCATATCCAGCATTGTGATTTATGTTGCTCTATTAAAGAGAAAGATTTATGCTTTCATTTACATACAAACCTAGATTTTTTTGGGGGGGGGGAATAGTAAACCAAATTATTATTTTACAAGTGCCTCATAAATATGGGCCAAACATATGGTGCAGCATGCAACTTTGAAACTAATCCTAACAACTGTTTTTTTATCATGCAATTACATATTACAATGCCAATTGATTTTGATGATAAGTGCTTAATGTAGTCCTATAATTTTTTCAGTTCTAATCAACCTTCTAGTAATATATTTCCATATTCACAATCATGCAGGTGCTAAGGCTCCAATTGAGGCTATTTTTGTATCATGCAAGGACAGTTCTAGTAGTCCAACAATTGTGATCCTTCACGGTGGCCCACATTCAGTTTTTGAAACAAGCTATTTAAAATCGTCGGCATTTCTTTCTTCACTTGGATACAACTTGCTTATTGTAAATTATAGGTAAGCATCTACTTGTATGTATTTTTATTGATTTAGATAAGTTGCTCATGTATTATTGGTGGATACAGAATTCAATGTTTTGATCTGGAATATCTTTTTCTATGGGAAAACTTAACTTCGAACCATTTCTACTCTGCTTGCTTGGCCACTTTTGCTGTGCATTTGGGTCATAAATGCTATGGCCCATTACAGGCTTTCAGCATTAAATTACAAAGTTTGTTTCCTGATTGACGTCGAGTTGTATGAATAACTTATCAAAGTTGAACACGTTATTAGTACTGGATTGTGTGGAAAAGTTGGTATATTGTGCAACAAGTTTGATTTCTTTGAAGCATAAAGAATAGCATGATTATATTCGAAAAAGAAGCCTGAAGCTAGGAAAAGGTCTAAAAAGCTAGCCAAATTCTTCTCACTATAGTTTTGTTTAATGCATGACTCCTTTAGAGGATCATTGGGTTTTGGAGAGGAAGCACTGCAGTCTCTTCCTGGAAAAATTGGATCTCAGGTTCTTACCTTTTCTTTCTTTTCATGCTCTAAGGTAGTTATTAATATCTGCCTTTATTTTGCGCATCTATTGTCTTTTTCTTGTATACAGGATGTGCAGGATGTACTTACAGCTTTAGACTATGCTGTCGAGAAAGGACTCATTGATTCATCTAAAGTGGCTGTTCTTGGAGGTTCACATGGAGGTTTTTTGACCACGCATTTGGTTGGCCAGGTTTGGTTTGAAAGATACTCCATCTGCATGTTAAGCTTCACTGATTTTCCATGGACTTATTTTTCTTATTTTGGTTTGTGAATCTATATTGCAGGCTCCAGATAAGTTTGTGGTCGCAGCTGCTCGAAATCCAGTTTGTAATCTATCGCTAATGGTTGGTACTACTGATATCCCTGATTGGTGTTATGTTGAGACTTGTGGAAAAGAAGGAAAGAATTACTTCTCTGAGGCTCCTACAGCTGAACATCTTCGTCTTTTCTACGAGAAGTCACCAATTTCGCACATTTCAAAGGTATGGTTTTGTTTACCATTATGGCTATGAGAAATCGGAGCACAAACTGGGGTTATTTGGGTTGAAGTCCGATTTGGAGCCATGTGTAAAAGCTCTATGCCATCCATGTGATCATTGTTCATTTTTTATGGAACTAGATGTATCATTTAATCATATGAGAAATAAAATTCCTGGACAATCTTTTACATGCTAATCTTTACTACGCGTGCAGGTTAAAGCACCTATCCTCTTCCTTCTGGGAGCACAGGATCTTCGGGTTCCTGTTTCTAATGGTCTACAGGTACAGTATCAGGCAATAGCATATAATTTCTCCTTGTATGGATACAAATTTCAATTAATCGAATCAGCCCTTTGTGCGTAGTAGTCGTACAAAGAAACAAGATTAACTATCAAAGCTAGGTAAATCAATTTCCAAGTTGAAAAGACAAGTTTGATCTCCTGCTTATGATTTCATTAATCAACGGTTTTGTTTATCAACTTCTATTTTCCATGATTCAGTATGCGAGGGCTCTGAGGGAGAGGGGAGTTGAGGTCAAAGTGATCGTATTCCCAGAGGATGTCCACGGCATCGAAAGGTTAGTTGCTATTTGCTGATCAATATATGTGATCTTTTTTGGTAATCTTCGTTCACTAAATTCTGTCGCTATTCTTCTTCTGCTGCAGGCCGCAATCTGACTTCGAAAGCTTTCTTAACATTGGTGTTTGGTTCAACAAGTACTGTAAATAGAAGCCATTTTGGTTGTATTGCGATTGGTGGCGATCATTCTCATTGTACTTTATTATCGAAACCAGTTTCATTGTTTGCTTGTAATAATTTGAGAGGTGTAAATTCCCTGGGAAGTTGAATAGGCTCAACACTGGCAATTCTACAGTAAGATAAGTAGTCTCTATGCCATGGTCGCATGTTGCCAAAGTTCTCATGATCAATTTATAAAATATTTACCGTTTCATTAAATTAATTTTCAATTGTTCACAATATTAGTGTCTCGTGCGGTTGTATATTGTTGTGGTATAAAAAATGAACCTACAATCTTGAAACTGGTTAGACCGATTTGAATCGGCCGGTTGAACTAGAAATTAACCGAATTGAAAGCATTGCCGGTTCGGGTGTGGATTTGTTTGAGCCGCGCGTACCTGCTGATCTGAATAAGCCCTGTGTAGACCTCTTTTTGGACAAGAATTTGTGACGAGGATTTTTTTATAAAACAACCCTCTAAAATTTTAAAATTTATGAAATAATTCTCTCTCAAAATTTTATTTGGAAAACTAATCATTCTTTCGTCATGTTGGCGCCACGTCAGAATTTCTTTTAAAGGCGGTGAATCGTTCACCGCTTTTCACTTATTTACTGTTCTTTTTATATCTCATATATAATCCTAACAATCATATAAAAATTTTAACAAATTATATATAATCTTAACAACCTTTAAATCTTAATAATTTATTCATATAATTTTATCTATCCATACAATCTTAATAATCAAATAAAAATTCTAATGATCCATATATAATTCTAATAATCTCGTTTTTTTCTATTTCCTATATAATCCACGCATAATTTTAATTAGGGAAAATTTCATCACTACCCTTCCAAATAAGTCTAATATCATGAATGTCCCTATAAAAATTAAAATATCGTAAATAACCTTTTAAAAGAGAAAAACTTTCAAAAATAACCTTTACACTAATTTATTATCAATTTTGAATAAAGAACAAACAAAACTCCAACTTTGCCCCTATTGTCATTACCATCTTAAAGTATTTAATTGATTATAAAATTATTTATAATTTTATAAACACTCTTTTAAATTTATAAATAACCTATATTTAGCGATAAGTTTTTATCAATTAAAAAATATATATATAATCCCGACAAGTTAAGCTAAAAAAATCAAAAAATCAAAAAATTTGAAAAAAGAATAAGCAAAACATTGTTTAAAGTATCAATTAACTCATTAAAATAAGGTTAAACAGTTTATTCAAAATATAACTTAAATATATATACATGATGTGAACTAAGTTATTTGAACTAGCACAAATTTCTGTACTTTGGCATCTTAAATTTTTTAAAAAATAATATGAAGTATTTTATTTTAGTATCTTATTTTACAAACCACACAGTTTATTTTAATATTTTAAAATAAATATTATCATGCTAAAATATTTTGGTAAAAAAATTTAGAAGTTAAGGGCAAAATGGACATTTTGACCATATTTATGATAATCTAAATATTTTGTTATTTTATAAAGAGATGAATAGTAAGGGTAAGGGTATATTTGAAAAATAATAAGTATTTGCAGGGGTATTTGTGATATAATCAAATTTATAGAGGCATCTATGATATTTTTAAAGTTTAGAGGGGCACGAATGAAATTGACCCTTTTAATTAATGTGGTAAACGATTTACCGTCTTTAAAAGAAATAGAAGAAAACGTGGGAGAAAGAGGGAAACGATTCACCGCCTTTAAAAAAAATTTCGACATGGACGTGGCGAAAGGAGGGTTAATTTTCCAAATAAAATTTTGACAGGATCATTTTGTAAATTTTAAATTTTCACAGAGTTATTTTATAAAAAAGTCGTCAAGGGAGGCCGCATTTGGGGGAAAAATTTTAGAATGCAACGGGTATATTAGTGACGTGGCGTAACAAACCAATCAAATTAATGCTTTTAAGAATATATGTCCTATCATGATTGTAAAAAAGTATTTTTATTGTATTTTTGTTTGAAAGGAAGGAATGTGATTGGCTTGTTATTGATGACGTGGTGCAAGTGCGACAGTGCAGAATTCCTCGCATTTGGGACCCGCGAGTTCGCGAAATTTCGCTGTACCAAGTGTATCCGTACATTTTATACACCGTACCTCACATCTTCGCGGTGCATGGGATGTACGGTGCACCGAGTGCACGAATAACTTTCATCCGGATAATGCCCGAGACAGCACTGGAACAGGAGGGAAGGGTTTCCGGGAAGGGGCGGGAGGGGGTTTAAGATCTTTTGGTGTTCTTCGACGACGCAAAAATAGAAGCGGAGAAATTGTAAGTAGCCTCTCTTTCTCTCCATTATCTACCTGTAGATTTCTCGGTTCAAACTGAATCCAAATCCCTTATCTTAGTAAGGCAAAACCCTATCTTCTCACCACACATTTTGCTTCGATTGAAGAAATTAATTCGCTCAGAATTTGATTCAGAACACTCATTTTTTTGATATGCTGAGCTCATCTGATTGCTTCCGAAGCCTAATTTCTCCAAAACCAACCGATTTCATCATTTCGGGGACCGCAAAATTTGCATTTCCAAAGCCCAGATGTTGTTTTAAAGCTCAAAATCGGATTTTCCTGCGAAATTTGATTCGAGCATCGGCCGAATCGAAGATTAGATGCACTGTCCCGGAGCGAGAGGTCGAAAATAAGCGTTTGAACAAGTGGGCTTCCTATGGTGGATGCATTCCTGCTATGCTGAGAGCATTGGAATCTGTTCGAGACCTCGACGAGGCCCTGAAGCCGTGGGAAGGTGGCCTCAGCAATAAGGAGAGGACCATAATCCTCAAGGAGCAGTCCGATTGGAGGAGGGCGATCGAGATTTTTGATTGGTTCAAGAGAAAGGGATGCTACGAAATCAATGTGATCCACTACAATGTGTTGCTCACCATCCTCGGAAGAGCTCAAAAGTGGGATCTTGTTTTCGACCTATGGAGTGAGATGCAATCAAACGGAATACTCCCGTCGAATGCCACGTACGGCACGTTGATCAACGCTTGCTGCAAAGGGGGTCTGAATAATGAAACTCTAGTGTGGCTCGGTCATATGTATAAGAAAGGAGTAGAGCCTGATGAGGTGACGATGAGCGTTATTCTTCAAGCTTATAAGAAAGCTGGTGAGTTTAAAAAGGCGGAGCTTTTCTTCAAGAGGTGGTCTCTGGATACAACTGATGGTCCTGAAAGGCGGAAAACTTATAGCTTGTATACGTATAATACTTTGATTGATACGTATGGAAAAGCAGGACAGCTCGAAAAGGCTTCCGAGAAATTTTCCCAGATGTTAAGAGAAGGGATTTTTCCGGACGTAGTGACATTCAACACGATGATTCACATATGTGGTAGCCATGGTCGGTTAGAAGAAGTTCATTCATTAATGATGATGATGGAGGAGCTTCGTTGCCTTCCCGATACAAGAACTTATAACATTCTCGTCTCGCTTTTCCTGAAAAATGACGACATCGACACAGCAGAAAGTTACTTTTTAAGGATGAAAGAAGATGGTCTTATACCTGATATTGTGAGCTACCGAACACTTTTATATGCTTATTCTATTAGGAAAATGGTTGGAAAAGCGGAAGCTCTTTTACAGGAGATGGAAAAGAACGGGCTTGTGATTGATGAGTACACACAATCGGCTTTAACTAGAATGTATATAAGTTCTGGGATGCTTGAACAGTCATGGTCCTGGTTTGAGAGGTTTTGCGATAACATGAGTTCGGAGTGCTTCTCGGCTAATATTGATGCTTTTGGAGAGAATGGGCACCTCTCTCTAGCAGAGAATGCTTTCTGTTGCTGCTTAGGCAGACAAAAGCTTAGTGTTCTTGTTTTCAATGTCATGATTAAAGCATATGGAATCGGAAAGAAGTATGATAAGTCTCGTGAGCTTTTTGATAAAATGGAGAAATATGGTATTTTTCCAGATAGCTGCACTTATAATTCTCTCATACAGATTTTATCAGCTGCTGGGCTGCCTAAAAAAGCAGTTTCCTATGTCAGGAGGATGAAGGAGGCCGGCTTCGTAAGTGATTGTGTTCCGTATTCTGTGGTGATGGACAGTTTTGCTAAGCTTGGCGAGCTTCAAATGGTGGAGGATTTATTTAAAGAAATGACCAGCTTTGGAATATCTGCCGATATTGTTGTTTATTCGATCTTGATCGATGCATATGCCGAAGTTGGTGATGTCCAACAAGCAGTCAAATATGTTGATTCATTGAAGAGAGCTGGTTTTGCTGTTAATTTGATTATACGCAACTCGCTTATCAAGCTCTATACGAAGGTAGGACTTCTGCGAGAAGCCCAAGAAACATACGAGCTAGTCAAATCATCGGATGATAGTCCAGATGTGTATTCGTCCAATTGCATGATCAATCTTTACAATGACTATGCTATGGTTAGAGAAGCAGAGGAAGTTTTCGAGAACTTGAGAAACAGCAGAAAGGCAAATGAATTTTCTTATGCAATGATGATGTGCCTGTACAAGAAGGTTGGGAGAGTTGGTGATGCTTATCGGGTCTCTCAAGAGATGCAAGTTCTTGGGCTTTTAACTGATATATTAAGCTACAACAGCATGCTCAGCTTGTATGCGTCAGGTGGCAGAATGAAGGAAGCTGTAAAATGCTTTCAGCAGATGTTAGCTTCAGGTGTAAAGCCAAATGATGCAACATTTAAGACACTAGGGCTCATCCTAATTAAGCGTGGAGCTCCAAGTAGTGCTATCGAGCATCTAGAGATGGTGAGAAGAAATGATGCTCAAGTTGGTTTGAAGGAATGGATCAAGGCGTTACGTGCTCTAGTAAGGTTTGATGACTCTAACTTGACAATTGGCGGTATGTTGATGGGCCGCAATAAAGCAGACTCTTGTGTAATAGATACCTACACGAGCGAACTAGGATCCATGAAAGAATCAGTAACTCTTCGATAGTGATTGAAATCATGGAAAGATAACTACAATGTCTTCAAGAGCGCAAAGGTTTTGTCTTGAAGAGCTACAATGCCTTCAAGAGTGCCTGATGGATCGGACAAGCGTTGCGGAAGCAATTCAGATTGAATTTAATTTCCAATGATATATGGACTGGTAACAAGCAAGTCCTAATCATGCATGCTAGATATTTTGGAAGGCACACATAGTTGTCAAAGGATGAGACTTGCGAGTACACGACATGTTATACAAATCGATTCAGTTATGTAGGCATTAAGTGGAAAGGGGGATTTTCTTACAGATTCAACACATATTCTTGACTTCTGGCATTCTCGGCCGATGTGGATAACTCTTCATGCGCAGGCAAAGAAGCAAAGTAAGAACTGCTGTAGCTTCTCCTCTTTTTTTTTTTAATGTATTTTGTTGTTCATATGTAGTCTGGCCATCATTAAATTTTTGATTTTGCCAGTATGTCAATTTTTCTTTTCCTCCCTAATAAAGAATTTACTGAATTTGCTCAGAGTGAACATGTGTCAAAAATCTTACTGGCTACAGCAGCAACTCTTTACCCAGTTGTTTTACGATAATACGAGCATAATGCGCTTGCTTGTTTTGTTTCCTCATCCTACATTAGCTGAGTTTGAATGTGACTAAAAAGAGATTCTTCCTTGATGAGGGTAACCTACTGTAGTTACCCTAATATAATACAATCTGGAGTCAAATTCAGGACGTAAAGCTTTAAAGTGAGTATCTTATGTATCTATTCTAAGATAAACTTATTGCCAGGACACACAGAATCCCGTCCTCTGCAGCAAAATGTCGATTGGATTTCAAATATTTCTTGAAAAACTTGGATTTGGAATAACTTAAACCAAATAACGGATTTATTTTTCTTGAAGTTGATTTGATCCAAAGTCTCGTGATTGACGTTGGTTTTGCGCATTACCCGCCTAAGTTCCGCTGTGTAACTAACTGTCTCTCACAGTGCGAGTTCATTTACACCTTTTGCTTCCTGTGTTGCCAAAAGGTTAGGACGAAATTTTCAATTGGAAACGACTAAAGAAACTTCTCCTGAGTCCATGACTATCTAGAAATTTATATTTTACTTTCCAAACTAAAATTAATTATATAAAACTCACTCTTTTAAAATTTAGGCCAAACGGCCCCTATGTATCTTCTCTTTGACTTAGTCTCCTCCCAATTCCACAAGGGTAGTTCAACAATGGGCAGGTCCGTTCACCTTATATTCATTAACTCAAAGGAGAAAAGGAATCAAAATAAGCCATAAAAGGGCCCCCCCTCTCCCTAATCATTTCTCACCAAACTCAAACCAAATTATTATATCTACCGCTATAACCCACAAACAAAACGATGCCATCAAAGCTCTTCTCCCTTTTGCTTGCTCTTCTACCTCTGCTTGCACCAATGGCTTCGGCCGGAAACTCCAACCTCTTCCGCGAGTACATCGGGGCGCAGTCCCGGGGCGTCAAGTTCTCCGATGTACCGATCAATCCGGACGTCGAATTCCACTTCCTCCTGGCCTTTGCCCTCGACTACACGACCGGCTCGTCCCCCACGCCGACCAACGGCCAGTTCATCCCCTTCTGGGACACAACCAACCTCACCCCCTCCGCCGTCGCCGCCATCAAACAAAGCAACCCGAACGTAAAAGTAGCCGTCAGCCTCGGCGGCTACAGCGTCGGTGGCGGCCCACCCGCCAACTTCACCCCTTCCTCCATCGACTCTTGGGTCGGCAACGCGGTCTCCTCGCTAACCAGCATGATCCAGCAATACAACCTCGACGGCATCGACGTCGACTACGAGAACTTCCTAGCCGATCCCGACACCTTCACGGAGTGTATTGGGCAACTGATCACGACCCTGAAGAACAACGGAGTGATCTCCTTCGCGTCCATCGCTCCATACGACGATCCCGACATACAAAGCCATTACCAGGCTCTGTGGGCAAGCTATTCCGGCGTCATAGACTACGTGAACTTCCAATTCTATGGGTACGACTCGAGCACAACAGTAGATCAGTACGTGAGTTACTACAATGCTCAGCAAGCGAATTACAACGGAGGGAGTATTTTGGCCAGTTTTAATACCGATAACAATCCGCAGTTCGTGTCAGTACAAACCGCTCTCAGTGCATGTCAATCTCTTCAGGCCGCGGGGAATCTTTTCGGGATCTTCGTATGGTCCGCAGACAACTCCCTTAGCGAAGGGTTTACGTACGAGGAGCAAGCCGAGGCACTGCTTGCTAACGCTCAGTGAAATTAATTCCACATGTTCTTCAGTATAATTCAGAACTGCGATTTTCGTGTGGATGAATAAGCGAAATATGTATGTTTGTACATCAGTAATTATAAAATAGCATGCGATTCTGTAAGCCTACTGTTACTGAATAAAAGTTTGCTTTTGAAGCCTAGCATATGATCTGCTTATGATGTGATTCTATTTTGCGCCGAGATTTCGGACTCGGACTTGAGGTGTTAACTAAGTTGATCAACTGCTGTATGCTTTTCTGGTGTCGATGTAAGTGAAAATCGCGTGGTGGTGAAATTCAGGGAATTGTTGCTACCTTCTTGAGAATTTGTAATGTAATTTGCAGATCAAAGATAAATACTCTTTTCAAACAATAGAAAAAGACGCAACAATTAATAAATGAAAGAAATGAAGGATTAAATGGCAACTAAGAGGGGGGGTGAATTAGTTGACAACTAAAAACTCAAGTAAAATTAAATTCAGATAAAAATTGCACAACCAAATAAAAAAAAAAAATCAAACTCAGATAACACAGATGATTTATCCTGGTTCGGCCCTTCTGCCTACTCCAGTCCGGTCCTTCTTCTCCTCGAGATACCGATTTCACTATCACTTAGCCTTTTGAATAGGGCAAGACCAAAACCGCTTACAATCATACAAAACTTCTTTTACAATCTCTCCAGAAGCTCACAATTACAAATCAATGAACAATTAGGACTTAGAGAATTTTCTGAAGTTTTATGCAAACAACATCCAAGCCTCCTTTTAAATACACTAGCCATCATTTCAAAAATGGAACAAAAGCATAATTAAATCATAATTGATTTTAATTTGAATTTTAACCATATTTGCAAATGTATTTGAATTAATTTCAAAATAAATTTGAATTCATACCACATTTGCAAAACTCTTTTAAATTAATACTACAAATGAAAACTTTTTGAATTCATTCCACATTTGTAAAAGCTTTTGAAATAATACCAAACTTGTAAAATACATTTATATCATATTTCATATTTTCAAATTCATATCATAATAAAATCATGTTTGAATTTATACCATACATAAAATCACTTTCATACCATATTAAAATAATGGCTAATTTGACATTAAGCACAAATTAAACCCAAAAGGTGAATTGAACAACTTGACTAGGTTGACCGGCTCAAATCTGATAATTGCAAAGAAGTCCTTCAAAATATTGTAATGGCACTTGCATCCAATTTGGTACAATTTGATCTTGTCTGGGCCAATTTGAATAATTTGATTGAATGGTTACCTTTGATCAATTCCGGTTCAACTTGAGCCACTTTAAATTCAACTATAACCTGAAATTGCTAAATGACAAATTAAATCTAATATTTGTTTGTTATCATCAAAATTTATTATTGGATAAAATCCAACAAGAACTGCATACAAATCTTTTGATATCCACATCCCTCCTGTTTATGAATGATGTGTAATTTTATGATTGTTTATTGAAGCAAATCTTGGAATGTAATCTTTCTCTTGTTTTCATTAAGTTCAAAGAAGATAGAATAAGCCACAGTACGCTAATTTCGCCACGAAACATATTAACTTACAAAACTTTGACGTTGTCATAAAAATGAACTCAGAATCATGAAATGTAACTTTGACGAAAGTGCAAATGATAATATAAATTAATATACAACTTAATTTCTTTGTCTGAGCGAAGTCATTTCTTTACCTTGCTTGTCATTCTCAATTACCTTTCACTGCATAATAGATCTCGCAGATGGAAAATAATACCAAGCTGTTCAAATGTTGCGATTATCTTTTGATTTGCCGTGTTCGATGAGAGATTAGCCCTTTAAAATAGCTTAGAAGACGTTAAGCAATCGATCACTTAACATGTAATTCACCAATCAAACACGAGCTTTCCCATTCCTAGCGTGCACATCTTTACATGTACACTTGATTCAATGTTTCAATTCATGGAAAATTATGCTAAAATTTAATATTGAATATTAGATACAAAATCAGCTATTAATTTCTACGTGGCATGTGGAGTTTCCTACAAGAAAAGGCGCATTAGATAAGTATCAACAGCACTACAATTCTAAAATGTCAGAGTTGGACTACATCATCCCTATCCTAAATCAATCAAAATGTGCTCCTAAAATTCACTCATTGATATGTTGATTTAAAAAATATATATATATAGTCCGGCAGGGATACTATCGATAGCACCAAGGACTTGATGTTATCGAGTTTTCCATCGTCAGATTTAACTCTTTGACTATTTTCATTCGTTAGATTTTACTATTCAATCAACAACTTACTCGACCCTAGAAGGCCCACATCATCCTAATCGCATATTTCTTCATCCAAGGACTAAAAACTTAAGAGCACTAAGTTCTTAGTGCTATTAATAGCATTCCAGCCTAGTTTTATATTAGTCCAACTAGGATGTTATCGATAGCACGAAGTATTTTGTGCTATCAAGTTTTCTGTCGTTACATTTCTTCATCCAAAAGCCAAAAACTTAATAGCACCAAGCTCTTGGTGCTATTGATAGCATTCCAGCCTAGTCCTCTCTCTCTCTCTATATATATATATAGAGAGAGAGAGAGAGGACTAGGCTGGAATGCTATCAATAGCACCAATGACTTGGTGCTAATTAAGTTTTCTGTTAATGGATTAAAAGATGTGCGGGTTGAATAGGTGGTTGGTTGAATAGTATAATTGAATGGATGAAAATGATAAAAGATGTAAATCACAGCTGAACACTCACCTTGTTACTCAAATTTGACTAGATCAATCATTAAATCACATTACTTGGGTGTACCCCAATGTGATACTTACATTTTCGGATTTTTTTAAAGCTTTTTGTTACTTGATTGAAGAGCACTCTTATAATGATTCAACACGCTAACAATAATAATTTATTGGATTTAAATTATTGGCCTAAATGCCTAAGCTCGATTAATATCACAATTTCGTTTTTACCGATGTGGAATTATTGGAATGTCACAGACTCCCTCCGTTTAGGCTCCGACGTTCTTGTTAGCCCAATCACATACACGACCAAAATTATCTGACAATGTGAGACTCGACTGATACCAAATGTAATGACTAGACCCGCTATGTAATAATAATTCGTTGAGGTCAAATCATTGGCCTAAAATATTTAAGTCAAGTTATTATTACTATAGTGTGTGGCCTCTTATATTTCTAATTAGAATTTCTTTTCAATCTAATATGACGCTAGACTATAACAATTCGATCCGCTATCAATAATAATTTATTGAGTCTAAACCATCGATCCAAAATACTTCAGCCTATCATTATTATTAAGGTCATAATTTTTTATGTATTCAATCACAATTTCGTTCTCATCAATCCAATGTGAGACGTTTAGAATATCATGTCTCTTTTAATTGAACATATATCGAAATGAACAGAAATCCACAAGATGCCCTTTTTCTTGAATATGCTTCTATAAAAAATAAATTAAAAAAAAAAAAAAAAAAAACACACACACACACACACACACAATGTTGGGGTGAAACCTTGAATGCACCATTGCTAGTCAAGAACTTGTTGGACACTAACCATGATTCTCTGATCCGCAATTTTACCCACGCGTGGGCTTAAGCACCAGCAGCGCTACATGATGCGTGCATATTGTATAGGTAAATTTCAAAGAATTAATTACTTGGTGTATTCTCTCAAATAAATAAACAAATAAATAAATAAATTACTTGATGTATAGAGGATTGAAGCACGAGTGTAAAACATAGTCCATAGGACTTTCAAATTCCAGAAATTTCAAAGCCCTAATATGATGCAATCTCGGTTCAAATTCATAATCTAAAATTCTACGATAAATGGTGTAGAATTACTATGCCATCGGAAGTATAAAGTAGTTGGTACTTTCAATTTTTTAACCTTTGAATCAAAAATTCTATGGTTAGAATGATAGCAGTCTCCTTAGGGTTAAGTGGCCTCCATTGGTTAATAATATTAATCTAATGATTAGAAATGATCAATGGGATTGATCTAAGGGCTAAAAAATCGAAAGCATCAACCACTTTAATTTATGCTTCCGATAGTATAATAGCTCTTCTCCGATAAATATATTATTATTAGGACTAAAATACTATTGATAGTAGAAAAGCATCGGCTACTATGAACTTTTTTGACTCTTGGATCAATAGGGTCTAGATTTTAGACTTTAGCAGCGGCACTATTATGCATAAATCAATAGATCAAAAGGTTCAGTAGTATTATAAGTCTACACAATAGAACAGAAAATCGGGAAATAATTTTGAACATCAAATGGAATAGTAGGTCGAAAAGAAAAAGAAAACCCTCCTCAGTAAATGCCAATTGGATTTAGAATAACTAAAACCCAATAATGGATTTATCTAGTGAAGTTGGTTTGTGCGCATTCCCCGCCGAAGTTCCGCAATCACGTGTGCAGTGTTGTAGATAGGTGTGCTTATTTAGACTTTTTCCTTTTTTTCTATGCTAAAAAATCACCTAATTTTCAATTGCACACAACCAAGAAACTTCTAAAGTCCACGACTTAACACTTTTTCAAAGAGAGATCACCTCGACTGATTCCAATACAATCAATGTATCCAATTCTATCTTTTCTGATTAATTTTGTCTCCTACTGTACGTATCCACATTCCACAATGGAGGTTCAACCGTTGACAAGTCTACGCCTTTAACTCAAAGGGGACAAAAAAAAAAAAGTAAACTACAGAGCGGTGACAGGTCTACAAACTACTTTGGATATGTTATTTTATTAAATATTATTATTCCTCTGCATGGAATAAGTATGACAGAAAATATTTTCTCCATGTTCCGAAAAAAAAAAAACCCAGTCTTTTCTAGTTAACACCACTTAATTATTATTATTTTACGGCCTTTTCAATTAAATCCACAAACTTACTTTTACTCAATAAGCCAATTTATTATGGAAGGCAGATTCCACCATAATATATATATCCAATTAAGTACCCCTTTTTCTCTTGTAGTGCAACATTAATTAAACCCCGTAAACATTTGCCATTCACGATTTCACGTTCATGATTATCGCATGGGCATAAATAACCTCCTCAATCTTCAACTCTATAAAAGTCAACTATATATGTTATCTCCTTCTCGAAGAAAAGCGATTGAGACAGAGAAATTTCGAAACTTCTGATTGAATTTGATCGTATTCAATAATTCTCTGTCTCTTTCTCCAAGGATATTACAAGATGCTGATCATTAATGCATGCATGAGAAAAAGTCCATTAATATACGCGGCCATTTTATTAGAATTCCACATATACCAACCATTCCGCGCACAAAAGATAACTTGATCAGAGAAACATGCTATAAGTTTTTGGCATTTTGACCATCAACCT
Organism: Ananas comosus; assembly: GCF_001540865.1. Classification (NCBI taxonomy): domain Eukaryota; kingdom Viridiplantae; phylum Streptophyta; class Magnoliopsida; order Poales; family Bromeliaceae; genus Ananas; species Ananas comosus. The sequence continues at coordinate 589,393 of NC_033635.1, read as the reverse complement.
CACATCTAGACGCCCCACCACTCAATGCCTTCTCGTGCATTTTGGTCCACCACTTTTACTTTACAGGCCACCACAGGCCTATAAATTATCCACCCTCTCAGACCCATTTCCCAATCCAAGCATTTTTGAATATTCAAGTAATCAATAATCAATAATCAACAATGGGTTCCTCAAACCTCTTCCTCTCATTCTCCCTCTCGAAACTTATCCTCCTCCTTGCTCTCCTAACGCCAACCATATCTGCTGCAAACTCGAATCACTTCACAGAATACATCGGCGCCTCGTTCAATGGCGTCGCGTTCACCGACGTGCCCATCAACCCGAACGTCGACTTCCACTTCATCCTGGCCTTCGCCATCGACTACACGGGCGGCTCGTCCCCCGCGCCCACCAACGGCCAGTTCAACATCTTCTGGGACTCCAATAACCTCTCCCCCTCCGCCGTCGCCGCCATCAAACAGAGCAATCCGAACGTGAAGGTAGCAGTCAGCCTCGGCGGCGCCACCGTCAGCGGCCAGCCCGTGAACTTCAGCCCTACCTCCGTCGACTCCTGGGTCAGCAACGCCGTCTCGTCTCTGACGAGCATCATCCAGCAATACAACCTCGACGGCATCGACGTCGACTACGAGAACTTCCAATCCGACCCCAGCACCTTCACGCAGTGCATCGGGCAGCTTATAACGACCCTGAAGCAAAATGGAGTGATCTCGTTCGCTTCGATCGCTCCCTTCGATAACTCCGACGTGCAAACCCACTACCAAGCACTGTGGGCTAGCTTCGGCAGCGTGATCGACTACGTGAACTTCCAATTCTACGCCTACGGCCCCAGCACGACGGTGGATCAATACCTGAGCCATTACAATGATCAAACCGCGAACTACAACGGGGGGACGATTCTCGCGAGCTTTACGACGGATAATAGCCCGAATTCGTTGTCGGCGGACACCGGGCTTAGCGCGTGTGAGAGTTTGCATGCTGAGGGGAGCCTCCCGGGAATATTCATATGGTCCGCGGATGACTCCAAAAGTGAAGGGTTTACTTACGAAACACAAGCTCAGGCATTGTTGACTAGTTAATCAACAAGTTAATTATTATATATACTTCACAATAAAGCACGTAGAATTAATTGTGGTTTGTTGGAAAAGAATAAGTGCTATATTATGTAGTATTATGAGCTAGTATGAATGAAATAAGATGCAATTAATTCTACCAGATTGTTGTTATTAATTATTATTATTATTATTATTATGGAATAAAGTTCAATTTGCCTTAACTCTTCCAATCTGTGGTACCATCAATTATTTAATTTGCTTTCTCCTGGATGAAAAATTAGCAAGGAAAAAGAAAGAAGAGTTAAAAGATCCAAGTTACCTTGCAAACTTTTTGCAACTGCATAGAAATCACTTTATGTCTTAATATCAAACTTAAAAAGTAAAAAAAGAAACTCCTGTCATATTCGATTATGTAATATATATATAAATCTCTCTTTTTTGATAGAGGCCATGTATGCTAGTAAACTTTGAATTAATGATTAAGATATGAGCACGTCGACTTAATTTGAATCAATGATTAAGATATATAGGAGCACTTTCTATTTTATTTATTAACATTCCATAATCAACAAGAATTATAACCCACTCTTCTTAGCGGAGGTAACAAAAAGTTTAACGGTTGATACCTGAAGTTTCAAGTTTAAAACTTAATTACACCGCATTTTTAGGTAATAGAACAAAATGAATACTAGAATACTATTTTTCTCAAAGAAGAAGAAGAAGAAGAAGTTCCGGGACTACATCTTGGTCAAATACATCCGTATTTGTGTCGAAGGTTCAGATGCAAGCGAATCGGATGCCGGGGATGTACGGAGGCTATGGACAGAGACATCTAACGTACCCAATGCCGCCACGAGATTGAAAAGGTTAACCCGTTTGGCGGCAATCTGGTGGGTCGTTTGGACTGAGCGCAACAACACTATCTTCCGCGAGGTGCTTCCCAATGCTATCCGGGCTCTTGAACGTGTCGCTTCTTTGACCAATGCCTGGAATGGAGCCTTTTGACCCTTGCTTGCCCCTTCTTCCATGCTCGGTCCCCACTTCTTTCTTTTCGTTATCCACCCCGCTTTTCTTGTTTACTTTGTCTAATCGGTAGGTGTAGAGTTCTTTAATTTAGGTATTTTTTCTTGTATTTTTTCGGCTCTTTCAGGAGGCCCTAGCTTCTTCCATCATGTACGCTTAGTTCATTTCGCTTAATGAATGAAGTAGGTAACTTGCTACCTATTTTTTAAAAAAGAAGAAGAAGAAGAAGAAGAAGAAGAAGAAGAAGAAAGAATTATAGAATATTGACACATGAGAAAAAGATCCTTAATGGACACAACGATTGACAAATATATACCAACCGTTCAACACATATGGGAAATTGATATTCGATAGGACATAATAAATTAATAAATCTTGTTTGACCATGTTCACTTCTAGACACCCTATTATTCAAAGTCTCCTGTTAATCCACCGATCAATTTAGCCGCCATGCACAAAAATACAAAATATATATTGAACACCATCTCTAATTAGCAATTGCATTAATGGTAAAACCTTTATAACCATATTCAGTGGGTTTTCTCAAATTAAGCTCTTCCTCCCAACGTACTCTTCTCCTCTACAATCACCACAAAAACTCAAAAACGATACATATATTTAGGTGCAAACGGAGTGAGCGAAACAATTTACTTTTCCCTCCTCTCTCTCTCTCTCTCTCTCTCTCTATATATATATATATATATATATATTCTTTTTTCTTCTTTTTTTTTTGCGACAGTTATGAGGTGTGTGTTGCCTCACCCATGTAACTTAATTCACTTTTTTATTGAATAAAGCATGTAGCATGCTACCTTTCTCTCAAAAAAAAAAAACATAACAGAGACAATAATGTTGCTTTAATTTTCAATTATAAGGATCTGTTAAACTATATTTTTGCTTCTATTTTCAACTACCTATGCTTAATCCTAGGCTCTCAAAAAAAAAAAAAAATCCTAGGCTCTCAGTGCGGTAATGAGCCAAAGTGAAAATACAGGCTCAAAAACGACATAAATTAATGTAGCACTTCCGCTATATTAATTCTACTATCAGGAGTTATAAGATGCATCTTAATATATATCGTAATATTTCTAATAATAATATTTAATTGATACTTCATTAAACATCACCGCACTCTGTCTCTTCAATCGCTTGGTGGCTAAACATACATTAATACATATATATGACCTAATAAAAGCCGTATTATTGGGCCGTTCTTGGAGGTCCCACAATATGAGAGGGTGAAATCAGGGCTCAGAACCTTAAGGGTGCGTTTGGTTCGCATTATGAAAGATTACTAGGAATAAAAGATATCCGAGAATCGTATTTTTATTCATCCTATTACTAAGAATGTAGAATTCCTGTATTTGGTTCGCACGGTAATATTAATTAGCCATATTATTTAATATTATAAAAAATATACAATTAATTAATTAATTAATTTAATTAATTTTAGATAATGTTACCAAAAGTTTTAACATCTTTTTAGAAAAAAGGAAGAGAGAATATAAGTTAGAGAGAGAGAGCATAATTAAAAAAATAGAAAGAAAAATATAGTCGAAATTAGAGGGAGTGAGAGGGTTGAAATTTTAGAAAGAGAGAGAGAGAGAGAAAGTTTAGAGAGAGAAAAAAAAGTTGAATTTTAGAGAAAAATAAGTTTAGAGAGAGATATAAGGTTAGAGTGTAAAGAAAAATAATATCAATTAGTCGGCGGGTAGGAAGAAAGAAAGATATTAGATATATTATGATTACTTAAATCCATTAATATGAGGATACCCACCTTCCCTCAAGGGAATGTGATTAGTACTTTGGGGTGAATCTTATTCCCAAGTGAATCCAATATTACCAACTGGATTACTTAGTGAGTTTAACCACACACCGTCATATTTTTTTATTCCCATTAAATTACTAGAAATCTTTAAAAGATAGCGCGAATCAAACGCACCCTAAATTCTTCAATTGCATGCATTTCCATATATGCCACGTGCATCTCCATACAACATCCTAAATGGTTATGGTTATTTATATTAATTATCGTTAACATGTATAATTTCATCAAACGAACTACACTAAAAATTACTATCTTAATTAAACTATCCGTTCAGGATTAGATGTACTATTATTAAATATTAACGGATAAATTTATTATTTTTTATTACTACCTACCAATTGAATTTAATCGAATTTAATGGATGCGATAATTTACCCATATAAACGTTTTCCTCGCAATTCCTTGGATACATATGGTTATCTTACTGAAAAATGGACGTACAAGTGAGGTCCACCTGTACGTCCATTATGCAGCATTTGTCCACAAATATTACCGTTGGATCATTTTTATTTAATTGCATTGAAGCACTCCTGCCACCAAGGCTCCATTCGAGGTTGCAGAAAAGTTGCGTTATTTGCTATGAGAGTGTACGATAAAAGAAAATACTCTATTCATTTTAGTATATAATATCACATCTTGATATATTATATAAATTAATTATGATATATTTTTTCAGTCCTATAAACAAATATAAAAATATATTTTTTAATATTTTTATCCCAATTTTATTTTATTTATTATTATTAAACGTGTCTCGATGCTAAACAGGTCCGAAACACATGCAACGTGACATTCCAGTCATTCACTGTACAGCCCCGTGGTCCGTACGTGGACCACTTACTGGGCGTGAGCCACATGCTCACCAGTGGGTTAAAATCAGGTCCCCATCTAAGTTGTCAGAGGGTTAAATTTTGTAGATGTAACTATTTAATGTTTTTAAATTAGCCACATATTTTCACTATACATAATTAAGATTCATTGACAGGGTCCAATCTTTATTTGTTGAATATATGTTTAGGCCCGTTACGTATTATATTAATCTCCCTGGTAATACAATATCAATAGGACCAATGAAGTTTATAATTGGCTTCACATTGGGCCTCTAATGGGCCGATGTTGGGCCGTATCAAGCCAATTAAGCTTACAAAAGTTTTATATTTTCGATAATTCTTTCAAATTCATGAATTTGAATGGGTGAATTTATTGCTGATCAATTTCATATGTATGAACAACCATCAAATAGAAATTCTTTAAAATGTTCATAAGCATAACATCACTCCTTAAAGTTGTCGCATAAGTGGATGCATGAAAGGGAGCTGAGCAAGTGTTCCATGCAACCAAGCATGAAAGAGACATCAACTAACAATAATAGCACTCCTTGTGATTTGGCTCTAATGTGGTTGCTATATATTGTTTAGTTGAGGTCCGAATTATTAAGACACTAAGAGGTCAAAAGTTCGATCCGCACGTGTGCATTTCGCAAATAAGATTCAAATTCCTGACTTTTTCGATAATAAATTAATGTGCAATTATGAGCTCTTGATGAGGTTTGTTATAAGTGTAGGAGCTCAACCAACAACAGCCAACATCGACATAGTAGTGAGACCAAAAAAGAGAAAAAAAAATAGCGGAAAAGAAAGTGAAAACAAGAGTAGTTGAAAACTCGCTATTTTCAAAATAGATCTTAGAACTATATAAAATGATTTAAGATCCACAAGGAATGAGCTGGTTAGCATATTCTATATGCATGGTAGTAAATTTTTTTTTTTTTTGAGAGATGGGTAGCACGCTACCTGCTTCGTTTATTTCATTTAGAAATAAACTTAGCTAGAAATATGAATCAACTAGGATTCGAACTTGGGTCTCAGGTACCAACCACCAAGCCCTTTGCCACTTACTTTAGGAATGGTCGGTCATGATAGTAAATATTAATGCACATATCTCCGACTGATAGCTTAATTGATAGAGACACAGCCAATTATTTTTCTGCTCCCTCCAGGGGATCAATTATTTACGTGTTCAATTTTTATTTAACTAAATAGTGTTTTAACTCACCAAGCATATGTAAACTAGAGAATTAAATATTTATGTTTGTTGAATACTTCAATACGATTAATAAGACACCGCAACTGGATGTTGAACCATCGTTTTTTTTCATTGTTCTATGTTTTTGAATATGATTTTGAAAACCATAAGTAGAGCACGTAACTTATAATTTTCATTTGATGTGATGACATACATCTATGCCACGAGTTGTTGATTCAGATTTTTCAACTAACGCGCGTACTGCATAATCTATTAAATTGACATTAATTAATATCTTTTTTTGCACATAAGTTTTATGCCTAATTAAATTTTACACCACTGGTTTAAAACTATATACATGTATGGATTATAGTAATCCCTTAATTACAAACATCAAATGGAATGGTGTGATCTCTCTAGTAACTAATATGAAAATTATACTCTAAATCTCTAACAGTTAATTCTTAGGAGAGGTTACTGATCTTTCTGAAATATATTCTACATCTCGAAAGTTAAACTTTACATTAGTTCTTGTGCTTTGAGATAAAATATCAAAGTGTGACAAAGTTAAAGGCACGAATTTGCTGAGAATAATAATTATAACCTCCTCGCTGATAGAATTAATTAATAAGATACACATGCATCTTTCTCGAATTAAGGCCATAAAAGAATGAAAACTACTAACTACTATATGGATACAAAAATATTCCACTAGCTAGCTACTAAAAAGGCTAGATGCAAGTCACACACCCTCCACATTCGCTGCACAAACCAATGAACACCATTAGACATGGTGTTAGCTCAATAAAACTTGGAGAAGTTAGGTGTGCCAGATCATATTACCAAAATTGCCTTCTCAGCCTAAAATAATAGATTGTTAGTGTGTGATCAAGCCCCATGAGTGTGCACATGGAGGAATATTATATATTAAGATCGCCGTTGACTTCGACAAAAGCAATATATACACTCTCCTCCCTCCTTTGGTCCATCGATCTCTTCTACATTTCGTTTTAAGTAAGATCGCCCCTTTCGGTCACGTAGTCACGCTTATGTAGATGACTTTCACTAATGACTATAATTACGGTACCTCGGTAATCTCATTAGTCAACTTGAATGTGCATGTAAGCGCGCATTGTCATACGCTTTCGTTAGTTATAATTTTTTTGGTTAAAAGGCGCGCACCAATTTAAGTCAAGAGTTTCAACTCAAATGATAGATGGAAAAAGTACGAAACAACTGAACAAGAGAGAAAAAAAAAGCAGCTCATCTCTAAGATGGACAAATTAATCTTAAGCAAAACAATTGCCATCACTACTAGCTATTAATTTTGGTAATTTGTTACATCAGAAGCAAGCTAATTACCGGCGATAATTTAGGATACTTTTGTCGATTTAGCAAACCCGAATAAAATAGGATTCCTCGAAATTCTCTTCACGATTTTACATACGAGATCTGGAGTGGACAGAGAAGAGAGGCCATACAAATTGAACGGTCACAATCTCACTGTGACGCCTAATATTCGTGGAAATTGTAATATCCATAGAATCCAAAGCTCGCGTGTACCTCTTCTCTACATGCGACCACACAATCTTTTTTCAAGTATCCTTCTAACCGTTGGATCTACCAACTCCGCATCACACACCGCCCATTTGCCTAGACCAGTGTACTTAGGTATTTCAACATTTAACACGAGAAAAGAACGTGAAGTAAAAAAATAAGTACGTACTTGGACGAAAAGCTCACACGAAGATCGAAATTGTAATAGAGGCCCACCTGGAGAAGTGGGCCCATCGTGTGGGCCCGTAGAGATTGGCCCATGTTGGGAAGTGGGCGCACCGAGGGACGCGGCGAGATCTTGACCGTGGGATTTGGGCCCCACGACTTCTCCTCCATCGAAATCCCCCCCTCACATAAAATAAATAAAGAGTAAAAAAAATAAAATAAAATTTTCTACCAGTTAGACCCAGTTTTGGATCCGGAGCCAGTTCAACCGACGTGCGAACCACTATTCTCTCACACAACCGGTGGGGCCCACCGAGTTAAATTCCAAGTCACAATTTGGGTCACTTCCTTAATAAAGGACGACGACTCAATAGTACGATTTAAATAAATAAATAAACAAATTACATATACCGAACAGAATAAAATATGTATGCATGTGTATTCGAAGCTTTAATTCATTTTTAATCTCTATATAAAGGGGGAGACGAGGAGCTCCAGGGGCCATCGAGTTCTCTCCGCGGGTGTTGCTTCGTTCACGTTTTTGGGTGATTTGGGTACTGTAATCTACTCTAGCAGGTAAAACTTGTACTTAGCTTGAAAAAGTTTGTTTTTTGACGAATTCTTATACGCCTTTTTTTGGTTGGTAATTTTGTTTGTGTTGTTTAGTTTGTCAAAGTAATGAATAGGTCATTTTCAATTTATTTTTTGTGAGTTATTTTGAGGTATAGTGTGTATGGTTTTGGGATTTTGAGGAGGTGGTCAACATTTTGTAGATCGGTGGTAGATTGGTAATGTATGAAGATTTGATTTGGTCTTAGTTTTAAGTATTTTAATGTGCTTTTTATCTACCAAATTGGTTGAATCTGGTATTAATAGATATTAGAGTAATTTGGGTTCTTTTTATTTTTGGCTCTAGGATTAGTTCTTTTGCTAATGAGATAAAAGATAAGATTTAGTACCACAAAGGTGAGAGATTTAGTTCTGTTTTTTTCGAATGTTCTTACACATCGAGTTGCATCCCTTGGTTTCTTTTTTCCTTCCCATTTTATGTGATTATTTCATGAAAATTTTCTATTTTTCCTATAATTCCCACTTTTTTATGCATTTTTACATTGATCTGCAAGCTCTGTTAAGAATAGTTTTGCATGTTATAAAATGTGGCAGTTGCTCTTTCTCATAACTCTTTTTTTTTCTTTTTTTCGTGTGTTTGTTATTCTCTGTTGCCTAGTACTACCAAATAGAGCATTAATTTGTATTTTGAGACATCTATAGATCTAATAATTGAGTTGTTGTCTCCTTTCAAAAGCTTCTCTTTTATGTGTTTGGGTGAATACAAAATTTACCCAGAAATGGTGATTGGATCATGGTGCATCTTGTCGGAGATGAAGGATTCAGGAAGCCAATTCTAAGTAGATAGATATAAAATCGTCGAGTTTGCTTAGGATTTTTAATTCATTTTGGTTTTATCCCCTGTCTATCTTTGGACTCGTAAATTTAAGTAGCTGAGATCTTCTCGATCATGTTTAGGGTGGATATGGTTTAGTTTAATTTTAATCTATAGTTTGTCCACGGCATGTAGACCACAGAATCATGATCTATAATTCTGTTCAATTGTTCTTATTCTTGATTCAAAACTTGGAGCATGGAAACTGGTGTATTTTGATATAGATCTAGTCCTTCGTTATTTGCTGGATTAATTTATCATGGTTCATATACTTTGTTAGTTCCATATTTTTGCTAGATTAGTTTATCATGGTTCATATACTTTGTTAGTTCCATAGTTTTAACTAGGCTCGTATTCGTATCTGGAATCATGTTCATGTGTTGAAGTTCAATAAACTCGTGAAACTTACAGAATGGGAAGCACTGGAAACGAAGGAACGATCTATGGCGAGTACACTTATGCGGAGTTGGAGAGGGAGCCTTACTGGCCCACTGAGAAGTTGCGGATCTCTGTGACGGGAGCCGGAGGCTTTATCGGGTCTCACATTGCGAGGCGGTTGAAGAGTGAGGGGCATTACATCATTGCCTCGGACTGGAAGAAGAACGAACACATGACCGAGGATATGTTCTGCCACGAGTTCCACCTCGTCGATCTCAGGGTGATGGACAACTGCTTGAAGGTGACCACAGGAGTAGACCATGTTTTCAATCTTGCGGCCGATATGGGTGGGATGGGATTTATTCAGTCCAATCACTCTGTGATCATGTACAACAATACTATGATCAGTTTCAACATGCTCGAAGCGGCAAGGATTAATAGCGTGAAAAGGTGTGTTCTTTCTCCAAATTCTTTCTATTGGCTAAGTATGTGAATTTAGTTAATTTTGTCCCTAGACTCCCTACTGTGTAATTTTAGCAAGTATATTTTGTTTACGGCATGTAAATGGTAGTTGACATTAAAGATCTTAGTTATGGTACTACACTTGTGAAAGTTCAAACTGAGAAAAATTGGACACAAGTTTCCATCTTAATAAAGTTGCTATAACGATTTAATGGGTAAAATTCGATCACAGAGAGAAACTCGGTACACAAGAATATTATATCCAATCATATGTGAAAAGCTTTGAAGGAATACATGACTTACACGCCAAATCTTCAAAACTTCAGAAATGCACATGGTTTCTGTGATTTGCAGCGCACACAAATAGTATATTATAAAGCCCATAGTCGAAAGTGTATAAACTGAATGGATTGTAATAAGTTTCATGGAATTGTACCTGCAGGTTCTTCTATGCATCGAGTGCCTGTATCTACCCTGAATTCAAGCAATTGGACACTAATGTGAGCTTGAAGGAATCCGATGCTTGGCCTGCGGAGGTTTGTTGCTATTGGGATATCAATTTTATTGCTTATTTCTAATTGGAAATAACGATTAAACATCACATATCAATATTTACTGTATTTTATGACTAATGAAGCCCCAAGATGCGTATGGCTTGGAGAAGCTCGCGACGGAGGAATTGTGCAAGCACTACACCAAGGACTTTGGGATTGAGTGTCGGATTGGGCGCTTCCATAACATTTATGGCCCTTTTGGAACATGGAAAGGTAATCTTATGATTAATTGCTTTATAGTTTTGACTACATTTCCTTTTTATTGTCTTATTAACCCTAGAGATTCTTCTCATCTTTGTGCTGTAGGTGGTAGGGAGAAGGCGCCTGCTGCCTTCTGTAGAAAGACTCTCACTTCCACTGATAGGTTTGAAATGTGGGGAGATGGGCTGCAGACTCGATCCTTTACTTTCATTGATGAGTGCGTTGAAGGTGTCCTGAGGTAAATTGCTTTTGTAATATATATATATATATATATATATATATATATATATATATATTGATCACATTTTTCCACATGAACTTGAAGTAGTTGAATGGCAATTGAGCCCAGAATATGGCAGTTTACTCCAGCTTAGGTTTAGCCTTTGTAGGGCAAGTAAAGTTTTATTTTTTTAAGACTTTTGCAGCTATTTGGTTTCGCAGAAACATTGTTTGATTGAAAACAGTTATGTTTATGGTCTAAAGAAAATTAGTTGTTTTTTCATGAAACGAAAAATCTACAAGGTAAAATGTTCAGATTGCCCTTAAAAATATTAAGAAATTTGAAGCTCATTTTTATATGTGGTCTTCTGTAGTATAAATGTTTTTCTTGAAAATGTTACATATAATCAGCCTTAAATTCTTAATGCATCAAGTTCATATAGTTCCTTTGTGGGTAGTGAGTACTGACTTTCTGAAATCCTTATGATGTCCCAATTCTTCTTTTCGTAAATTGGACTAAACCTGCTACCTGTCGTATCATGTGCTGACCAAACTATAATCTGCAGATAATTCAGATTTGTATACAATCATATTCTGAAAGTAGCATTTCTTCTCCTCAATTCTTTTACTCATGAATGGTCTTTTAGATTGACGAAGTCGGATTTCCGAGAGCCAGTAAACATTGGAAGTGATGAAATGGTCAGCATGAATGAGATGGCTGAAATCGTTCTCAGCTTTGAGGACAAGAAGCTGCCCATCCACCACATTCCTGGTCCAGAGGGTGTTCGTGGCCGCAACTCTGACAACACCCTTATAAAAGAGAAACTCGGGTGGGCCCCATCAATGAGACTCAGGGTAATTGCAGAATCCTCTTTAATTTTTTTATGCTTTTTAATTCTTTGGTCTTCGATTTATTTTTTTTAAAAATCATATAATAACACTCACATATATATCACTGCAAAATAATCTGTTTAGACACATACCTCCCTAAACTCTTGAATTTTTGCATATACTCCTCAAAAGTTGTCCTACAAAAGTTCCAACATCGTAAGTCGGGGTTGTCTAATCTTTGGGGAAAGTTGCTTATATATCATGAAAGGGTTTTCGAAAAGGAGCATTTTGGTAAAGCACAAGGGTATTATGTGAGAGTAAAGTTTTTGAAGGTCATATATAAAAATTTAGATCTTGCCAGGACATAATTTAAATAACATCGTTAGTAATCATGCGAGTCAACTTCTGATTATAGGACGGCCTGAGGATCACATACTTCTGGATCAAGGAACAACTTGAGAAGGAGAAAGTCGCGGGAGTTGATCTGTCCTTATATGGCTCATCCAAGGTGGTGCAGACACAAGCACCGGTTCAGTTGGGCTCACTCCGTGCGGCAGATGGAAACGAATGAAGCTGAGATTGCCTCTTAAGTCACTTCTGGTGGCTTTGCATCACTGATTGTCATATTATTTTTTTAGAAGGCAGGAAGAGTTCTCTGGTATTTATTTTAGCATCCTTTGTTACAACGGTGTGTTAATGGATGCGCTTTTGACACCTTATGTGTCCACGCCCATCCTTGTTTCCTAAAATTAGTATTAGCTACATATCGAGTTGTCTAAGTAGTGTAAGCATATGTTACTACGAGATACAGAATAAAATTTCCCTGTCACTGTGGAGATGAAATTGAAGTTTGGCGTATGGTCTCATTGTTATTCTGTTCAATCTGAATGTTGTTCTCAACATCAGTACATTTCTTCGCGGTGCTGTAGAAATAAAACGAAAGTTCATAGAGTATTATGCTGATCACTGATGTATTCTGTTGAATCTGAGATTATTCTCGTAATCAGTATGTTGTGCGATCATTTGTAGTCTAATTTTTTTTCTTTAAAAGAGAGCTGATTGAGAAGCCAAGATGGTCACTCCGCCTCTTATCTTTGAAAGAACATATTAATCATTCGTCTAGTCACTTTTATACTGAGGAGCACGTACGTGTAAGTCATTATTGGCATGAATTTTAACCCAAGGAATTTAAAAAGCGAAGTTTTGATAGGTGTATTAACCACAAATTCTTTCCCATTCTTCCTGCAGCTGCTGTATGAGTTTTCAGACCATATGTAATATCAACTACCACCTTTTTTTCCTTTTTTTTTTTCCGGGTCTTTAATTTCTCTCTGTTTCAGTTGAATTGTGCAGTTCAAAAGAGACCGATTGGCTTTAGGTCACAAGATTATGTGATTTAATAACATCGATAGTCTCGCAAGCTTGACAATCAAGGTGTGTAACATATAGCAATAGTAATTAAGGACATTATCCTAGTCTCTCGATCGATTCTTAATTTTATGGAATAAATGTTATGTAAATGTCAAAGGAAACGTGACCAAAAATAAAATTAAACCTACAAGCCAATCATATATTCAATAAATTTTTTCACATCACCATAATAGTGTGATAATAGTTTGAACCATGATGACAACAACAGCCCTATCAATCTAGTATGTATGACATAATGTTTCCAATACATGCTTGTACTGATGATGGTGGTTTAAGCGCAACAAAGTATATGTAAAATTAAAATCCCAAAAATTTATGATTAAATTTGTTGGGAAATAATCCTAGCTAGTATATTTATTGAGGCGCATATTGTACGTGCAACACGACTTCAATGATCACTAATCTCAACACGATAACACTAATTTAGATATCACATCGACATGTGACTCGAATTTCTCTATGGTTACTACATGGACATAAAATGATTAGAGGTATAAATTAATAAACTGATTAAAATTTGAGAGTAAGCCGCGTTGATGTGTGCATACATATCTTAACCAGTCAAATTAACGCGTCTTAATCAGTGGGAGACACTTGTCTCCCACCACGTATTGGATAATAAAGTTATTAATAAATAAAGCTTCACACGTATCAAAGAATACGTGAAAATGCCCTCGAAATTTCCAAGAATTTGTTAAACATGTTCGACTCATAATGCATGTATATATATATATATATATATATATATATAAAAAATTAATTCCTTGGTCTCCTCCGCGACTTCCCCTCCCTCTCCCCCTCCGTCGACCCCTTCACCCACCACCGCGATGGCACCACCGTGAATCTCCTCAACGCCCAGGGCTTTCTCCCCGTCCCCACGTCCACGGACAGCGACGTCCTCGTCACCGTGTGGGTCCCGCAAAACTACCCCTTCGCGGCCCCCACCGTCTACGTGTTCCCCGCCGCCCCCTCCGCCCGCCTCCTCCCCGACCACCCCTTCGTCGACCGCTCGACCGGGTTGACCACCTCCCCCTACGCCGACACGTGGCGGTACCCTCTCTCCAACCTCTCCGGCCTCGCGCGTGACCTCACCGCCATTCTCACGCTGTGCCCTCCTTGCGGCGGCGCGAATATCGAGGCCGAGAGGGATCGAGAGGAGGAGGTGACGGGGCCGTTGGTGACGAGGCTGTGCCGCGACGCAGCTCGGCTTCGCGCCAAAGCGGAGGAGGACATCGAGCGGCTGTGGGCGGAGCAGGCCGTGCTACGTGGCCGCGCGAGAGCCGTTGATGCGGCCATGGAGGAGCTCGAGGAGGAGAGGGAGGGGTTGGAGAGAGCTCTGGCGAGGAAGGTGAGAGACACCCGCGTGATATCCGAGTGGTTGGGCTCGGTTTGCGGTGGCGCCAATGAGTTGAGTGATGGTGAGGGGTTTGAGGAAGGTGACGAGATGTCGAGGAGGTTGGTCGCGAACGCAGCGGCGGAGCTCGCCATTGACGAGACGGTGGATGCTCTCACCGTGGCGTTGGAGAAGGGTTTGGTGGGCGTTAAAGTATACCTCAAGCAGGTGAGAGCTTTGGCTAGAGAACAGTTTTTTCACAGGAGAATGGTGATACAAAAATGGAGCATTTGAAAAGGGTGTCATAGCGGGACTCTTAATTGTGACGCACCAGGGATGTAAATGGTTGCGCTTTGCTCATTGTTCTTTTTACATAGATTTGTATCATTTATATGTTATTTTTTTGTTTGGGTTAATGAAGCGTGCATATATCTTTGTTTCTTAACTTCTGAGAATATTGTTGTATAACGCATCAATGGTTTTTTATCCTCCTGCCATAATATATGACTATACTTTGTATATCAAGCTCAAAGAATATTTATTACCTACGGATTAATAAGAAAAGTAGAACGATTATTGCAGCCTAGATTGATCTAGAAACCTATTGCATAATACAAAAGTCTCTTTGGAGAATAAAAATAATGATAGTAATTATATTTAAAAGTTGACGTAGTTTTCATTCGACTTATCTCTCATTTCTCAACTTAATGTATAGGAGTTCTATTCGGTAATTCAATGCTAAGTAATGGGAAGTAGGTACGAGTCATTTTCCAATAATATAGTAGAAAACGACCCATACGACCGAAAAAAAAATCTTATAGAAAATATAGTAATCAAATATATTTGAATGACTCTATTGATCTGATCATTATGACCTAACCTTTTTTTTTTTTTTTTAGATCAAAAACTTGATTATGATGGGCCAAATCCACAGTAGCTTCTTATCGCCCACTCTTTTGGCGCCCAAACTATTGGCCCAACCAAATCAATTCGGCCCAATCAGTTGACGCGAACCCCGGTTGGGACTAAGGCCTGTTTGTAAGCTTATGACCAACATAATGGGCCTAAGGCCCAACGTGAGCCTTACCGGCGCAGCATCCTTGTACTATACTGTCGCATACATTTCATTAGGTCGACATTTCATTCACACTATCTTGTAAAGTAAAAGTCATGCTTTTTTTCATTTTTCTTTTTAATTATACTATTTTTTTTTTCCTTTTCCTTTAATGATGTAATTGTTAGAGTTGGAATGGATGAGGTCAGGCGAAGGCCGCGCTCCGGTGGTAGTTGCATGGTAAAATAACTTGACATTGAGTCGACGGCCTTAGGGAGACTCGATAAGCCAGGGTGTGCAGGACGTGCGAGCCTCGCTTGACTAGTTGGTTCCGTTCATCTCAACTTGACTCAATAATCCACTAGAGCTTGACCTGACTCAACCCCAACCTCGAAGCGTGCAAATCGGCCTCGATCGTACCTTTGTATGCTATCGATTGAATCGTCGTGGAGGATCAGAGATGAGGAAAAGCAGGAAGAAGAAAAAGAGACGATAGAGAGATACAGAGAAAGAGATATATAATAACAATGCTTTTAAAAGAAATTTTAACCGAAATGTCCCCATCACCTGAACCTCATCTGAATACCCAAAATGTTGACTTAGAATGAGTCAATTCGTTGCTTAGATCAGTTCTGAGTTTAGGGATCTGAATTCGCGACATCTCCTGTGCCTAAATATGATCAAATAGCTCCAAACGGCCATTCGACTTCACTCAGAAAAAAGTTAGAGAACGAAAGTCCCCACAAGACTAAAACTAGAAATATTCCAAATAATTATCATTCTCAAAGGTAATTAATTATCTCTACCAATTATCTTAGCAGTCACGAATAAGCTAGTCACGAGTTTCGCGATCTATCAAAAACTGATGCACCCATACTTTGGGGTCCACCCTGTTTTTTCTCCCTTAGCATCCAAAGACAATCAGGAACGACGAAAAATCGTACATCGCCACTGTTTCCAGGCCCCATTTTAAACTTGTCCACACGCAGCGTTTACTTTTCATTGCGTCTGATCACACACACTGAGCAAGTTGCATTATTAATTTGTGCTATTTGATTACCATAATATTGGAGGAGCTAATCGAATATAATCATAGTTCATCGATCTTAATGCGTCTCAATCATGCAAGCATTTAACTTAAACTAAATCCTATCCACCATCCTCTAAGTAATTAATTCCCCCATCTGTGGCTTAATAGTTACTTTCAAGCTAAATAATCACACCTACGTAAACACGTACGCCCTAAAATATCTATGATTAGCTATGATCACAAAGTCCTCAAACTTAAGTAATTGTTAATTAATTGATTAATTATATAATAATGTGTTGAAATTAAGATAAGATAGAGAAATTAATTAGAGGCAAGGGACATGGGATATGACTTTTCACAGTACGGTGGGTCGACATACACCGGACGCACGTGAGTCGACATGGCATAACTCTCGAGAAGAGTGAACAATGTTTTTTCATTCTGTAGGTGAACTAAGCTACATTAGTGAGGCATCATAGGTCTGAAGAATGGTGAAAACAAAACGACAAAAAGAAAAAAGAAGAAAGGCTAACGATCATAGTGATGCCTCTCTGCCAAGAGAAGTTGCTCTTATGGATTCGTTAGCTATTTTATTTTGTAGAATCCACGAATTGGGTCTGGCTGAGTCATTTTAAAAATCGCACCACTCTTGACTTGACCCACCAACATGCTATTAATCCATTTAGCCCGGTACTCATAGATTACGTTCTCTTCCTATCTATCCATCGATTCCAGGCCAAATTCACATAATCGCCTAAATCTCTTAACTGAACATTATCCAAAGTTATCATCAAAAAAATCTGAAAAATACGCATCGAAAAGAGTGAACAATGCTGGTTGCACACTGAGTTAAGCAACTCATACATGCATGCAGTTTTATTAAAGAATCAATGCATGTTATATATACATTTCAAAAAGAGTATAAATTTTATATTTTATTTTCATTTAATGTTTTATATTACTTTCTTATCTTGTGACTTTTTTAATATTAAAAATTTTAAAGAGTTTATTAATTTTAAGACAGGAGAAGTAAGATGTCCACAATTGTTTGGGATTTACGACTAATATTTTTTTTAATTAAATTGCCAAGAAATGACCCAACCTGGCACGCGCCAGGTTGGACCTGCACGTGAGTTGGATCCATTTCATTCGATTAACATGGCTTATAGTAACACCCGATGTACAAGTTTTTATTATTAAAATTAACCTGGAGTAGAATCTAGAAGATGATTAATTAATTGGATAATGTATTATAATCAATCCAATCATCTATCCCTATTAATATATATATGTAAATGTAGTGATGTATACGTACATAGTTGCTTGATGTGAAGGGGAACTTACTCTAAAGATTCTTGGTTTAGTTAAACTCTACACATCTATTTGCTTTAATTGGGTAGATGTGGAACAAACTATTGGAAAAAAAAAAAATTCCTGTGTCATCCTTTTGCTTCAGTAGGACACTTTGTGAGGGCCTTTTAGATCTCGAGTCACCCTAACCTAAACCCAAATTCATATCCACAAAATTAGGTCTTCAACTTAATTTGCGGTTCAATCCAAACCGAACGGATCTACACATGTTTAAGAGTATTTAAGTGATGCAGAGACCTTATAACAGGACGCATGAACAAACCATGGAGAATAAAATTAAAGAAAAACTTCAAATACCACCGCTACGATTTTGCACTTTCTCACTTTAGTGCCATGTGATTTAAAGCGTATCAATATTAATAACTCGTGGTTTTATTTTTCTCTTTTTATTATTCATTTCACTAGTTTTTTTTGTTAAATCAGTGACAAAGTTACAACTAAAGAGTACTAAAGTAAATATTCGATAAACTTAGGTGGGATATCTGAAGTTTTTTGTATATACTTTAACAAAATATTAACAGATAAGCTAACGAAAAGAGAAAAATAAAACCACATGGTACTAATTCGATACATTTTTAATCATAAAATACTAAAGTGAAAAAATGCGAAAGTTTACGGTAAAATTAGAAGGAAACTAATCACTTGAGTTTGAAAGAAATTTTTGGGGAGACACATTGCTTTACTCTACGCTACAAAGCATGCACGAATCATCCTACATAAACCTACGATTTTAGTGCTCGACCTGAATAGTACTCAGAAATAGTACTTAGAAATAGGACAATTAGTATGCTAATGTCATTAGGAGTTTTTATTTTTGGGGACCCACAATAGTTGCTTATGCATAAATAATACACCAAAGTATTATATTAGAAAAAGTGAGTGAGAGAGCATGCATATATATATATATATGGTGCTTGTAAAAGCACAAAGCACTTATTGTTTATAAGTTTTTTACCGTTAGATTTACTTTTCGGATCATTTTCAACCATTACATTATACTATTCAACCAACCACTCACTCAACCCNTATCGTTTTTCTTGATTTCGAACGTCGAGGTGCGTATGCGCAAAACACACATGCTATGAGGGACTAACTGAAAATATTCAGCTTTGGAGAACTTTTTTGCAAAAACTACAATATATATATATATATATATATATATATATATATATATATATATATATATATATATAGGTAACGTGCTAAGTCTCCGGGAATGGAGCTGTGTACACCCACTATTCTAAGTTTCCAACCCACAATACCCCCAGAATTGGATAGGGTTTTTGTCTCCTCTTTGATCGCTTTATAATAGAGAGAGTGGTCCACCAAACCCTTAACTACACATCCCACATTTCTCTGAGCTCGGATCATGAGTAGTTGGTCTAACTCACCACCACCACCTCGTTTAGTATTTGTGGTCCATGCCCCGGTCGAGACCCAGATCACGTAACCTATATGACACGACTCTGCAGGAACCAATCAATTAAATAAGAATAATATAAACTTACCATGTAAATTCATATGGACTAGCCCCACAAACTTTACTCTTTTTCCTTTTTTCTTTTTTTTTCAGTGGGGAATCCCTTACGTACCTTTCAATCAAACTAAGTCAAGTGGTTCACACCAAAACAATTAAAAATCTTGGTAAAATTAATAATGAATTGGTTGAATTTAATAATTTTACTAGTATTTTATATAACCAGTAGAAATATTAATATGTTAATGCTAACTCGAGATAACTAACTATATTATTAATTTTGACAATTTTTAATTCAAACCACATCAACAACTCTTTTGAGGGCCTATGCTAGAATGACTTATAATGGAGGATCCTCGGAACCAAATATTGCCAAAAATATATAAAACAACTGCTATTATTAATTGCTAACTTAATTAATAAAATTAATAGCGTGACAGGTTCGAGATTCCTTGCTTACCCATATAGTAAGGATGGTCTCTATATTATAATATATTATTTTTATAGCGATTATTTATACCTACCAAATGGAGATGAAGAGCCGTTGTTTTCTTAAAGCTAAGGACTCATTTTTATTTAATATTTTTTGTATATATATATATATATATATATATATATATATATTATAATTTAAAAACAAATTTTTTTGGAGGATTAAATTACGTATGTGCTATTCCTTTTCTTTTCGCAGTACGCCTAGCAGCGAATCATGGACCGACAACTTCGAAACACCGGCCGATACTGAAAATCCGACGTGGCATTATCTGATTTGCTCACTAGTTTTTCCTTTTCTTTTTTTTTTTTTTTTCTTCTAAAGTGATTTTATTAGTTTAGTTTTGGTATCTATATTCGGTTGGGACTGTGAACGAATTTTGAGTGATGGGTTGTTGCTCCACATTCAAGGTTCCCCGGTTATGATGAATTTGGTTTCAAAATGATGAAGGTATTTATTGGCTAGACCATGGTCTACAATGGACCTTTCTCTCTAGACCACGCAAGTTGTGGAGGAATTCTGTGTCTTTACATATGATACATGCGATAAATAAGATATTTATGCAGTAATAGTTATAATTTTAAGCATCCTTTTTAATATAAAGAACAATAAATACTCTAAAATCTATTAGCTTTTCATATATTATTTTTAAAAAATTATATATCCAAAAGTTGCATGAAATTTTAAAATATAGAGAGAATCTAACTCTAAAAATTAAGTATCAAATTCTCCGGCAAACATTTTTCTCACAAATACGTATTGAGTATTTTTGGCATATTTTATGAATTTAGAGTAAAGGTCTACATTTTGAGCGAAGCCTCATCTTGATTATTTTGTTGATCGGACTAAATAGTGTACAATTAACTGAGATAAGCTCCAAACTTTTTATGTGATGCTTGTTGGATTGTTGGCGCTAACCATTAATTCCAAAAGTTCGAGCTGTTAGAAATATGTAACTAATTCACTTGAAGCATACAAATACAGCATCCACGGGTCTCGATTGTGATTCGGTCCAACCAGCCTCCCGCTATTTTGAATATGACTCGGCCCAACACAGTCTCACGTCATTTCGAACATGACTCGGCCCATATGACCTTCAGTCACAAAATAGGATGCTGACCCATTTAAGCGAACAATGCTTTCTGAGTACAATTTATAATCGCACTTCATATATGTGCAAGTATATTAAACTCGCACGTACTATCTTTCAGACAGCTCTTAAATAATTTGTTAAACTATATTAATTTGTACGCATGTCATTTAGATATTATTATATATCATAAGTTATTAGTTACTTACGTTCAATTTTAAATCTCTAATAATAATATTTCAAAACTTGGAGCCTGTGCTGTGCTTGCTGGGCAACCCAAATGAACCCGGTCCAGAGAACAAATTGTCCTCAAAAGGGCAAAGGAGGTTGGGGGGAATAACAGGAGGCAGGCAGGCAGGAGAGAAAGAAGGGGGCAGTGGGGAGTTGGTGGGGAGTAGCTTTCGAGAAAGTAAATATGTTTTAATACTATAAAGAAACATAATTACGCTGCGATCAGTATACTAGCTACCACCTATTATTATAATTAGCTACCTATAATTATTAAATTATTATCATTACAAAACTATTATTACACTCTAGCATTATTCTGATATATCCCGTCCGACACTTAATAACGGCAAAGGAGGAGAAGAGAGTAACATTTAAAAAACCAATGCTAGTAATATTTATTTTTTAAAAATTTCAAATATCCTATATTATATTTAACGGAGTAGGCCGTCGATTTGAAAATTTCATCATTAAAAATAATTTATGAGTATGAAAAACTCTATACTTATAAAAATATAGTAGCACCAGCCTATATATATATATATATATATATATATATATATATATATATAGAGAGAGAGAGAGAGAGAGAGACTTGTATATTTTTAAAAATACGAAGATCTTTATTTGTAATTTATTTTCGATAATAGAATATTCGATTCCGCGATTGGTTTCGTTAAACATGATACACGCTATTAGAACTATTTAAAAATCAAATTTCATAATTTTTTTACTTTATTTGGCTAGTAAACGAATAATCTCAAAATGAATAAAAATCTTATAAAAAGCAGTGATAAAAAATTCAAATATTAAATCAAAAGTATTATTCTTGGTATTAATGTTAAGGAATTTTCTATAAAATTTTTATGTAATTTGGATTGTTCTATACTGATGAACTTAAAAACTTGTCACATCGAGTGTTAAAATAATTATTTTTGAGACATTTTGATCACTTGATACATCATATCGAAAAATTATAAAGTTTAGTTTTAAAATAATTTAATAGTATAAATTATACCTATTGAAACCGATCGTTGAATCAAATATCTTATTATTAAAAATAACTTACAAGAATACTATTTTCGAAAGTAAAGACTAAAGACTATATATATATATATATATATAGTCCCGCTGCAATACTATTGATAACACCAAATATTTGGTGCTATCAAGTTTTCCACCGTTAGATTTAATTCTTAAACTATTTTCACTCGTTAGATTATACTATTAAATCAATAACTCACTCAACCCTAGAGGGCCTACATCATTCTAACAATACGTTTTTTAATCCAAGAGCTGAAAACCTGATAGCACCAAACGCTTGGTGCTATTAATAGTATTTCAACCTAGGTCTCTCTCTCTCTCTCTCTATATATATATATATAGAATTGAGCTAGAATACTTTTAGAAGTACCAACACCTTGGTGCTTCTAAATTTCTAGCCTTTGGATCTACTCCTTAATTACTAATACCCCTTGGATCAAATACTATTCCACCTACCACCACCTACCACCACCTACCACTATCATCTCAACCTTACATCTCTCAATCCAATTGTTAAAAACTCAAAAGCACCATCCCCTTGGTGCTTTTGAGAGTATTCTAGCTCAACTCTATATATATATATATATATATATATATATATATATATATATATATTAGAGGGTTATAATCTTTTGGAAAAACTTCAAATACCCCCATGTGGTTTCACTTTTTCTCACTTTACTACTCTGTAGTTTAAACTGTATCAAGTTAGTACTCTGTGGTTTCGCATTATTTTACTTTAGTGTCCTGTGGTTTAAAATGTATCAAGTTAGTACCATATGGTTTCACACTTTCTCACTTTAATACCCTGTGGTTTCGCACTTTCTGACTTTAGTACCCTGTGGTTTAATATTTTATTAAGAGAAAAATAAAACAACAGGGTACTAACTTGATACAAAAATAAAATTATAGGGTAGTAACATGATACAAAAATAAAATCATAGAGTACTAATTTGATATACTTTAAATCACAGGATACTAAAGTGAGAAAGTGCGAAATCATAGGGTACTAATTTGATACAATTTAAATTACAGAATAGTAAAATAAAAAAAATGTGAAACCACATGAAGATTTTTTGAAGGTTTTTTTAATCTTTTTTGCTAATTTTTTTATAATTTTTTTTATATATGAAAATTCAGTTTTAAAAAATATTTTTGTATAGAGATGGGTGCAAAATCAAAAAGTGGAAATTAAAGAGTCCCCACTAGCGGGGACATATCTTTTCAAAAAGAAAAGGATATAAAAATATATACAGAGTAATGATTGTGGGAGTGGGGTGGTCGCAATCACGGAGATAAGACGGGAAAAAGGATGTAGGGACAAGTGCTATTATGTTATTGCTTTTGCCACACCAAATCCCCTGTGCAGTAGCGTCGTGTTATAGCCCGTGTGGTGTACGTTATAGATGGGACGTTGAGATTGTAATAAAGTCGTTATTATTATCGTTTTATTTGTCCTTCTTATTATTATTATTATTATTATTATTATTTTTATTTGTTATTTATTATTGGCAGCAGCAGAAGTGGTGGTAGTAGGTTCCTGTGGTGTAACGGTTGCATGTCACTGTTGTGGGCCCCGGTGCTCAGAGTAATATCTCGCGGCGGCGCATT
Organism: Ananas comosus; assembly: GCF_001540865.1. Lineage (NCBI taxonomy): Eukaryota > Viridiplantae > Streptophyta > Magnoliopsida > Poales > Bromeliaceae > Ananas > Ananas comosus. The sequence goes on along the minus strand of NC_033635.1, from coordinate 565,492 downwards.
TTAGTCGGATGGGTGGAGCGCTAACATGCACGGAAGGGGACAGCGCGGAGAACGACGCGATCAGGACGGCGCACGGTAGTCCGTACGGAGACTGCTGTGCTAACCTACGCCGCTGAGGTGAAGAAGCGATTGCGATTTTGGTTGGGGTCGGGGCGGTATGTAGTATGTAGTTTGTTCACTTCAAAATTATTTCAAAAAAAAAAAAATGTTATTGATTTATTCAAACTTACAGTAATTAATATTTGATGAATAATTCAACATGCGCTATCTCATGAATGCCTGTATTTATTGTAAATTTGTAATAAATGGAAATTGTGAGTGGCCATCATAAAAATATAAAAATAATTTTAATAAAGATCTCTCTTCTAAGAACATCTCACCATATATTACTTTTCCCTCCATTCCAGAATTATAATAATAATAATAATAATAATAATAATTCTTTTTATGTGGCGAGACGGAGTTGGATGCTCACAACCACTACGCTTGTGGTGTTGATATATTAAGACGATTTTGTTAAAAAAAAAGAAAAAGGAAAGAAAAAAAGAAAAAGTTGGGAGAGAAATAATCACGCGATTTCTATGGATTCGTTTACGCCCAGGAACACCGCCTGTTATCCATCCACTTCAATTATTTTATTTCTAAGTAATTAAAAGCAGCGCCCTCTTCGAAACAACATAGAATAGAATAAGAATAAAATAAAATAGTATAGTATCATCCAATGACGTAATTCCTTTTGCTATATTAATCATAATTTCTGTCGCTGCTACGGAATTTGTTAAAATGTGTTCAAAGTGAATACATAGTTTATTGCAGCAGGTAAAGAGAGTTTCTCTTTTCTTTTCTTTTCTTTTTTATTTATTTTTTTTTTGTGTTTCAGTTTTGATTAGTATTCCATCATCAAATTAAAACCAGCCCACAGCTTTCTCCACCCGAGAAGAGTCTACTACAACCATAATAAGGAAAAGATAAACCGCCATGGACGGGCAAAAGATCGGTTGAAGCAGGGACTGTGATAACGCTACCAAGTTCAAGACTAGTCACGACTCGTGAGCACAAGGAAATAATAAGTTGGAAACCGAATTAAGTGAACCCAAAATGAAGCAAGTAGAGCATGTGTTACGGACTAGGAAGTATGATGATGAAAATAAACTATTTAATTTGGCTCCTCTTTCTAGGACCAAAAGTAAGAGGGAAGCAGGATGATGAAATAAATGGGTTATTATAATGGAAGAGCGGAGAGAGAGAGAGAGAGAGAGACCTTTATTATTACCGAAGAGTCCTGGAGTGACTGTTTCCCTTCAAGGAACCGCCACTGGGGTAGGCATGAAAGCACGAGCGCATTAATTAAACAACATTGCCCCGAGATTACTACTAACCATCATTTATTTATCCACTAGAAAAGAGAAAAAAAAAACAATAATAATAATAGTGTAATAATAACGGAAAATGAAACTATGGATGAGTACCAGTTGATAGACAGATTATTCATTATTATTATTACAAAAACAAAAAAGGAAAAAAAAAGGGAGGAAAAAAAAAGAAGAAAAAAGGCAGAACTATTTGTTACAGTGATTTTATTATATCTTGTTGCTGCTATTTCCAAGCTCTATATGGGACTATAGGACTATTCAAATCGAGCGGAGTCTCTCCTTCAAAGAAAAGAAAGCCCGAAAACAAAAAGGGAAAAAGTATAATAAACCAAAAAGAAAAGTAGTAAAATTTTTTCTCTTTTCGCATATCTTAAATTTCCTCTTAAAAACGGAAAGGAAAGAAACAGAAAACTCGAAAATAGAAAAATAAAGCTATTAATATAAATATATAAAAAAAAAGAAGACAAAAATCCGGAGAGATCAGGGGATGTCCCGAAGCACGGACGCCAGTCCGGTGACGACCTTCGCCCCGCGCCGCGCCGCCTCTTCCTTCGGCTTCACCTCCGGCGGCTCCCACGGCGCCGTAGCGTGCTCCTCCTCGTCATCCCCCTCCTCCTCAGCCTCGATGATCAAGGGTGGTTGTGGTTGTTGCTGATGCTGCTGCTGCTGTGGAGGTGGTGGAGGTGGAGGTGGAGGGGATGTGGGAGGGGATGAGGGAGGAGTGGTACAATAGGTGCGGTCGAAGGGGGAGAGCCATTTGGAGCGCATGTACTCGGGGTTGCGCCAGGGGGGGAAGTGGAGGCCCTTCTTGCGGAGGCTCATCTTTGCCGCCTCGGAGGCGACGGCCACGATCTGCTGGAGCCGGTCGCCCTTCCCGACGAAGATGGACGGCAGGGATTGGAGCACCGCGCGGTAGCTCTTCGTCGACCGCGCGATCTCGAACTCCGACCTGAAGTCCACGTCCACGATCAGCCGCTCCTCCCCCGCGCCGCCCCTCACCACGACGTCCACGTACTCGTACTCCCCTGTTCCAAACGCACAAAAAAAAAAAAAATTAACCATTGCGTTTTCGGATGCGCGGGGACCGAAAAGAAGAGGGTTAAAAAAAAAAAGAAGGAAGAAAGGTAGGTAGGTAGGTAGGTAGGTAGGTAGGTACCGGCGGGGAAGGAGGGGGTTTTGTCCCAGCGGGAGCGGCAGACGGCGGCGTCGTAGCCCGCGGAGCGGAGGCCGTCGGTGACGAGGCGGCGGAGCTCGTCCTTTCGCCTGCAGCTCTTGTGCTTCTCCGCGATGCTCGAAACGTCGGCTAGGAGGTTCCTCTCCGCCACGCTCGTGCACACCGCCAAACCCTGGGTTTTGATTCCGACGAAATTTATTTAAGGGTCTAATGGGATGCTGATAATTGAGCTCAGGGGTGGGTTGTTTCATTGCTTGTTGTTACCTTGATGACCTCGTCGCAGGTGCCGTGGAAGCAGTTGCAGCGGCTGCGGCCGCACCGCGAGGGCTTCTCGGTGTCCTCCATGAAGCTCCGCACCATCTTGTCGAGGCACACGGAGCTCGGCTCGTGATCGAACCCGTCCCGATCCCTCTCCCTCCCGTCTCCGGCGCCGGGGAGCCTCTCCGCGGAGGAGTTCCGGAGCACGCCGGGGAACTGCCGCTCGAAGAGGCGCTTCAGCCGCGATTTCGGGGCGGGCTTCGCGTGATCGGCGGCTCGGATCGCCCCGTTCGGATCGATCGGCTGGATCTTCATAGGAAACGGCATGATTCCTACACCGAAAAACCCAAAGGCTTCGCTCTCTCTCTCTCTCTCTCTCTCTTCAGCTCAAAGAATAGAATGGGGAGACCGACCGCTACCACTCCATTTCTAGCCCCAAAACCCTGAGAAACACTAAATACACGATCGGAGGGGATCGGGAAATCGAGGCAGAGATGGCGCAATCGGAGATCGAATGCGAGAGGATCGATCAGATCGCTAGCTAGATTATTCCCGAAAGCCTATTAGTCCTACGAACCCTACTTCGATTACTACTATATCGGGCGGAATTTAAAGCGACAGCTTAAAAAAAAAAAAAAAAAAAAATCAAAATCGGGACAAAGGAATCGATTGCGAAAAGAGGAAAGGCGAAGGCTTCGATCGCGGAAGAGAAGTCATTACGCCATCAACACGCCATCCTCCTCCGCTGCGATCGCTTTCATCGGAATCAGAAACCGACGATCCATGGAAGGGTTCCTCTCCTCCCAGCTACGCAGCGCCCGCGCGCGCGCGAGAGGGAGAGAGAGAGAGAGAGAGAGAGAGAGAGAGAGAGGAAGAGAGAGGGGGAAAAGGAATGGGAATCGCTTCCGATCCTCGAAAAGCGAGTAGCTTTTCGTTGCAGCGGGGGAGGGGTTCCTCGCGTGAAGTCGTGTTGGAGAAGGAAAATTTAGATGCTTTGGCTTCTCTTCAATTCGAGATTGGGGTAGCGAGCTTCGGTGAGAGGGGAGGGGAGGGGAGGGGATGGGATGGGACGGGACGATGAAGGGAAGAAGCGGGGAGGGGGGTTTTAAAGGAGGGGAAAAATAATGGGGTACGCCGGGGGGTTGTGAAGGCCCTGTGGGCTGTGGGGGGGTAGAGGGAGTGAAAATGCTGACTAGCTTCGGACCGTCGGACGTGGCAGTCCGACGTGGCGTGGATTATCCTTAACCGTATCGTGGTATCAGTTGCTTGTGCTTACACTAGGCTCCGATCTCCACACGTGGCGTTAACGGACGTTCGGCGCGCAGGCTCACGGAGGAGATTGTATGTCCGCTTTTGCCCTCGGTTGGTTGCCCGGAATTACGCGCCAATGCCATGACACCGAGAGCGGATTTACTACGGCGACGTGTCGTGGCATATCCGTAAATTAAGGCATATTCCGTGTCCAGAGCAGGGAGAGGGAAAAAGGAAGGACGCGACTAATTATTCCTTTCCAGTTCCTTTCCTCGCTAACTTGTGATGACCGATTTTTTTGGCCGAGCCCAAAGGCATGGGGAGATGGGTCGGGCCCCCATTAGCGGCTTCGATTGCACCACGTGTCTCATGTCGAGGCGAATCTACTCGCTCCTTTCTACACCATACCAAAAGCTGAAAAATCTCAAATTTTGTTATAATAAATAAAATGCCACAAATTGGCATTGATTATTATATATAGTATATTATATACAGACACTAAAATATGGGGTCATATACTTCAAACCCGATGCAAAAATTTACATGCGAATCTGACCACAGTTTGCCTTCCACACGAATCTGAGCCCCAATCCTACTTTCGTTTAATCAGAAGTAGAATTATTCTTTTTGATCTCTCGAATTAGGTGTTCTGAACTGCATAGTCAAGAGTTGCGATAATTTGTTCAACCAGATAAGACCCCAAAGCCAAATCCAACAATATACACACAGTTGTCCCATGCAGTGTGTATTTATCTAACTCCTTAAAAATCCTACTTCTTCTAAAAGTATTTTCCTAAAAACTATCTAATCTCTCTTCCGTGCTTCAATTCCGAAACCTAGACCAAACTCCACCCACGATTACGATACAACAATAATAAACAATAATAATCAGGGTGCCCTGATTTATACGCCAAAATTGCTAAAGCAGTTTTAAATTAATTCGATTGAATTAACATCATACGAATCCAACCGGTGAGTCACCGTATGCCCAGTCTAATACGCAAGGTAGGATTGGTAAGTAGCGCATGACATTCCAAATCTATACCCATTAGGCATGTCTGGAAAAATAGACAGGACCATAGCATATTTCGATTATTAATAGAGAGAAGGTAGCCCCACCCAATTAAATGACGAAAGCTTCTACTCAAGCATTGCTTGCCGCGGAATCAGGCTTATTACTATCAAAGGAGGAAGTTAACCAATTCCTCAAGGAAAATGTCTTGATCAAGTCATCTCTCAGCTCGTCCTTATCCTCCCTCACAATTATTATGCGCATAATTTAATGCAACAACGATTAGACTTGAGATTTAAAACATAACATAAATAATAATGAGAAGAAAGAATGTGGAGAGAGAGAGAGAGAGAGAGAGAGAGAGAGAGAGAGAGAGAGAGAGTTAATCATACATTTATATTGAGATCGTCAACAAAACCTACAGATTTAATCCCCTTAAAAATATTAGTTAACCAAAAACTTTTTAGGAAGCATAAATTCGATTTCGTTAGGTCCAATTCTATAGAAATCTAAGATATATAGAAAGAATTCTGGTACAAACTCGGGTACTTCTAGCTAACTGTCAGGTGAAATGTTCAAGCTGAGAACAAAATTTTGCCAACCAACAAATAATTGTTGGAATTTTTAAAACGACAAGCCACACACTATCTGATTATGCCTCCCTATATGTCTAATAGGTAACAAACTCAGAAAACATATTCACCACAATTAAGAACAGATAATATACGAAAAATAATTTTCAACAATGAATAGGCATAGAAAAAAAGGATTTAGAAAAGCACTTCCATTATACTCGATAGTAGTAATGGTAGAGGAAAGAACTATTCAAAGTGAAGTAGAATACCCCCAATTAATTGGAGGGCCCCAATTTTTGAAATGATGCGTGGCTATTTAGAGGTACAGGTGGCTACTCTCACCATCTATATTCATCTTTTGATATATCATCATTTAAGGTAAGCAGTTTAATGTTACACTCGCAATGATTCAAGTTGTCGAAACACATGTAACTTTCTAAAGGGCATCCAGACCCACAAAAAGAAAAGAGAAAACGAAATGAAATCTCCCTGTTCTGCATTAGCTGCAACTTAAGTAGGGTAGATCAAGTCGACAGCTAAATCAAATCTCAAGCCCCACTATTTTCCATTTTGAAACATCAAAAGGATGATCCGAATTAATAAAAATAAATAAATAAATAAATGAAAAAAAGAGAAAGCTTTATCGAGGCTAGTCGGTGTATTCATTTCTGGGTAAGCAGCTTTGTAAAGACCTTAAGCACATCTTGGGGCACTACTAAAGCAGAGCAAGTCCTTTAATTAGGAAACCTTTTACGGTTGGGGCTGATAAGAAGGCCATGATGGTGGGCCCCCATAGTTAGGTGGTAAGTCCTACTCAACTGGGGCCCACTAGAGGCTTCTTCCCTTATTTCAAGCTCTGCTTTATCGGCTTCCCTCATGCTTCCCAGCGGAAAGCTGAAGTGCATTGCTCATGTTATCGACTGCAAGTAACTGCATGGTGGTATTGAGTGGTCATGGGAATCTCGAAGAAGGGAGGATGGTCCCAAAGGTTAGGTGGTAGAGTTCACGGGCTCACTACTTACTATTGCCATGGCCCATGAGTAAGGACACCTGATAAAGACGGTGGGGAGAAAAATAAATGGATCCGAGTACCATTCAAAGAGGAAAGCCAATGATTCTATGGGTGTTATGGCTTTACTTTTCTTTAGGTTTTTGCCCCAGAAGAAAGTTTCTTCAAAAAATAGAAAAACAAAAAGTAAGTAAAAAAATAATAATAATAGTTGAGGTGTTGATGGTCTTATTATCTAACAAGATAATTCTGAAGAGAGCAAAATATTGATAGTGGCATGCGGCAACACATAATTTTCGCAACTTGGAATTTAAAGAAATTATTAAGCGCATACTATTTTAAACAACTCTAAATAAACTAACTTAGATTAATACTAAGGAAAATGAGATAGCAAGGCTAACAATCGAGCTGGAAATCAGATGAAATCGGTCCTGACATATATAATATCATCTTACTAGGGACGCGACAGTTTAAGAGGGGTGAATTGACTATTGACCTAAACAATACTTGAGCAATAAAATTCCAAATAAACAGAAATGAGCAGTAGCCCAAGAAAAATTATATTAATATCTAAGCGCAGTCCAAAAGAATATATATATATAGAGAGAGAGAGAAAGAGACAGAGTGAGTCCGGCTGTTACACAAAAGCACAAACGCCTCCGTACTATCAAGTTATTTTTAATACTGCGTCTCTCAAATTGCTGATCAACTCTGTTAGACTTGACCTACACTATTAAAAGTATTTGAAAACTAAATTTTATAATTTTTTGACATTATTTATCTATTAACGAATAGCCAAAAAATGAACAATTAAAACTAAAAATTTTATAAAAAAATAATAATAATAAATTTGAATTTAAGATTAGAGACATTGATCTTACCCTAAATATTGAAAATAATTTTTTATAAAAATTTCATCAGATTTGAATTATTTTATACCGTTGAATTCACAAATGTATCATATCGACCATTAAAATTATCAATTTTGAAATATTTTTTATCACTAACCAAATAATGTTGAAAGATTATAAAATTTAGTTTCCAAATATTTTCAATAATTCAAATCAAGTCTAGCGGAACCGATCTTTGATTTGAAAGCCACATTATTGAAAACAACTTGGTAACATGAAGGCCTCAGTGCTGCCAATAGTTTAGTAGCCTAGCTCTACACACACACACACACACACACACACACACACACACACATAAAGTTCGGCTTATTCAGTTTTAGAAGCATAGTAGCTTCTGTGCTATCAAGTCATTTTCGATACTGGAATTTTGAAATCGATAATCTGTTTCGATATCGTTTACTGATTTGAAAGTTCCAGTATCGAAAACGACTTTATAGCACGTATACCATCGTACTTTTAAAAACACCCAAGTCAGCATATTTGGTGCTTTTGAGAGTATTCTAGCTCAATTATATATATATATATATATATATATATATAGAGAGAGAGAGAGAGAGAGAATTAGGCTGGAATACTATTAATAGTAAAACACACTTTTTGCTATCAAAGTTTTAACCCTTGGATGAAAAATTATAGGATCAAGATGATATTAGTCGATTAAAGTTGAGTGGTCCCCCTAGGGTTGAGTGGTCCCCACTGGGTTATAATATTTAATCCAATGTTTAGAAAAAATGAAAAGAGTTAATCCAAAGACTAAAAAACTGGAGCCAACAATGAAATTTTGCGACTAATAGTAGTCCAGTCCAACTCTCTCTCTCTCTCTCTCTCTCTCTCTCTCTCTCTCTCTCTCTCTCTCTCTCTCTCTCTTCTCTATATATAATATAATATATATATAGAGAGAGAGAGAGAGAGAGAGAGAGTTGAGCTGGAATGCTATTAGTAGCAAACGGGCTCCGTTGCCACCAATTTATTTTCGATGATGGATCTTCCAAATCGACGATCAGTAGCGTTGAATATGATTTATACCACTTGAAGCATTTAAAAACTAAATTTTATACTTTTTCGATACTATTCTCTTGATAGACACAAAAATGAACGACTAAAAATAAATATCCTTTAAAAAATGATGATAGAAATTTTGTAATCAAAATCAAGATAATAGATCTCGTTTTAAATAGTTTAAAAAATTTTCTAATTAAAATTCAATTGATTTGGTTATTTTTACACCGTTAAACCAGAAAACGCCTTCTATTGACCATTAAAATTATAAATTTTGAAACACTTTGATCATTAGATCAAATGATGTCGACAAGATTTAAAATTTGATTTCTAAATATTTTAAGAGGTATAGATTTTGTTCAACAGTGCTGATCGTTGATTTGGAGGCTCCATCATCGAAAAACAACTCTGAAGGCAACGAAGCCAGTTTACAATTGATAATATTTCAGCTCAACTCTCTATATATAGAGAGATAGTCCGGCTACTATACTATCAATAGCACCAAGCGCTTGGTGCTTCCAAATTTTTCGTTGTTAGATCTATCCATTTGACCATTCCGTCCGTTAAATTATACTATTCAACCAACCATCTACTCAACCACACGTCTCTTCATCCAAGGGCCGAAAGCCTAATAGCACTAATAATTTGATGCTACTAATAATATAGTACCCTAGTTCTATATATATATATATAGAGAGAGTTTTGCTAGAATACTATTGGTAGTAAACGGCTCGGTCTACTACCGATTTGTTTTCGATGATAGGGCTTCCAAATTGATGATCGGCACCGTTAAACATGATCTAAACTATTTAAACTATTTAAAAATCAAATTTCACACATTTTCGATATTGTTCTCTGGTCCATCAAGTGAACAGAAAAATGAATGGCTGAAAATGAATATCCTTCAAAAAGTGATGATACAATTTTTATATTTGAGATCTAGAGTCTAGATCTTATTTTAAATAGTTTAAAAAAAATTTTTTAACAAAAATTTAGTTGATTTAAACTCTTCTATACCGTTAAACGAGCAAACGCACCATATCGGCCATTAAAATTATAAATTTTGTGACCCTTTGATCGTTCCGTTAGTGATACCAAAAAATCATAAAATTTGATTTCTAGATAATTTAAATGGTCTAGATCATGTTCAACGAGCCGATCGTCGATTTGAAAGTTCTATCATCAAAAACAAATCGGTAATAAATCGAGAAGTTTACTACCGATAGTAGCCCAGTCAAACTCTATAACAATAATAATAATAATAATAATAATAATAATAATAATTCATTAATTGTTGGCAAGAAAAAAAAGATGGTAAACAGATCATGCGACAGAACAATCACAGACAATAAAAAGACTGATACGTCAAATCCATAGATGATATATTGATGTACATGGACCCAGTGGGGAGTTAATAATAATTTCCATCAAGCAGCATATAATTAAGCAGGTAAAGAAAAATTCTACTTACTTTTTTAATAAAGAATACAGAGAGAAGTCACAAAATATGGAGAAAATAAAGGTTAAATTCCATTACTAATCGAGCAACTTCTCTATCCAACCTTTTTTTATTTAGGTACTTCCCTACTGGAAAGCGAAAATAACGATTTTAAAACAAGTAAACAAATCTACCTGAAGTGGGAATATATTCAATTTAAAGTCCTACAGACTAGGGAGTGAACATGACGCTTGTTCATTCCCTGTCATGTAGTACCCAACAAAAATTTCCAATCAATTTCATAACTCAAAATTTTGATCTAGGTGAAAGCAAGCTTCTTTATGCACCAAAGTGTAAGCTTCTTCATGCACTAGTGTTTTTTAACAAACAAGCTACAATAGTTATGCCATGTTCATACCATATACAGAGTGGAAGTTTTTACAAGTTACTATAGTCACGGGTATCATTAAAGTAAAAAGATACCTTAGATCTGGAAAATCATCAAGATAATCTGAAGCGGCAAATGGATTGAAGTTACAAATGAAGCACCTTTATATCATGACATTTATGTGAATTATTTCATAATATGTGTCTAGGATAGGCACTTGGACTACATAAATCAATAAGGTAGCATATGTTATAGTAGCATGCCCAACAGCATGCACTTACAGTTTCGACAGATAAAAGTTATAGGTTTCCTCAGATAAAATAACCGAAGATCTCAACTTTGGTATTTAACAATCCGAGTATTAAGAACAAAAATGAAAAACAGCAAAATTGAAGTATTGTCCAACAATTTATCAAGCTTATCCACCTCTGAAGACGTTCTTTTGTCATAACTGCTAGGTTACCTAGGTCACATCAGTACAAATGCGGAAGCATACTGTTTTAATAAGATTGGTAATACCCTAGATGCTGAAGCATACTGTTTTAATAGATTGGTTACCAAACAACTAGAAATAATAACAGGTAGGTAAGAATTATTTCTCCATTGGCAAGACACCTTATGAGGCTCCATCAGCTTTAGACTAATATATCTGGAGACATAGGTTTAGAATATAATACTTCAGTATTATCTATTATTGCTCTTTCAACAAGAAATTGTTCGTAGTCTTGCTGATAGGTCTGGAATGATTTAGGAGGAGGATTTTATCACAATATTTTGTATGGAGATTTAACAAGCATAAACTAAAAATTTCTGTTTTGCAAGACTTACTTCGTTGTTGTTATAATTATCAGAAAAAATTGTCGTTATAATTATCAGAAAAACAATGGGAGGATCTTCTAGTTACATCATTACCTCACTGTTCTCAATCAATAAATTCAGTAAAACAGGCATGCAAAAACAGACCAGGCAGGAGAGAGAAAAAGAGAGTAAAATGTCACAAAAAATATGAATAGCAACCATCTCTTCAGAATGCAAGAAAAAAAAAATCTATTAAATAATGCAGATCACAAAAGGTAATCACAAAATAAAAGAAAAGAAAAGCCATAATAACACTTCCTTAATTATTTACTTTAAAACATAGTAGACAAATACAAAGATGACCTAACAGGACATGGATACCATGAATAAAGAAATAGAAGCATGGCTGCGAAGAGAAAATGTGCAAAAGTTTGGAACCACAAAAGAGCTCATCTAAGTGTATTTACAGGTACATTTGAGATGTTCATTAAAACGCATTTCAAACAAGATAATCATTCAAAAAGCATTATAATGAATCGTTTCCTCCAGCCAAGGGTTTTACACATTCATGGTTTATAATTTTATTGAGAAACTAATTGCAATAGACAGGTGACTAACATGGTGAGGGTAAATTTCTGCATATATATTATAATAAATCTGTCACTATTCTCTGAACTTCCGCAAAATTGCAATCAGGTCGCTAAACTCTTTCATTAAATAGCTGAATACTGATCGTAGCTTTTTTTGATAATTTTCTAGATGCATTTACCATTCAAAATTCCTAACATCTGTTAACGACCAGGAATTCTGGATTCTTATCTCTAGCTTCCTTCACATAGAGGACACGTCCAGATAAAATGGATTTTGGACAGATTTCGAGCAATGGCACCACAAAACTTAAAGAAATATTATGGATCAACCTGCTTAAATGAATAAAATAGGGAGCAGATGATAATTTGTCGAAAGTTTAGGAACAATGAGTACGTGGAGCTCCATATAAGGGCATGAAAAGTATAAAAAAGAAGATCCTTTTGTCTCTTGTACGGACAACAAGAAGTTATCACTTATGTAAGTAACTCCACAAGCATCCATAATATCTATTAAAAAACAACTTCTGTTAGTTATAAGATCATCGGAAATATCCATTCTCTGGCAGCTCTATCTAATTGATCTATTAAACCTTAAGTTTCTGTTAAGAATTTAATCTCTGAGAAATTAATCAACTTTCTACCATTGTTTATTGATACTAAATGGTGTCTACTTTCTTATTGGTGTATTACCAACCTATCTTATTGGGTAAAGAGTATGACAACACTACCCACCCACTTTTCTTTTTCTTGTGAGAAAGCAGCAAATGCTTTTCCCTTTTGTGAATCATTATATCTTTTGCTTTGAAGAAACAGGGGATTAACAGGGTTCTTTTTATTGATTGATGGAGACATAAAGAAAAAGGATATTGAGTGATGCAATACGATTTGGTCCCAGCACTCTCCTAGGATTTGATTGACATTTTCGCCCTTAACCTATGTTCCCTCAATTAGATGGTTGGCATTTCCAACTAGGTCATAACAGAATGGTGATACTAGGGCCACCTTAGGTAGTGCATCTGGTTTATTCTTTCCTTGTTCTTGCCTTCAAGCACAGATTAATAGATTGAATGGGCCAACATATGGCAACCTGTTTACAATGTGTAAAACTAGGGTTTGCAATTGACAACAAAAGACAAAAACTAACTAGCAACTCTTATGGCTTCACTGTCTATTCTGCATCCCGGGTGCATCATAAGCTAACCAAAAATAGCAAGGATGGAGGAAAAGAGGTGGAAAAAAGAAAGCAGTACTAACAAGGTCTAAGCGAATTAATTTCTGCAAGCACTTAAGAACTTCATATGCTTTGTGTTACGATGAGTGATAATGAACCAACAGCTAATTGCTTAATGAACCAAAAATTTCCTTATTTAGGAAAGACTTAAAATGAAGGGACATACAAAGCGAGGAGCCCAACAAACTAAACGAGACTTTCTAGGACATACCAAATAACTTTATGTCATACAATGTAGAGACCAAATGGACGACACAAGGCCTCTAGAACTACAGAAAAAGGAAAAAAAAAATCATATATTATTCCAGTTCACTGCAAGACTAGAATCATCAAGGAATTAGGAGAGTCATATGCACAACACCTTGTTACAAGAAAAACTAGGACTTCTGCCAAATCAAACCCACAGAAAAGACCTTTAATTGTTGTGCAATTCACAAAATTAAAAGGACCACAGAAGGAAGATCCTAGCTATGACGTTGCATCACAAGGTAAACTACAGTTACTGCTAAGCTCATATCCCTGTCTAGGTTGGAGCATCCTAAAATTATCACAGCAGTAAAAACTTCTAGACCTTTAATTGGTGTGCAATTCACAAAATCAATAGGACCACAGAAAGATGATCCTAGCTATGAGGTTGCATCACAAGGTAAACTGCAGTTACTGCTAAGCTCATACCTCTGTCTAGGTTGGAGCATCCTAAAATTATCACAGCAGTAAAAACTTCTAGATGGTGAGGAATTCAGAAAGTGAGGGAGACTAAGTTTGATAAGGTACTTTAATAAAAAAAAAAACCTTGCATATGAAGCACTGGAACAGCGAAAGTGATGGAAAAAAAGAACTAAAAGCAATTCGGTTTAATTATATCATGATAGATGAGCAGACTTGCACATCTTTTATTGGATCAAGAATGAAATGTAAAAGAATCCTTCCACAAGTAATTGATGAAGAATTGAGTACAAAAAAGAGGAGTGAAGGAAGCAATAAAACAAGGAGAATTTTAAGCCGGATAGATTACATAGGACAGAGAGTAGTATAATTAGACTTCTGGGTTTCACACAGACATCCATGAGGTCAAGGATCAATTTCATGACTAGCTGTCAACCTGCTATCAAACCTTTAAAGATTAACCTCTAACTGCTAGTCAAGGAAACTATAGAAGAGAAGGACTTGCCAATGAAATTACAAGATCATTTGACAGAGAGAGTTGTATACCTTACTTGTGGTTGTTTAAGTGTGGAAAGACTGTAGAGCAATGCCCTAAAATTCTTTGAGACATGAAATATGCTAGATGGAAGGGGAAAAAAAAAGAAAGCTTTTGATTTAAAAGTTCCCATTATCTTATAGCCTCAATTGAGCCAAAATGTTTTTTTTTGAGAGAGAGAATGGTAGCATGCTACCCGCTTTGTTCTTTTTTTTTTTTAAGAAATGAACTTAGCTGGTAATATAAAGCAACTAGGCTTCGAACTTGGGACCTCGGATACCAACCATCAAGTCCTTTGCCACTTGCACTATAAACGGTCGGTGAGCTAAGATGTTAATTAAACTCAAATCTACAGGTCAAGACCGCAGAAACAAAAAAAAAGATAAACTAGAATTGTCTTAAATTGTTTGTTAAAAATAAGGCTTGAAACGATTAATAAAGAAAGGCCTCAACCTATTCGGGAGAGTGACATACTTGGAAGGATAAGGGAAGGTTTCACAACAGAAGTAAATGAAGCAGTTTTTCATAGTAGACTAACAATAATCCCATATACTTAAATACAGGTAGGAAATACATCCCTATAGAAAGCATAATAGATAAAATTATGTATCGCCTCTCCAATAGAGAACTATATATCTATTAATATGAATACGATTAATCATCTTTTCTTCCTTCTATTTCCGTTCAAAGAATAACTATCAGAAAAAAAGGGGAAAAGGCAAGCTATGTTATAAGAAGAAAAGAAGAATATAATACCAATGAAAATAAAGTTGAATGAAATGAAGAATCCACTTTTCCCGTTTTGTTAATATTGTTTATACTTGTTCTTTTCCCTCCCTCTGGCTATTGTCAAGTGATGTTATCCATCTTCCAGTTCAATCCAACTTATCACCTTTTATTTTGAAGTGCCATTATGATTCAAAGCTAACAGGTCTAAATAAAATATATCAAACAGGGGAAGGAATACTACCAATTCCGACCGAAGGTCTGAACCTCGTATGTGATCACAGCTGGGTTCAATTCAAACTTGGGCACCTTCACCTATCACAATATTCTAGTCTGGGCCGCTTCACAAAAGAAGGGCACGGGCACTTCACTATTGCATATAATGCAGGTTTTATGGCCTGCCAACCTGATTTACATGAGATTGACCAAGTAATTATTGATAGAATAACTCGGAATTAGCATTAGAAGTTTGAGAAAAAAAAATACTTCCACATTTTTCTTCCTTGAAGTTTGTTAAAAATTTTCTAATAGTTGCACAGAGTGAGATTCCATTTAACAGCTCAACTTATTGAAGTCAACAAAGTCGCAATGTTGTAGAATTGACATATTACGTCCTAGAGGTATCGCAACTTCAAAAGCATTCTTACTGTAAAACTCATCGTTCTGAGTAAGATATAAAGAAACACTTGAGGAGATTAAGCCACTCACCGTACATATGCTCAATCAAATGGCATTGTAGAATCTAAAACCTGAATAGATCGAGTAAACCATACATTAACAGCCGTAATCAACGAGTTGAATGGTGTATATATATGCCCCAATTAGTTATCCCCTACCACTCCAAACTCCAACCGAGAATGCATGCACACTAAAATCATTTAGATGGTCAAAAACAGCACAAAAAAAAAAAAAAGAGAAAACGAACTAAAATCTAGCCGAGTTCTTTTATCCGCTAAACCATATCCACATACTAAAACCATCGATACGAGATCGAGTTATCACATGCTCGAAACGGCACTGGATTAAAACGAGATTAAGCATACTTATCTGGGAAACTGAAGACGCTTTCGTAGGGATCGTGATCTACATTCTCTCCTTCCCCCAATATTTCCGCGGTTTCTCTAGAGCGGCACGAGAAAGCACGAAGACGATAGTAAACGCGAAAGGGAATCGAGAGACGAGAGGGATAGGCTTGAGTTCTAGGGTTTCTCACGAACAATTAGGTCTAGGGTTCTGGGAAGGGGAGAGGCGATGAGTGGGTCGCGATGGAGACGGAGGTGGAGACGATCGGGAGAGAGGAACGCGGAACGAGCGGTTGCGTGAGCTACGAGCGGAAGCTCGTGAGTGTTAAGAGGCTGACATGTGGGCCTTAAATATGGGCCCCGGAGAGAGGGGCACGTGTCGGCCCATAAATCTCCCTTGAATTAGAATTCTAATGGGCCGGGTTGGACATACCCAATAGTCGACTATATCAGGCCAATATTAGACCATAATAATGGGCCTAGCCGTTATGGGGCCAAAATTCGGCTTGGCTTGGCAGGCCATTGTTGGGCTTACCTAATGCAGTCCAATAACCCGCAGATCAAGCATCACTCGGGTTCCCACTATATACCCCTCCCATTTTCCATATATCATGTCTAAGCATAACAAACATAGCAACAAACATTAGGGTAAGCTTTGGGGTTAGATTTGGAAGAAGACTCCTCTTGCGTCCTCAATATAAACGCGGAATCCCCATTCCCCATCCCCAAGCCCAAATCGAAACCCCTTGCTGGATTCGAAGGAGCCAAAAAGAGGTACTCTTCCCTCCTACCCCGCTTGTCCATTTCCGCTTCTCCTTTCGATTAGGGTTTCTTTTGCCTCTCGAGTTCAGATGACTTCCCCAGTTTTCTGGGTATGGAGCCACAGTATAGGTTGATTTTATTTTGGTGATCGACGAGTTTGAGCAATCGATTTTTAGGGAAGCGGGAGATACTATGGCGGGTAAAGGAGGGAAGGGGCTTTTGGCGGCGAAGACGACGGCTGCGAACAAGGACAAGGAGAAGAAGAAGCCAGTTTCCAGATCCTCCCGAGCCGGTTTGCAGGTAATCCTGTTAATTTCTTCTTTCCAAGTAATCTGCAGGTGTGATGTTTCACAGTTTGTATTTGCTTCTGCGTAATCGTCTTAAATCCTTTTTGAATTGTAACATGAGCTCCTTAATAGTTTCGAATTTGTGTTATGCATAGATGGATTGTAATTTTGCATTGAAGAGGTAGTGGGAGAACAGATCTATTCAGTATTTCTGGGAAGGTAAATGTAATCATAACCTGTTTGGCTCTGTTTCTGCTCCTGCTTTCAATAGCAGTAGCCTCTAGCAGAGCGCTTAGCAAAGAGAGGGGGAAAAAAAAAATCTAGAATTTCTGCTGGATTGTAGAGTCAAAATGAAATTTTGAGCCCCTCAAAAGTAGAAGCTCTTGTTTGGCGCTTTTGATTTTGGTCGAGAAAGAAGTTTTTTTGAGAGAAAGGTAGCACACTACCTGCTTCATTTTCATAAAGTGGTTGAATTAAGCTACATAGAGTGAGGCAGCCGAGGCCTCAAGAAAGCGAAAAGTCAGGAGAAAAAAATAACTACAAAAGAAGAACCTGGTACAGAAAAAGAGACAGTAACAAAAAAAGCAACAAAAAACGAAGGGTGTGACTCACACCAGCTGTTTGAGTTAATTGATTGAGAAAGAAGTTAATTGAAACGAAGGGTGTGACTCACACAGCAACAAAGTGGTCGAGAAAGAAGTTGTTTGAGTTAATTGATTGCAGTGCTTCTTTTAATAGAATTACTTAGACAATAATTCATCAAACAACACTATACTTATGCAAGGCACAGCAGGCCCAAGTAGACCCTCACTCATAGTGACTATAAAGAGAGTCATAGTAAAAAAATGAAAGAAGTTGCTAGTTATGAGGAGTGATTTCATAGTTCATCTCTACACCAATTGTTCCTCGAAATTTGGTTTTTCGAATCCACTGCAATGTTATCTGGCTGCGTGCAAATTCTGTGAAGAAATGAGATTTTAATTACTCTTCTGAAACTACAACATATACTCTCTGCAACAGTTTTTTTTTCTCCTCCCTGTTATTATACCATCAGGTACCTATTTTCTAATTGTTTGATGTGTTAGCTCTAAAATGGAATGTGATTGGTGACACTTGTGGAACGAGGTTTGAAGAAATTGCTGAAACATATTTCAATATTTGTGCTCTTGCATGTTGGTTCTGTGATTTTCTGTTCCTCACCAGTTGAACATACAACAGAGTGAAGTTAAATAAGCAATTTATCTTCTTTTCTTTTCTTTTCTGTTTTTTTGAAGTTCCAAAAGTCCAGTCCTGTATGGTGGATCCTCCAGCCAGTGAACTTGCAAATTGTTGCTTAATTGTCTACCAAAATTGATGAGCTTTGCATGCAAATACCAATATTTAGATGTATATGTTTTAAGTTTAGCTGAGTAATGCTTTTCACTGTCGCTTAATGTAGCTGTACGTTCAACTTGGGACTTTTTTGGGTACTTCCATATAGATAGGTCACTCGAATTATGCCATGTCAATATGGTGTTTCTCCTGCTGTTTGTAAACTAGGTTTAGATTTTATGGCAAAATTTTACTAAAATTTGGTTACTAGAGTTTTGATTGCATTACCATGTTTTCCTAGGTGGTTTACCATTAGAGAAAACTGAAAACGTTTGGCCACTTTTCAGTTAGTTTTTTGTCATTCATATTTAAGTGTCAATGCCAGAAAATTTTTGTAATTGCTTCTGAACTTCCTAATGCCTTTTTTTTTTCCCTCCAAATTGTATAGTTCCCTGTCGGTCGGATCCATCGGCAGTTGAAATCCAGGATAGCAGCACATGGTCGTGTTGGGGCCACCGCAGCGGTTTACTCAGCAGCAATTCTAGAGTATTTGACGGCAGAGGTATTGGAACTGGCCGGAAATGCAAGCAAGGACCTTAAGGTGAAGCGAATTACTCCCCGCCACCTTCAGTTGGCTATCCGCGGGGACGAGGAGCTCGACACCCTCATCAAGGGCACCATCGCTGGGGGCGGTGTCATCCCCCACATCCACAAGTCCCTCATTAACAAGTCCACCAAGGAATGAAGATGATGACCATTAAAAGGTGAAACTGCCTAAATTACAGGGATTGTTATATTATTTAGTACTAGCTGTGATTCTGTTAATTCGTCGGTTGTTATTAACTAGAACAATAAAAGTAGTAGCAGTAGTCTGTTGGATTTAACTAGGTCGAGTAATTGAAAGTCCATGTTGTTTGCAGAAAATATTTGCTAAGATAGTATCTCGCAACGCATTGCTATGTAATCTAATTCAAGCTCCCTGATGGAACAGTGTTCGCAGTTTGCGGTTGTATTTTTTTTTTTTTCTCTCTTCTGTATTGTATTCTGGTGGTTTACTGTTGCTGGATTTCTTCGACTGGCTCTGTACTGTTCTAATCTATCGGCAAAATGATCCTACTGATTTGGCCAAGTCTATTCGGCTCGCCGCGCTCAGGTATGCTGCGGTTAGCGAGCCCTATAGAACGCTTTATATCGAAAGCCCAAGCGGTAGCAGGCCCTGAGTTGGATTGCAAATATAACTTCATTGGGTATTGCAAGGAAATTGTGTTATAATATAATAATGAATTAGTTATTATATTATTCGTTTGATTGGCCCTACCGGAAAAATGTATCTTTGTATGCTTTTGCTCTCAATTCTATTTTAGTTACTAGTCTTTGATGGACCTCAACATCAAACGGTGGGTTGGTTTAATTACGACTAAAGCCCATCTTTCTCTCTGCTATTTCCGCCAAATTGGAGGGTTATTTTGGCACATGATCTAACTTTCAAAAGCCTCTCCACGCCTCCTCTGAAAGTAACCGCCATTTTCCGTCCAACCAAGTCCCAAACTTGCCCTCTAAGAAATTTCAAATCCGACCCCATTCTCTCCTACTCTGCATTCTCAGCGCTTCTCTTCCCCGATCCCTCCCCGCTCCCCAAGGTATCTTTCTCTCTCTTGGATCTCTCTTCTTCTTCTTATCGATCTGTGTTAGAGTTTCTATGGACATGCCTTTCACATAGGTGTCTCCCTTTCGTCGTACTCGGCTAACAAGGGTTTTCTCTCTCATTTTTTGTTCCTCCTCTGCTTAGGGTTCGAGCTTTGAAGCGCGAGGTTGCGGAGAGATGGCGGGGAAAGGAGGAAAGGAGCTTTTGGCTTCAAAGGCCACCGCGGCGAACAAGGACAAGGGGAAAAAGAAGCCGGTGTCGCGCTCCTCGCTTGCCGGTCTCCAGGTGAACGCTTCTTCCCCTAGCCCTTGCTTCTCGTTTCTATTTTTACCTATCTCCTTTTGGTGCCTGTTGATGTCGCAGTATGATTAGGGATGCAAACTGATCAAAGCTCTGGATTTTGGGGTTCCTGGCGTATCCATCCTCTTATTAATCTGATAATCGATTAGGTTCCACCACGAATATCCAGATTTGACCACAATCTGAGCCTTGCGTTTCTGTTTTTTGAATGCATGAATTTATATCCAATTCAAATTCGGATATGTTAAGCGATTGAAGCTGACTTTAGTAGCATGCTTGATACTGTCGTGTGTGATTTTTATAACGGTTGCTGGATTATCAAGCACATCTAGTCATATGTTACCTGTCGGCTATATAAATTGCCTTGACTCACCAAATTGAGTTGGGAAGTAGCTTTTTGCACTGCTATTTATTTTTGGCAGAGTATCATTAGTAAAGCATAATAGAGCAGCACCAGAAGAGAATGGCAGCTAGCTACTAAATTGTTGCCCTAACATATCTGTCTACTTAACATTGCCTTAAAATTTTTTCGCAATTATGCATTCCTAGATTAAGTGGGAGACGCATATACATGGTGTATTGTTTCGGATGATCAGGATCCTGTATTTGTGTTTCCTCCTTTTGTTCTTGTAAATTTGCCTGCCTTTTATGATTGGTATATTAATATAGCTTTTTTTTTTATTTCCCTCTCTCCGACCCAAAATTTTGTGCAATGTTTTGCTCAACTTCTACAATTCCTGTATGGTGTTGCATCTATATGTAGTTCCCTGTTGGCCGGATTCACCGTCAGCTAAAATCAAGGATCTCGGCGAGCGGGCGTGTAGGAGCCACGGCAGCCATGTACTGGGCAGCAATCTTAGAGTATCTAACAGCCGAAGTGTTGGAGCTGGCGGGGAATGCAAGCAAAGACCTTAAGGTGAAGCGCATCACACCCCGCCACCTTCAGTTGGCCATTCGCGGGGATGAGGAGCTCGACGGTCTCATCAAGGGGACCATTGCCGGCGGCAGTGTTATCCCGCACATCCACAAGTCCCTCATTAACAAGTCCTCCAAGGAGTGAACGTTCTCTACTGCTCACACGAAGCAATTATGTGTATCTATTTTCTCTATTTCGTCGTGAACGAGTAGGTTGTTTATGGGGGACTAAATGGAATGTTATTAGTAGGTGTAGTTACTTACACTAGGACTGAGATTTGTGCTCTTAGTAGGTGTAGTTACTTGTATTACGACACTGCAGGTTGTAACTGTTTATAATTGTGCTAAAATTATATGTAGATCAGCTCAGCTTGCTTGGAGTAAAGTTCTTGCAGTGATGAAGTTATGACACTGCAGGTCGTAACTGTTTAGTGCTGCATACTGCAGTGATATTTCTGAAGTAAACACGAAGTTGACTGGTGAGTTGGTTATTATGTGCACAAATGGGCGTGGTTTGTGGTGAAGTTTGGCGGATTCTTTTCAGGACGTACCCACAAACATGGGCTGAATGGAGTATTCGACGAATTGGCCCACAAACATGGGCGGGAATCTTTTTCCAATTTTCACAGAGTTAGATTTTGTTTTATTGAATTATTACAAATCAACATAGGATTTAGAGTATTGTCGTATCTTAAACTCAGTCAGTATTTATGCAGCAAAACCAATTTCCTACCCTTTTCCGGTCCTTCCTCGTTTTAATGTAGAAAAAAATATTTTCCTCGCAGACGGTATTAAACTCTAACGACGTTCACTCTTTTTACTAATTGGCGCTCTGAGCAGTTGAAGAGTCTATGGAACTACAACACAACACAACACAAAACATATATTATGGATAAGTTGCTGAGGTAGATTTTTGTGTTTTTTTTTTTTTTTGGAAAACGATGATGATGCGTTCGGATTGTTTAACTGTCAGAGTTAATTAATAATAATACTTCGTCACCCCGGCAGCAAGTCTGGTCAATGGGGACGACTGGCCCTGCCATTACTCCGCGCACCAGAACTCGAAAGAAGTCCCTTTTGACTCACTTGACCGCCTCGTCGTGCTGACGTCACGCAGACCAATTATGAGCTACCTCGTATTTCGCGCCAAATTTTTTCTCTTTTTTTCCGTGCGCCAAAATCTCTTTCCCCCTCACGCTTCTCCGCCCATAGTTAGTTAATTCGCGTTTAATACGTGAATTAAATTGGCGATTTTTTTACATACGAATTAAACGGAGATTTTCGTATTTTTTTCAAAAAATCGGAAAAAAACGTGATTTTTTCCTCAAAAATCATTATTCGCGAATTATTCGCGATTCGCGAATAATTCGCCCAAAAAATCGGCGATCGCGGTCGCGGACTCGCGGCCGAGGGTCGCGTCGTCGCCGGCTCTCCGCTCGTGTCGTCGCTGCTCTCGTGGCCGCTCGCGTTGTCGCCGCTCGCATCGTCGTCGTCCTCCGCCGCTCTCGCCGGCGCCGGGAGCAAGGCCGCGGCAGCGGATCCCATCTCCTCGCCGGATGCCGTTTTGGGAAAGTTGAAGTTGAACAGTAATTTTTGCGGGGCTTTTTGGGAGCATGGAGATGCGCGGTCCACGAGGCTATTTCAGCCTCGTGGACCGCATGAGGGGGAGGTCCACAGTGGACCTCCCTCTCATATATATATATATATATACTAGTTGAATGTACGTGCAAATACACGTAACAATTAATTATTATAATATATTTCAAACCAATATAAATGTGTACATTATATAAATCCAAAATT
>NC_033635.1:480925-542488 GCF_001540865.1 Ananas comosus | reverse complement strand
ATATATAGATGCTAATTTTGTCATACCACATGAAAGAGAAAAGTATTTAATCGAGAGCAATATAGAAATTTCATTATAAAATTATGTCCAAAATTTTTTTCTATCATAGTTTGAATATTGTAGAGGCATTTTAATGATTGCCGTTATTCAGTATAAAATAACTATGACAGAGAAGCCGTTCTCATTTTTAGAAGGGTAAAAATGTATGGACACTCGCTGTGCTATTTGGGATGCTGATACAATTTGGTCCTCATACATTTGACTTAATAGTTTAGTTTTTAAAGTTTCATGATGAACATTATATGAATATTAAACATTGAAGTAGATTGAAAGCGAAGAAAAAGAGAAACGGTTACTTTTGGCTTAGCAGTGGTGTTATTAAAGAAAAAAAGAATATTTTCATTTCTAGAATTTGTCACCAATCCTCAAACTTATACATCATATTTTACTCTCGAACTGTGAAAAAGGAAAATAAAAAACAATTGATCTCATGAAATACCAATCTATTTCTTTACATGTAAAATCAT
The DNA here is from genome assembly GCF_001540865.1 of Ananas comosus. Classification (NCBI taxonomy): domain Eukaryota; kingdom Viridiplantae; phylum Streptophyta; class Magnoliopsida; order Poales; family Bromeliaceae; genus Ananas; species Ananas comosus. Next base: position 541,961 of record NC_033635.1, on the reverse strand, counting down.
TCGTTTATATTAGTTTACTTTTTCTGACAAGAAATATTAGAACTTAAATATTCTCTGCGAATATACAATTCAATATTTATATATATATATAGAGAGAGAGAGAGAGAGTTGAACTAGAATGCTATCGCTAGCAAACCGGTATTTTTGCCACCAATTTGTTTTCGATGATGGAGCCTCCAAATTGATAATCGGCATCGTTGAATATGATCTATACTACTTGAAGTGTTTAGAAATCAAATTTCAAATCTTTTCGACATCATTTGCCTAATGATCAAAGGTTTCAAAATTTATAATTTTAAAGGTCAATATAAGGCGTTTTCTCGTTTAACGGCGAAAAGATATCCAAATTAATTGAATTTTTGTTAGAAAATTTTTAAACTATTTAAAACAAGATCTATTCTCTTGATTTTGATTATAAGACTCCTATTATCATTTTTTTTAAGAATATTTATTTTCAGCCGTTCATTTTTGTGTCCACTTGATGGATAAGAAAATAATATCGAAAATGTATGAAATTTGATTTTTAAATATTTCAAATGGTATAGATTATGTTCAACGGTGCCGATCATCAATTTTGAGGCTCCATCATCGAAAACAAATGGATGGCAAAAGTGATGATTTGCTATCGATAGTATTATAGCTCAACTATATATATATATATATATATATATATATATATATATATATATATTGTCAAGAAAATAAAATATTTAAGCAAGAAATTTAGGTATCGGGTCACAATACCGAACAGAGCGCGAAAAGAGAAAGAAGAAAAAAACACTGTGCCCAACATATCTGAAGACCATGGAGGGAAGAACATGGAGGACCAATTAACAATTGTGAATTTCTATGTAGAGTAAGAGGGGACCAAAAGATATTACATGAATTTGGCTTATAAGTAGCTAACTAGAACCCTCTGTTCCCGATAACAAAGAATATTCACCGGATTGACATACGCGATGTATATATGTACGTATGTACGGATATGATTTATCATTATGTTTGGCCTCCGATTCCGGAAAAACTTCTCTATTACGAGATATAGTAGATCTTTTCACGTAGTTAAATCACTCCTCTATCCGATAACTTATTTATTAACATGAAGGAATCCCTTTGATAATTTAAATGTGAGCATAACTGTACACTAAGTTAGGTAAGCTGACATCACCCTGATAATTACCAACACATGATGCTGCGCAGATTAATAAAGGAACTTTGTTCTCTTCTTTATTCCTTTCCCTGACTGCCTCCCAATAGGAACTTTGTTCTCTTCTTTATAACTCTCTTATCCACAGCCATCTCAAATCCAAGAAAACCCCATGTGGTGTGGGCGCCCTTCTCATGGTATAATTCAAAGCCTTGACCCACCTCTCTCTCTCTCTCTCTCTCTCTCTCTCTCTCTCTCTACAATTGCCTGCAACTAGTGTGACGCCCCAACTTCCCAGGAGGTCACCCATCCTAGGACTACTTCCGTCCTAGCACGCTTAACTCTCTTAACCTCTTGGGTCTTGCCACCACCCAAAATGCTTAAGCCGGGTTAAGAGTTTAGCCCTATTATATCTCATATATAGGACTATCTGGGGTCTCACAACTAGCGCGCTACAACAGTCGTGGACTGCACGGTCTGAGATCATTTGTACGAGTAAGGATAGTTCTACTCTCGCCCATGACTTCTTATAAGTTTAAAATTGTAACTTATCTAATACGACACGCTCAATTACAAAGCCACATCTATAGTTTTATAGCTAAAAATCCGTGTCACTACTTCTGGTTCTTATACCATATGAAATTATATTTGTATTTATATTTATAATCTATTAATTTTATTCTGTGCTCCAAAACAAACGTTTTTGTTCGTTATTGCCATCACTCTTATTTTTAAACTTTTTTTTATCAGAATGTTGAATTTAATTTATTTAATTGAAAGTATGAAATGAGATAGATTATTGTCAAGCTGAGCGTGTGTAGTATAAGATTACTGCCGAGCACCAAGTCCAAGCAATAGTTCTCTCTCTTCCAAATCTCCACATAATGCAAGGGAGCTAACTAATGGATCACTGTCACTGTATGGGATAGAGAAAGAGAGGGAGAGAGAAAACGAGGGGGGAGGGTCGAGGGTCGAGGGGTACATGCCCTGAGGGCCATACTCCAATCAGTCTCTCACAGGCATGTGCCATTGCTTATGGTACTCACAAAAGATTCCCTCTTATTAACTAACTTTGCTGTGCATCTTTTATACATATGGTCACATCTCACAAGGATTCTCGGGAGATGAGATGATGGGCTCCTTTACCAGGGCCAGGGGTGCCAACATTGAATGGGACTCTCTTTCTGGGACCAAGCTACTCTGACCACATCATCTTTGAGCAGTACTTAATTAATGTACTATAACAGTGTGCATTTTTACACTACACACTGTGAGCTGAAAATATGCTCTTGGATTCGGGGAACCATGGATTAAAGTTTGATCATTCATCAGTATTTTCTTTCACGGTTCCATTATTTTTTTCAAATGTTGTATCAATTTTTGGCTAATTCAGAACTTGATGGAAGTCCAGCACAAACATATATATATATATATATATATATATGTATAGGCTAAGAATAGGCCAGGTCAGGTGATTGCAGAGGCTTGAGTGGAGCTGCATCCAAATTGATAACATTTTAAGACTAAATCAAAGCACAATGTACATGAGGTGATTATTTATATTTGCAAAAAGCTTCACCAAATCCAAATTGCTGGGCTAAAATTGGGATGCCCAGATTATTTTTCTCAATCAGTCAAATATTTTTTTGCCGCATGATGATACTTTGCTTATGTTTTTTGTGCCAACCTCTGACTTAGGTGTAAATTAAAATTATTTCCTCCTTGGGAAGCACCCAATAGGCTAAAACTAACTCTAAGAAATAAAGAGTATCCTAAATATTAATATGTATTTAGGACCAGAGTTGATCTCCTCTTTTATAGGTTTCCTAGAGTAATCATTGAATTAGGGAGGTAATGGGGGGAATGTTTACCCTAGGTTTTATTGGACACCATAATTATCTACATGTTACATCCTGTATCACAGAACTAGGAAATAAGCCTAATCTAAGATTAAATACAGAGCCTACAACACTCTATAGGTAAATCATAACTTCCCTGCAATCAAGTTTTTCTTTAAAAAAAAAAAAAATCAAAATCAAAATCATAAAAGGTGTTTCCATTGCACATTAGGGGTAACAACATGCCACATGCTACCTTGCAAATTCCAATAGCAAAGGCATAAAGCAGTATAGTGCTCACATGTTAAAAAATTAAATGGGAGCAGTTCAACAAACCCTGAATCTAGCCCTAGAATACACCAGGGCTTTCTATTCCTGATATCAAAAGTTGCACAAAACAAATCTAGCTGGCCTTGTAGGAAAAGCTAGCTAATTGACATGAATAGCCCTCACACCACCCCATGTTCATGATGATTATTATTATAAATCCTATTCCCCAAAATCACCATAGCCTCTAAATGCCAAAATATCAAACACGTAATATAGTCAAGAGCTCCTTGGGCAAATGCATCAAGAGAAACAAATAATTAGAGGCACAGTTAGATGTGGGACAACAAAAAAATATCATATATTTTTTTGAATCCTTCTCTCAAGGTTGAAGCTCATCTCCAATGTTGTGTTGGTCTGCTACTACACAAACCAATGTTTTAAAATTTAGAGCCGATTAAGAATAGAAAAAATTTGCTAGGTCACGGTTCAACTGGTTCACATAGTGGTTTGACTGGTCGAACTAGTTGTGATGTCAAAAATAATAATTATTAATTTTAGAGTATAAACTAAAAAGTAAAGAAGATAAATACATATATTTTATAAATTTTTTTAAAAAATTAAATTGAACTAGATTGCACCGTCCGACTACTGATCTATGGTAAGTGATAGTCCGAAGCGGTTCAAGTAAAATCGATCTATTTAACCGATTTATGAGTTAAACTATCAGTTCAAATGGATCAATATTAATTTTAAAACTTTTCTATCAGATTGGTTCGATTCGATTTCTAAAACGCTGATGTAAACAAGTGTACCATTCATGTGATCCTCAGCTCATGGAGAGAGAATGGTGCATAAAGTTGTGCTGATTTTTTTTTAAAATTATATATAGTACTCCTTCTGTTGTTTATTCATCTGAATCCATGTTTCAATCTCATGCTACAAAAGCCTACAGAGGAATGTGAGGAGGAGGGGTCTTAGTGAAAGGAGTGGGGGTTGTGAACTGTTAAGGAGAGGGCCAAGGAATGTGGGCACAGAGGGGATAGGAGTGGGTGAGAGAACATGGGATCTAACCGTTGGGAAATGCGCAGAGCGTGTCATCTACATTCACATCACCAACACATGGGGAGTAGTGAAAGGCACCTGCCTCGCTCAAATTACATTGATGGGGCTCTGATAAATTAATTTCACCATCTAAAGCGATCAGATGGCCAGGATTTTTCCCTGTGTTTAAAGGAGCCTGAGCACCCAGTATAAAAATAGGAATAATCAGTCAAAAAGTACTGATCAATGAAGCCAAAACTATACGGAAATTAAAGATACCACTAATTAAGTGCCCTTGTACGTAATATATATATATATATATATGTTTCTTTGCACTCGGTTAAATGTTCTGTTAAATTTAGCTAGAGATAGGTCATTTAACTAACCTTTTTATAGATACTATTAAAGGTAAAATTAGATATATATATATATATATATATATATATATATATATATATATATATATATATATATATATAGGAATATAGGTGTGGGATAGTGGAGTGGTCAGTGAAGCTAATAAGGTTGGGGACTGCGTGTGTGCATGTGGCCTTTGATCAGTGAAGAATATGAAAAGGCGTGTGTGTTTGTGGAGGGAAAAAGGCATTTATGCTTTTCAAAGCCATTCATGTGCGTGAGAGATTAAAAAGAAAAAAAAGGAAAAAGAAAAAAAAAAAAGAGAATGACAAGACACATGATGGTGGAGAGAGAGAGAGAGAGAAGCGAATAGATGGAAAGGTATGATCGGAGGTTGAATAAGAGGGAGATCACACACGTGGAGTGCAAAAGGGTGGTGGGTTCAAATTGCGTCTCAAATTTTTGTTCTCTTTTGTGGCTTTAGATGATGATGATGATGATGATGAAGGGGTTGTTATTAAGACAAGGAGATGAAAGGTTGTTCCCAGGACAAAATTACACCGAGAGATGCAAGGAGACGAGAGGAGCACCATCACCAGCCTCCATCTTATCCTATCAAATTATAAAACAAACAGGATGATGGTGATCTCATCTCACCACGTGAGGGGTATATATCCCACATAAAAAAATAAAACTTTTCCTTATTCTCTTCAGCGTAGATTTGTGGATCAAATAACAAGTGTACATGATATATATATATATATACACGTCCATCAACATCTGCTGATCACAGCAGTTATATATGGTCAAAATTAAGAATCATCATAATTAGGTCGTGAGAGGCGAAAAGATATATTAATATTTGAGAACCTGCTGAAATTAAAAAAAAAAACCAAGAGTTAAAAAAAATCAATTTAATAAAGAAAACTTTAAACATAATTTTAACATAATTGACATAGTTTAAAATGCAAGAAGGCGTGTTTCTTTCACCGAAAGTGAAGACGGATAAAGTGGTTTCGACTAAACATTTTCAACTTTAATTTTCTGTTCCTTGTAACTTCACATTCAAATAAAAACTCAGATTCTCCAAAATATTAATTATAATTAACTCTGATCCACCCTACGTTAAAATTAATTATGAAAAAGATATATATTACGATATTTACTTCATGCCAAACAAAATAATAAAAAATATAAAAACATCATCTGAACTCTAGCTCCTGCAAAATAATCTTTTAATCTGAATTTTATCTTCGACAAAATAAACCATAGGGGGTCTCCCCAGCGGAAAAAGTAATTTTGTGGTAAAAATACTGGCCACGCCTACCTATATATGTGCATACGTATACGTCCAAATTTAGAGAACAACAATAGCTGAAATGAAAGGTGCAGCACTATTTTCCCAGCGTCAGCTTGCGACTGTGAACTAATTATTAGTTCTGAGCAATCCACAGTAAAGAGAAGGGGTAATAAAAGGCAGAGAAAACCTGAACCGAAGAAAATGCAGAGCGATCTATAGAGAGAGAGGGAGCCTCGATCGACTCTGCGCATAATGATAGAGCTGCAGCTACGTATCTCTCCGGGCACAGTAGCATACAGCATTACGTTTGCAGTGGGCCTCAGATCCTTAAATTGCCCCAGCAGCAAAATCCTTCCGAATAGCATATGTTGCTCCTTAATTATGAATTTCTAATTTAATAATTTGATAAAAAAAAAATTTCAAACCATAAAATATAAGAGATTTGCAATTCCAAACAATATATATAGACCAACAAATTTTGAAAAAAAAAAATTATAAAGCTAAAAGGGAATAATACAAAATAGTTAACTTGAAAATTGCGAGTACAGAAGAAATTTATGCTTTAGAAATATTTGTATGTCGGGATAACTTATGCTGTGATAATATATTTGGTTTAAAAAAAATTTTACGCGATTGAAAATTGCAATTTTGACTCTCTGCATAAAATATTTCAGTATTTATAATTTAATCGAGTAATATATTTTACATCATGCAAAGATAATATATTTTTTTAAAAAATATATTAAAATATAAATTTAATATATTATTTGAAATATTTAATTACATTTTTCATCGATCAAAGATTCAAATGTTATAATTTTTTAAAATAAATAAACAAAATGTATAAGGCATTGGCTTGAAAGGGCACGAAACCTAACCAAAGTAAACATTATTATCATTTCCGCTTACTTTTCCCCCATTGGTCGCGGAGAAATGTGGTGGCATCGTGTAAGTAGATGCAAGTAGATACGGAGGTGATGCAATAAATAGTTGAACCACTTACAACAGTAGAAGATGGATCCCATTTTATATATATAAATATATATTATATATATTAATGGGAGGGAAAAATTATGGAATATGGTACTGATATTATATTATCACATGATATTAATCAATTAAATTGTGCTTTTATAGTTCATCTATTTTTTCATTTAAGAAAAATTTTGAAAAAACGGATAGTCAAATTCCACCATTCATCATCACTCATTTCATCATGGCTGCATGAAGAGGGGAAGGGTTTCTCAAAAGGGTGGCCATTAGAGGAGCTTTCATAGTCGGATAGCTTCCTGGGAACCCTTATTTATTTATTTCAGTTTTTATGCAAATTTTTATCAAGAAACTCTTAATGCGTACACTATTCAATACTAAAAATGTCGGAGACATTAATGACTGAGCTAGATTAGTTGTCGGGTCTCCATGATGTAACAATATCGAATAAGTTAGCTTTTCTTTGGGTGAATTTATTCCTCTCCACGGAGGTTACCACATCAACCAAGAAAAAAAATCAGGATATTTAATTAAAAAAATTAGATGTGAAATATATATATATATATATATACACATAATAATAGAGTATTTTATTATGTATATATTTTCATTTTGTGTTAATAAGAATAATAATAATAAAAATTTAAGCTACCACTTTGTGGTCGATCGTGGCCGTAAGCAAAAATTTCTTCCCCCACTGACCGTCTCTAGAGCAAGTGGGAAAGAGCTTGGTGGTTGATACCCGAGACGCAAGTTCGAATTCTAGTTGATTCACATTTTCAGTTAAGTTTATTTATAAATGAAATAAACGAAGCGGGTAGCATGCTACCTATCTCTCTCAGGAAAAATAAAAAAATAAAAAAAGTGAGAAGCCGGTGGTCACTCACCCTGCATCCAATCTGTTCCTACCCTCCCTCATTGGTGGGTCAAACATTGAAAGAACCTCCCTAGGATTTCCATAAATGAAAAGAATACTAAAATAGTGGTTCAATCCTTAAGACCAAGAGATTGTTAGTGGCGACGTTTCTCTTGTATAATTGCTTGAAAGTTGCAGTTTGGTTTGTTTTGTGAATCTTCACCTAATTAGAAACCAATAAAGGTTCAGTATCAAAGTGGGAGATTTATATACATATATATTTGGTTCAACTACTCACTTAAAAGAATATATATTAATGGTCCCAAAGAATATTTGTGATTCTTTAATAAAATAGGTGATTTAAGATCTTCTGCCGAGTTGTTATGATTGTTATTCTAACTACAATAATGTATGACGATAGATAATTAAGTTGCCATTCATGCGTGTTTAAATCTGAATTCCAATAAAGTTTATAGTTGAGTTTGATTAAATAAAGTACAAAATCAAATCTAGGGCATTAAAGCCGTCTTAAATATTTATTTGCTGGTTGGACACAATAAAGGCTAGGGAAGAAAATTTCATGATAATTTAGCCAAGCTAGGAGTTGATACTTTCACAAGAACGTACTTGAGCTTAAATAATTTCACCAGATCGAGCCTATAAATGTGTACATCATTGGCAGTGCAATGTATATATTTGACCATACGTACCTAGCAAGACGGCAAGACTAGCAGCCTACAGCAAGGTCCAAAATGTTTTAATACACCTTTTAAGTAGCAACAAACTTATCTGCTTACATAATGTGCTTACTTTAATTTTTAATATCTTTCGATACCAAAAGAATCCAATTATAGCGATTTGAATAATTTGATCATCCGTACTCTTCTGGCACACATTTGAAACAGCAGTTCGGAGTACATAACAGCTAATAATCTCTTATTGCCGTAGGAACGGACGATTAACCTTCTCTGTCTTTAACTAGTGATGTAATGAATCAAACTATATATACACAAAGTTCGTTGATGTTGATCACGTTGGCTGGTTTAATTGCGTTTCTGTATTTCGTTTAAGGGATATGTTTTAGAACTCTATATTTATTTATGTAAACTTGTGAGAGATGGGCATCAACCACAGACAAGCTGCAGCGGTGTGGTGACGACACGTACCTTTATTGTAAGTGTGAGTCTCGGGCGGGTCAAGATGCGGATCAATGTTCCCCCTTGGGTCTGCGAATTAAATTTTAGCAGTTCGATGGCCAATTAAGCATCAGATTTTACTGGACCGGCCGGGAGTAAGCCGTAGGAGTCAGTGTCTCAGCGGTAACTTTTTATAGTTTAGCGGCATGGAGAGAGAAACGAGACAAAAACAAAAAAAGGCAAAAAAAAAAGGGCGCGCGGTAAGTGGTAAAGAACTCTCTCTCATATATACATGCACAATAGCCGTTAAAATCGCAAGCAGAGCCCCTTTTCGTCTTTTTCCCCGGTCAAACTCAGCCGCAGCTCGAATGGTGTGTGGGTCATCTGACGCCCCCAACCGGCCAACCCCCACCCCTCGAGAAACTACTACATGAACCCGGTGCACGACGCCATCCATGCGCGACCCCTTTTTTTTTTAATAATAATATCTCCATTACGGATTTTTCTTTTCATTTTTTTTTATTGGTTAAAAGGTTTTATTCCATTTCAGCAGCTGCATAGTAGGAACTATGGTACTCAATCGGAAAAAAGATGTGCTGCGAGCGTGGTGCGCAGATGACGTGGTGCACCAGGTGAAGGCAATAGCTTCCTCCCTCACGAAGTGACGATACCCCGCCAGGCGCGAGCATGCGCTCAATCGACGCCGAGACCCGATTACCTGAATCCGATAAGATCGGGACATGTTCGTCACGAAGGAAGTATGGTGGGGGTCTTTTCGTCATTTCAACCCAGGCCGAGGCTTTAAAAGCCCTTTAAAGCGGGAGCTGCATCGAAGGAAAAGCGCAGCACAAAGACAGAGAGAGGGAGGGAGAAAGGAGGGAGAAGAGCATACCGAGAGAAGACGAAGAAGCAGAAGAAGAGCTTGGGCGGAGAGGATGACACCGGGGGTGGAGATGGGAATCGGCGACGAGGAGAAGCTGGAGAAGCAGATCGAGAAACAGATGGGTTGCATGGCTGGGTTCCTCCATATCTTCGATCGCCACCAAGGTTTCTCCGCAAAGCGCGTCTACTCCACCCGCCTCCTCCCTCCTTCTCTGGTTTGTGTTCGGAATGTCTTACGACTGTTGTCATTTTTTGTTGGTTGTTTTTTTTGTTTTTGGTGGGGGGGAGTGTGTGTTTCTAATGGCTGGCGATTTGGTGGTGCGTAGGCCGCGGGATCGACTTCGCCATCGGGGAGATCGGAAGCTTCTTCTGCGGCTTCGTTCATGAAGGAGAGCAAGGGAGCGTCGCCTTCCCCGGACGCGTCCCCGTCGTCGCCCGAGCTCCGGCCTCCTATAGGGGAGGCCCCGCCGAGGCCGTCGCTCCCGCTTCCTCTCTCGCTGTTTGATCTCAAGGACGGGGCGAAAACCGCGTGGAAGATTCGCGAGGGCCCAAGGCTCTCGCTCGACAGCCGCGCCGTCGTCGACGCCAAGGGGAAGCTGCGCCCCCGCGAGATCCGCACGCCGCGCCCCGCCCCCTCCGACGCCTCCGATGCGACGGACGAGGGCGAGAGGCAACGCCGGTCGCCGAGCGTCGTCGCACGGCTCATGGGGCTCGAGGCGCTCCCGGGCGCTTGCGACGGCGAGGCGGGACCTCCCGAGCTCCGGCGATCGGCGTCCGAGTCTCGGGTTCCGCGGGATCCTTCCTACTACCGTTTTGTTGATGCTAGTAGCTTCCACCGGACGCCATTGGAGACGGCGTTCTCCGGCGAGGGCTTCTTGCGCCGGAGATCTCGCGATCCTTCGGAGATTAGGGCTTTCCGGAACTCGAAGCCGGATCCGGCTCCGAGAGCTCCGCACTCGCCTCTCCAGAGGAAGAGCTTCTTCGACGCCCAGGACGTCTTCCCGGAGCCGGTTCCGAAGCGAACCGGCTCCATCTCCTTGTACGGTGAGATCGAGCGCCGCCTCCGTATGCGAGGGATCGACGAGCCCTCGAAGGATCTCGAGACCCTGAAGCAGATCCTCGAGGCGCTCCAGCTCAAGGGCCTGCTCCACAACAAGCCGTCCGATCACCGGATCGACGGCTCCCGCATCGTCGTGTACGGACCCCACCCTTGCCGGATCCCAGGCGACTCTCCGATCGTCGTCATGAAGCCCGCGCCCAGGCCACCGCGGCGGCCCGAGGGCGAGCAGCTGCACGCCGCGGCGAGACCCGGCCCCGCGCGCCGTGGTGGCTGCGGCGCCGCGGCCACATCGCCTCGTCGGGATCGGGTGGAGATCGATCGGAGCTTAGGGAGGTGCAGTGACAGGAGCCAGAGCCCGAGATCTCCGTCTCCGAGCTCGCCGGTGAGGAGTCCGAGCTCGCCATTGAGACGCAGGTCCTTAATAAATGCGGAGTCGCAGAGGAACGCCCAGCCGCAGCGGAGGATCCCCGCCCCCCATTCTGCAAAATCCAGCCCCAGGAGGCTCGATCCTGATTCCACTCTCGTCCGATCTCCCGTACATCGGAAGCCCGTGCCGGATAGGGTCTGCTCGGCCGCGTACGACGATACCGCGGCTTCTATTTCTGACGGGAACTACAGCAGTCCCTCTCAGTTCGATTTCGAGGTACCATTCTTACTTTTACTCCTGTTTACGCTCGACATGTACAGTTGAGTTATACTTTTGTGGGTGGTCCTTAAACGGATTAAGACGATTTGCGGTGGTATGTTAAACAGAGCTCGAGCGCGGAGGAGTTCAAATCAGGGCGAAACTTATTAGAGCGGTGCGACAAGCTCTTGAACAGCATCGCCGCAATAACTTCGGGGGACAATGCTACCGCGGTGGATCAGCAACCGAGCCCGGTGTCCGTGCTCGATTCCTCCTTCCTCGGTGACGAGACCTCGCCCTCGCCCTCTTCCGTAGCCAAGCGCGCCATCCACTTCAAAGGTGCGAAAAACAGTTTAACCCAACCCCGCACCACCCCACTCGCCCTTGGCCCACATTTGCATTACTTGCGCTTTCACCACCCACGTGTGCCCGCAACTGTCGTCGCCCAAGTGGCGGCGCTTGTTTCCGTGAGCGCCAGCGCATTTTAGCGGGATTGTTACTTCCCTCGTATTGATTTGGGGTGGTTGAGACTTGAGATGCCCGTCCGTATATAGGGTGGTTGCTGTGCCCCTTTATTAATGAGAAATTATTGCGTTGCGTAGGGTAATTACGACGTGAAAGGAAGAAAATATGCCATTTTATTTTACATACCGATTCTTCGTTCCTTTCCTGTTATTAATTAATTAATTGGTGTTTACTTCCCGCCGTCAGCAGATCAACTAGCGGATTGGGAGGAGACCCGGTGGAGTCAGGAAATTTTGACCGTCGGATCTGATCCATGCGGGTTTCCCGAATCAGACGACCCAGATTTCATCTACGTGGCCGATATCCTCCGGTCGTCGGATCCGCATCGAGATCCATCGGACCTGTGCGCTCGGCGCGAGAAGCGGCACCAACCGACCGGCTCAACGTGTCTCCACCGCCGCCTCGTCTTCGACGCCGTCACCGAGATCCTCGACCGGAAGCGACACGTGTCCCCTTGGGACGCCTTTACGCGGTCCAGATCCCTCGCCTCTAACGGGTCCGTCGGGAAGCCGTTACTGCGCTCCGTGTGGGCCGAGTTCCTGCGGGTCCGCGCGCCGATCCCGTGCGACGACCTCCTCGACGTCACGTGCGGGGCCTTCGGCAGGGACGTGGCAGAAGATCTCGGGTGGGCCCATCCATCCGCTGAGCTGTCCGACGCGGTGCTCCAGATCGAACGGCAGATCTTTAAGGATCTTGTGGCAGACACCATAACCGTCCTAGCGGATCTCGCCGCTGATCCTCGTCCCTTTCCTCGCCGCAAGCTCGTCTTCTAAATTAATCCCCCACATAGCAAAGGAGAAGGGGGGGAAACGAAAATTTAAAAAAAAAAAGAAAAAGAAAAAAAAAAAAGAAGTTGTGGTACCCGGAAATTAATCCCATTAATTAAAGTTTATAATCTGTAACCGATTAGATTATATATTTTGGCGCGAACAGCGTGACGAATTTAACAGCAGCAGTGATGATGATAGTGAGGTGGGCCCGTTGGGAGTCCAAGTGCGACAGCTGGGGTCGAACTAATGCGGGCTGGCCAGAGCAGTTGGCGGGATCGACTGGGCTTTTGCATGGGCTCAACCGCCTCACATGCGGTATCCCGTTTTGGTGCGCATGGGAGGAGGTCGTGGCTAGGCCCCATTTGAAGAACGAAAGACGTGGGGTTGGTTTGCCATGCTCGTGGGGCGCAAATCCTATCCCGCTCCTTTGGAATTTAATGCGATGTGGGGGGCGAGTTAGCACTCGCCCCACGCAATGTAATAAGTGTGCCTAGTCGGGGTTGTTGGGTTCGCTTTCAATGTCTTTTGACCCAGACCGAGTGCGACGCTTTGTTGAGGACCCGTTACGATCGATGGCGGAACATTAGCAGGGCCCAGCATGAGGGAGATGGGCCAGGGGCGCCTTCTCGGCTTCTCAGGTTGTGTTTAGATGAGAGTAGAAATTGGAATGTTAGAATCAGGAGGTTGTAGGCGCATGTGATTTTGTTGGGGCATGTGATTTTGCTGTGCTGGTTTGGTGGTTTGAATTCCTGTTCCCCGCTCCATTTCGCCCTATACATGCTGCTTTTCTGGGGTCGTCTCTGAAGATCTTTCTAATATGAAGGTGGATACTGAAGTTGATTACGGACGAAGAAAAGAGAAGTAGAAAATGAAAGTTGCACCTTTGTATTTATACGGTGTATTGATTGTTAGGAATACATCAAGAAACTGCAGAGTTTTGCCCGCCTTTGTTGCTATGATCTTCTCCTCCTAATTAACTATAACATTTTCGTCTTTACATTTTTGCTAATTCATGCCTTCCAACCCTGTGCGCTTGCTGGTCTGTTGGAAATGCACAGAAACCCATTGCGGATTAAGAATATTCAGTGAGCTTTCATTTTTGCTGGGTTATTTTTCTAATTAAATTAAGTTTGGTAAACTGAACACTACATACGTCGATTTTATTTTATTTTTTTTATCAGCTGATGATATTACAGATATCATAACTATTTGCAATCAATAATTGATGAAATTATTAAAATTTTTTTTTCTTTTCGGTTTAATTTAAGAAAAAATAAGAAACTTAAAATAAAAGGAACATACTTCATTCTTGTGATTGGTCTGCATGTGCGATGCCAAACCCCACTAGTCACAGCACAGACGCGTGAGGGCCGAGCGACACGAAGCGCACAGGGGCTCAGAGGGATAAATCAACGCCGTTAGTTGTTAATCACGTGCTCCAGCGGGGATCATGTCGCGTCAACAACTGCCAAAAGACAACGTGCGCGGCGCCTGCTTCATTGTCACGTGTGATGCTGCTTGTTTAAGGCCCCTTGGTACAAAAGCTTGCGAGCAATATACTCCTGTATTTTCCTAGTAAAATTATTTAAAATATATGGTAATCAAGCAATATATATATATATATATATATATATATATATATAATGTGATATTATATACAAAAATAAATATAAATATTTTTATTATATTTTTTTTTATTTTAAGTAACGTAATCTCTTTGCAGTATCAAACAGAGTCTTAGAGAGTTGCAGCTGTTGTTACGGTTGTCTTGTGCAAACTAATTTGTGAAACCAACATGTAAGTTTAGAATAATGCGCTATTACACAGAAAGTTCGTTTATAGATATTATAATAGTATCAAGTCATTGATGTTATTAGGCTTTCAGCCTCTAGACGAAATGATGTGCGGTTAGAATAAGGGCTTGTTTGGTTCAAGGGTGGAATTGGAATGGATAATGGAATGAGAATGAATTGGAATGATAATTAGAATGACCCACTCCCCCAAGACGTTTGTTTTTTTTGTGGATTAGAAATTGGAATGAGTTATTCACATTTCATTGTTTGGTTCGTATAAATTAAAAAAATTATAGGATACTATAATACTAATTTTACACTCAAATATAAATTTATATTATTTAAAATTTATGAAAAATATAATACTATTCTCTAAGCCTTCGTTTGTTTCGGGGTTAAGAAAAAAGTAGCTATTACAGGGATAGGGTTAAGTTCATGGTTAAAGTGAGGTTAAAGTTTTTTTGTGTTTGGTTGGGGATTGGAGTTAGTTTAGAATAATAAAAAATAATGTTTGGTTGGAGTTGGTGTGATAAGAAGATAATGATTGGTTGGAATAGGTGGGATAAGAAGATAATGATTGATAAAGAATGATAATAATTGATTGGAGTAGGTGAGATAAGAAAGATAATGATTAATAAAGATAGTAAAATTACTAAAATAGCTTCACTGTAATCATTTAAAATAAATATTTTATTTATTGTTTTAAATATTCTATGCTTTGGGAGCCGTGCGGGGAGGGGGGGTGGGGTTTACTAACCCCACCCCTAAATGCTTGCGTTTGGGGATTAAATGGGGGTTAAGAGGTTATTCCACCCCTTAACCCCCAACCAAACGCAAGCTAATAAGTTTTTTTAAAAAAAATATCAAATTTATTTTTAAAAACTTTTATTGATGTGGGTTAGGAATAGGATTTTGAGAGATGATAGGTTTTTTTTTTTTTTTTTGATGAGAAAGGGGTGGAGAGAAGGAGGGTGAGATGGTCACATGGGCTTTGAGAATTTAATGGGCTTTCGGAATGAAATCTCAATCCGGGCAAGAAGACCAAAATCAAGTTGAAGGCTAATGGGCCATTCCCATTCCAGTCCGGAATAGGAATCCTAAACCGATTCATGCGAACCAAACAAAATTAACCGGATTTGATTAAACCGATTCCCATTCCATACCTAAAATGGATGAACCAAACAAGCCTAATAGTAATCCTAAAGGGATTAGTGGGTGGTCGGTGGAATAGTATGATTTAAGAGATGAAAATGATTAAAAAGGTAAATCTAACAGCGAAAAACTTGATAGCTGCAAGTGCTAGATGTTATTGTTAGCATTATTGTCGGACTCCATATATTATTCCAAATTAAAATAAATATCTTAAATTAATAATATTGTGTTAATGCAGAATATAAAATTTAATAAGTAATAAAAAATAATAATTAATTTATTGCAATATCGTTAATCGGGATGTCGCTGTCTCACAATGCTGGAACGAAATAGGGTGGAGATGGCGTTTTATAACCAGAGGATTTGCTACGGCTACCGCTGCTGGTAACTGTCAGCAGATCAGGCTGCTTAAAACCCTACTCCCTCAGCATTGTCCAAGTGACGCACTGGATACACTAAAGTGGCGATGGACCGTCAACCAAGAGTTTACTGTTAAATCCGTATATGATTTCATCGCTGATGCAGGCCAGATAGACCCTCTGAACGAGCACATGTGGGCGTTAAAAATCCCACTTAAACATAAAATCTTCATTTGGATTCTACTTCGCAAGAGATTACTTACAGCGGACAGATTGATTCGCCGGGGCTGCCTTGTTGATCAGTATTGCATCTTTTGTGTGTTGGTACCAGAAGCGTGCGATCACCTTTTCCGAGACTGTGCGTTTGTCAGATATCTTCTAGTTTGTGCGGGAGGTCCAGATGCAACTGAATCGGATTCAGGGGATGTCCGCTTTTTATGGACACAGACCTCTATCAACCCCAATGCCGTGATGAGATCGAAAAGTCTTACTCGTTTGGCGGCCATCTGGTGGGTCGTCTGGACGGAGCGCAATAATACTTTATTCCGTGAAGTGCTTCCCAATGCTTCCCGGGCTCTCGAACGTGTTGCTAATCTGACCAAAGACTGGACAGACACCCTTTAGACCGACAGTTACTCACATTTCGTCTCCCCTCGTATTTTGTTCTCCGTTGTCTACTTTGGCTCTTCGATAAGTTCTGTGTTGTTTAGTTTTCTTATTTTTCTTTTGTTTTTGTTTTAATTTTTTGCCGACTCGTTTCAGAGGCTCTAGCTGCTTCCATTTTGTACGCCTAATTCATTTTGCTTAATGAATGAAACAGATAGCTTGCTATCTATTTCTCAAAAAAAAAAAATAATAATAATAATAATTTAAAATTAAAATAGAATTAAAAAAAGCTTATATTTTATTTTTACATAATCAAAGACATTTTTCCCTTTATACAGGCTGATCGGGTCGAATCAGATGTATGTGGTCTCTGGTCAAACTCGCGACCCAAAATAGGACCGGGCATAAAGCATTGCACCCTTAGGCTTAGCCGCGTACGTATAAAGGGTACAAAATCAACTTTCAAAGTAAAAGAGTTTTTGCTGAATATTGTGAACAATTTCTTGGCACGCATAACACGCCCGATTTTTTAGTAGACAAATGTTGCCACCAGCGTCTTACCACATTATTGGAGCACTCTTTAGTCCTTACGAAAAGAAAATAAAATAAAGTTTCATCAAAAAGAAAAACATTATTATTGTTATTATTATTATAATTAGTATTTTGAGCTACCAGCTTAATTAGTTTATAATTTAAAATATAAAATAATTAAATTTCGAATTTTAAATTTTAAATATCAATTATCAAATTTTTTTTGTGATCTCTCACTAGAAACATTTTTTTTTTTTGAGAAAAATGTAGCAAGCTACCTGCTTCATTCATTAGGCAAGATGAACTAAGCATACAGGATGAAAGCAGCCGGGGCTTCCTTACAAAAAAGGATACATAAAGAGACAAGCAGAGAAAGGAAAAAAAAAAAATAATAAAAATAAATAAAAAGCGAGGGAGGTGCACCGGATCGAAGCTCTGAGAAGAGCTTTCTTCTGGAAAGGATGCTCCAAAATCACCGGGGGTGCTTGCCTTGTCAACTGGAAAACCGTCTGCAAAAGCAAAAAAAGAGAGTTAGGAATCAAAGAAATGGAATCGATGAACTTGGCTCTTCTAACCAAGTGGTGGTGGTGTTTCTTCAACGAGCCGTCGTTGCTCTGGAACAAGTTGGTTAGACATCTATACTACAAGCGACGAAGACCATTACTCGAAGGTGGAGCCTTTGTCCCTTATTCGCATTGGTGGAGAAGCGTGTTACGCTGCCGAGACGTGTTCAAATGTGGTACTTCCTACACGCTCGGAGTCGGAAGAATCATCAGAATATGGTCAGACATTTGGATAGGAGAAACCACTTTGAGAACCCTGTTCCCGACTATCTTTGATAGAGTACGGAATAAAGAGATTACAGTCTCTCAATGTTGGTACCGCAATGGCTGGAGATGGCGTTTCATCTGCAATGGTTTTACATCATCCCTATCAGCAGAGAATCGCAGACTGTTGGCGTCGCTTAAGGCCCTACTTCAACCCTTCAGCCCTATTAATTCGCCGGATTCGGTTAACTGGCGCTGGACATCGAATCAAATATTCACCGTAAAATCCACTTATATGTTTCTCACTGATGCTGGGCAGAGAGACCCGACGAGTGCCTTCATCTGGGCATTGAAAACCCCTGCTAAAATTAAAGTGTTTATTTGGCTACTTCTACGCAAAAGAATTCTTACGGCCGATAGACTGCTTGCTCAAGGTCAATGGGTGGAGCAAAACTGTGTATTCTGTGCTCTTAGTGCGGAAAGCTGTGATCACCTCTTATGCAACTGCGTTTTTTTCAGATACCTTATCCTATGTGCGGACAGTTCGGCAGTCCTCACGTCACTCCCCGATGACGTCCGGGTTCTCTGGTCTACGGTTTCTAATATTCGCGATGTTTCAAATAGAACTACAGGTCTAACAGTTTTAGCGGCAGTCTGGTGGGTCGTCTGGACAGAGAGGAATCATATTATCTTCCGAGATAAATTTCCCAACCCCTCTCGGGCGGTTGAGCGCGTCAATCTACTGCTGGCCTCTTGGAATGATTTTCTTTGACCACCTGATCACGTGACCTCACTAGAAACATTTGAGTGAAAAAAGATTGTTTAATTTGATATCATACGGTGAGCGTTGAGATTGTGAAGCGGTCCAATGCCATCTCGAATGCCGAACCATTTCCAGCTGTGAAACGCTGGACGAGCACAATAAAGAAAGGGGGCATCAACGTTAATCACTTTGCTCTCGTTTGTTGGACAAAAATTGCTCATCAATTTACTACAACAGCTTCATAAAAACATAAAAACATTTTGATGTCCCAAATAGAGAACTGTTATCCATTATTTAGCTTTTGGGCGATAATAAGTTGTACTAGTTGAACGAAGAGCACGTTTTGGTTAATTTGAAGGCTCCTCTAAGATAGATTATTAACTTTAGAAGCTGTTAGAACTAAAGTATATATATATATATAGTGAGACTGGGCTACTATTAGTAGCAAAATTTTATTGTTGCTACCAGTTTTTTAGCCTTTGGATCAACTCTTTTCATTATTTCTAACCATTGGATTAAATATTATAACCCAATAAGAACCACTCAACCATAGAGGGACCACTCAACTCTAACCGACTAATATCATCCTGACCCTACAATTTTTCATTTAAGGGTTAAAAACATGATAGCAAAAAGAGCATTTTACTATTAATAGTATTCCAGCCCAATTCTATATATATAATCTTTTTTCTTCAATGTGTTTTCTGGACTCTAGTAGCAAATTATTATTTGTAAAAACAGATAAAATACTCATTTATTATATATAATATAATATATATTGCATTATTATTATTATTATTATTATTATTATTTGGGATGTATTCTGTCAAAAATTTCAAACAAAGTTTGCGAACTATTGAAAGCATGATTTTTCTCTAATACCAGTTGTTGGAACCGGTGCTTACGTTAATACCAATTATATAACTCAAAATTTAAAATAAATAATACGAAGGAGAGATATTGGAGGAGGAAGAAGAAAGTTAAACTAGTACTTTATTAACGAAAGTAAGACAAAACCTATGCAGTCATGTCTACTATAACTTATTCAGTTATTTTTCTTATTAACTCATGCCTAATTATATATAGCTATCAAGTCACAAGAGATGATAAATTTAATTTTTATTTTGTATAACTATAAATTCTAATCATAATCAAATAAAAATTTTCAATTTATCTCAAATTATATTTTAATTAAATTTGAATTATTATTCTAACACAAACATTGAATTATCTATTCGGGCAAAAGAAACTTCCGGAAGAGGGACTATTTTGGTCAAGATCAACTTTTTGGGGACCGGATCCCGTCATGAACAACTTTATACGTTGCAAGAAAACGTTGATCTTTTTAACCTTATCTTCCCCTTTTTTTAATCAATATTACGAAAAGGTCCTTTGACCAAAACTTCAAAAAAGTCACCCAAAAAGAGCTCCCACCTCATAGAGCTGCACAAGCACAACAACACCAATAAAAGCCTACAAAAAGCACTGCGCTTCTTTCACCAACCCTTTCATTACAACAAAGGATCATCCTTCTCGGCTCCTTCGCATCTCCATCTCTCCCTCTCTTTCTCTATCATTACATTTAGCTTTAAAAAGAGAGAAAAAAGTTAAGCTGCATGGATCCTCTCACACAGGAACAGATCTCTGAGTTCCAAGAGGCCTTCTTGCTCTTTGACAAAGATGGAAACGGTTTGATTTAATTACTTCCTCATATTTGTTCTTATTTTCTTCTTCATTTCCTTATTTTGCATTATTATTATTATTGTTATTATTATTATTTCTGTTTCAATCTGTTCTTTGCCTGTTGGGTTCAGTAGGTCCCAATGAACTGTTCTGTGGATTTTGATGACGAAGGGTTAGTCAAAAGATTGTAGTTGTTCTTGTTTTGCTATACTCTTTTCAATAACATTGGTATATTTTTATCTCCCGTTTCCCACATAAGTTGTACTGGCTAATCATTGAATATAAGTTATTGTCATTGTCATAGTTTAATAGTAAATAATCATACACGCTTTGCATATTAGTTGTTTTATTTAGTGTAATGAGTTGCATACAAAATGATTGTGGATTTCCAGTTATACACTAGCTAGTAAGAGACATTCACCTAAAACCATATTTCTATAGGACAAGACATTTAACAGAGTAGCTAATGCTACAAACACACAAACTTAAAGCAAACTTGGTATATATATATATCTGTTTCTTCTGTGTGTCAACTTGGACACTTAGAGAGGTACATATATGCAACTCGTACCTTAATTTTGGGTTTTAAACGTTCTCCTCGTTTTTTTCTTTTTCTTCTTTTTTTCCTCCCTTGGGGTCTGGTTGCCACACATTTATAGCTTAATTCACCTTTTCAATAAATGAAGCGGGTAGCGTGCTACCCTTTTCTCAAAAAAAATATTTCAATGTTGGATAGAGACGAAAAATGCTTCATCATCTCGCAAAATTTGCTTGTTTATCGAATACGTTTAATATAATAGGCTGCATCACTCTGGAAGAATTGGCGACGGTCATCAGATCATTGGGCCAGAATCCAACTGAAGAAGAGCTGCATGGTATGATAAGGGAAGTCGATGTTAACGGGAACGGGAGCATAGAATTTGGAGAGTTTTTATACCTAATGGCTAAGAAAATGAAGGTATGGAAAGCTGATCTATGAAGCATACCTCCAACTTGAATTGCGATTAAAAGCCTTGTGTTTTAACCTTCGGTTGCGTAAAATTGTCGCGAAAAATTTGACATTTTTCTGTCTTTCACTTACTGGATTTTCAGGAGACCAATGATGAAGAGGAGTTGAAAGAAGCTTTCAAGGTTTTCGATAAGGACCAAAATGGGTTCATATCAGCTAGTGAGGTGAATATTTCTTATCCTTTTTATTTCAGTTGAAAGAGTCTTTTTAAGTAATTAGCAAGATTATGTTCATATGTTATCATTCTCTTTTGTTCTTATATCCTCTGTAATCGCACTGTTCTCTACCCTAAAACAGATATAGGGATGGTTTAAGTATCATGAATTTCAGCTTAGTTAGAGGTCTAATCAGAGCCTCAATTATTCACCAGAGCAGCGCTTATTCTTCAAAACCTTCAAATTGCTTCATTAGGATTTCACAACTTACAGTATTGGTTTATACATTAAAATTCGCTTATCCATGTACATAGCTGAGTAATGTAATGATCAATCTTGGGGAGAAGCTTACGGATGAAGAGGTTGAACAAATGATCAAGGAGGCTGATATGGATGGCGATGGGCAAGTAAATTTTGAGGAGTTTGTGAAAATGATGAGGACCGTTTAAACTACGACTCTACGGAGATTTCATTGACGAAATTTTCAGATTATTAATTTCATTCTGTCCAAAAGATTCATAGATAGAGTCGTTTAATTTTGTTACAGATGAGCATACTATAGACGTTGTCTCATTCTATTATTCCCTCCTCTAAACTTATTAACAATTCTTTTTTAAACTACTTAGAATAATTGGTTAAAAGACAAAACAGCAAAACATCTTTATCGGTTGTAATGTTGACTGTCGGTAATTGTTCCAGATCTATTCTTATTATTTGATTTGTTTAGAGTTTTGCTTTCGTAATAGTTCGAATACGTTAAATTATTTGCGACTCTTGTTTGAGGATGGACTACGGATTCACAATATGCTTCACTTAATTACTATGACCTGAAAAAGGGACCAGTATATGTTGCTTTTGTTTAGATTGTCACTACTCCTTTTCTATGGCAGCTCCAACTAGTTATATAAGTTTTTGAAATAATCCTCATTATTTCCTCTGAATGTCCATGAAAACATGATATCAGAGGTTTTGAATGAATCTTTGCTTGTCAATTTGTTTCGGAAATTGGGTACTATTAAACAATTGGTTCCCTCGTAGAGCTTCATGTTTAAGAATGTCCATTGCAAGAAATGTCGTAGTAGCACTCAGCGAATTTGTAGTACAAAACTAGCCTTCAGGGATAAGAAAATTGCTCTAGTGCTTCCTCTTTTACTTTAAAAAAAGATGCATCTTTTTTCCTTTCCTTGCATAGGATATTTGGAGACAAAGGAGAGACCGAAGTTTCGTCATTAGCAATCTTCAGGCCAAAAAAAAAAAAGAAAAAAAGAAAAGCTGAACAAAAAGCAAAAATAAAAGTATTAGAATACAAAACTTTCCATTTAGACCTTTCTTTTTTTGGACAGTTGATAATATAATCTCAGACCGACGGATAGGGGGTAAGCACTGGATTTGTTTAACCTCTGAAAAAGCTCTTGTACAGCATGCTGATTTAAATGGTAATTGAGATATTAAGCGAATGAAGTGAGGAAAGATTCTTCTTCACAGGATGAAACAATTGGCTTATAGACAAAAAGTAAGGTAGTTTAGCAACCAATGCAAGCAAATTAATTGTTAAGGTGGCGAATGGCAGTAGAGCAGATAAGCAGCAGATTTGTTCCTGTCACAAACATCTAACCATATGCGCGATGGACAATTTTTAACATGATAGTCAAATGTTGCTTAACTAGACTTGATTTTTTGTCTTCGTTAGTTGCAGAGGTTAGGAAGATGAAACAGACCTTTCTGGCTAAATAGAAACACAGAGATGAAAAATAGGGGGGGGGAGAAAGGAGAAAGAAACATCATCTGAGCTAACAAAAAGTGCCGAATAAATCACGAGACGATGAAATGAATTCCTAGATTTTTTTTTTGTTCAATCATGATTGCCAAATATACATAAGAAGCTAAGACAATCTTCGCCAGCAAAATAATAACAAACGAATGAATAGAAAGAATCTAAACACTGAAAACAATGAATTACACGAAACTTTAAAAATAGAATTGCCGAGCAGTTAGAGCAGTTAGTTACCGACGACGCCC
This sequence comes from Ananas comosus, assembly GCF_001540865.1. Classification (NCBI taxonomy): domain Eukaryota; kingdom Viridiplantae; phylum Streptophyta; class Magnoliopsida; order Poales; family Bromeliaceae; genus Ananas; species Ananas comosus. The sequence goes on along the minus strand of NC_033635.1, from coordinate 518,327 downwards.
TAGAAAGCTTTGCAGCGAGTGAGGAGCTGATGAACCGGTGTGCTAGAGACCGGCACGCACTTAACAATCCAACCTATCGGCCATGAGATTGCTGCGATACCAACACAAATTCCCCACTGTCCCCAGTTTAATCTCTGTGTATCGGCAAATCGCGTTAACAACTCCACCATTATAACCTGCAACACTATGGTCACTCCAATTATTCCTAAGAAGAGCTTATTTGTGAGAATCCCCTCAAACACATTCTTCTTCTCCAGCTTCCGTGAATTGAACTCGTTGAACACTTGACATAGAACAAAAGTGTTAAATATCAAAGTGTTGTTGATCTTCTCGCTGACCCCGAATATCGCCTGCCCTGCGAACTGAAAGATCAGCAGAACCGCGACCTGGAAAACTGCTTGGGCGAGGAGATTTCTCCACATGACATTACTAATGAGCGGCTCCGTCCGCCCCACAGGCGGCTTCTTCATCAACTCCTTAGTCGGTCTATCGGTCGCTAATGCGAGAGCTCCCATTGTATCCATGATCAAGTTCACCCACAGGAGCTGCACTGTCGTCAAGGGGACTTTACCGGAGCTTACGGCCGCCACAAAATTTATCACCAGCGCCGCGATGTTCACCGTCAGCTGAAATTGAATGAACTTTTGGATGTTATTGTAGACGCACCTTCCCCACCGCATTACGGTGACGACCGTGTCAAAATTGTCGTCGAGAATGATGATGTCGGAGCTCTCCTTTGCGACCTCCGTGCCTTGTATGCCCATCGAGAGCCCAACGTCGGCCTCTTTGAGTGCTGGCGCATCGTTAGTGCCGTCTCCAGTGACAGCAACAACATGGCCCTTCTGCTTCAGACACTGCACTACTAGAAGCTTGTCAAACGGAGACGACCGCGCCATCACCCGAATTCTATCGACTCTTTCCATTCTTTCTTCCGCCGAATAGTTTCGGAATTCTTGGCCTTCGATCACCAATCCGTCGTAATCATCGTCTTGAATTATTCCGCACTCCTTCGCGATGGCTCGGGCTGTGAAGATGTTGTCTCCTGTAATCATCTTCACAGCGACTCCGGCATCTCGACAGGATCTGATCGCGGATTTCACTTCGGGGCGGCATGGATCTTTTAGACCAACTAAACCCAACAAAACTAGCCCATCATCCTCAAGTTTAGGAGCTTCAGCTTGAATACCTGAATCTTTTGCCTCAATCTGCTTACAAGCAAAAGCAATGCATCTAAGGCTAGACGCCGCCATTCCTTTGATGACCTGCTCAGATTTCACCCTCTGATCAATCCCCAGCTCCTGAATCATCCCATTAGAATCAAAATATTTGACGCAGCGAGCCATGATCATCTCCGCTGCACCTTTCCAGTGCGCGATCACGGTACCCCTACCGTAGTTCTCCTTTATTAGAACTCCGCTCCGCTTCTTTTCCGAATTGAAGGCCTCGACATGGATCACCTTATAGCTCTTCTTCAATTCCTCGGCGTCCATTTTGAGCTCGGCTGCGGCCCAGCAAAGCAGGGCTTTCTCCGTTGGGCTGCCGGAGATCTCCAGCTCCGAAAGTGGGCCGGCTTTGTACACACTTCCGGTAGTATTCAGCCCGACTCCCTGGTGGAAAAGGCCGAGTACTGTTCCGGCAATGGCAGTGGCAGTGTCAGCAGCAGTGGTTCCTTTGCCGCTGCCGCCAATTTCTATTTGTTCTCCTCCGCCGATCCAAAACTGTGTCACCTTCATCTGGTTCAGCGTCAGCGTGCCGGTCTTGTCGGTACATACTGCCGTCACTGATCCCATCGTCTCGCATGCGGAGAGCGTCCGCACCAGCGCATTGTCCTGCATCATCCTCTTCATTGAGAACGCCAGCGTCAGAGTCACCGCCAGCGGCAGCCCCTCGGGGATCGCCACCACGATGATCGTCACCGCCTGCTGGAATATCCCCACCAACGCGCTCACCACGCTGTTGGCCGACACATGCCGCTTATCAAATTCCGGCTGGCCGTTCTCGTCCTCGGTGTTTCCCGTGAAGTACCGGGTCAAGAGCACCGCGAAGACCAGCACGGCCACCGCAATTCCCGCCTTTCCGATGCTTGACGTCAGCCCGGAGAGGCGCTCTTGGAGCGGGGTCGGCTCGGTGGTCTCCCGAGTAATGGTGCCCATCATTTCGCCCCATGCAGTGTCGGTGCCGACGGCGGTGACGAGCATGCTGGCGTAGCCGTCGACCACCTTAGCACCAGACGAGAGCAAGGGGTTCTCGTCGGCGCCGACGTAGACCGGGTCCGACTCGCCGGTCATGCTCGACTCGTCCAACTGCAACGAGTGGCCTGCAAGGAAGACACCGTCGGCCGGCACCTGATCGCCGATTTTTAAGATGACGACATCACCGACCATGATGTCAAAGATCGACACCTCCGAGCGCCGGCTGTCTCTCACGACAGTCACGTCGATATTGTCGCACTCGCCCGCCAGCCTGTCGAAGCGCTGCGATTGGCGGTGGTTGCTGAAGGCGGAGACCGCGACGACCAGGAAGACTGCAAGGAAGATGCTGGCTCCGTCGTACCAGCCGGACTTGATGCCGTGCTCTTTAATGCCGAAGCCAAGGGAGACAGCGGCGCAGGCGACGAGGACGAGGAGGAAGACGTCGCCGAGGGCGTCGACCACGTGGACGAAGAAGCTCTTCGGCTTCGGCTTCGGGTACGTGTTCGATCCGAAGGCCTCACGGCGACGACGCAGGTCGCTGGGATCACCTGCAATGCCGTGTTCGGCATCTGACAATAAGGCGGCGGCGATAGCGGCTGCGCCTCCGAGGCGTTGCAGGCTGTCGTATTGCTTCTCCTTGACGAGGCATGCAAAGGAGGACTTGCGGGCCGCTGCGAAGGAGATAAGAGGATCGGGGGCAGCACCTGCGGCGTCACGGACGTCGATGGCAACATAAGAAGGGGAGCGGAGGAGGACGGCGGAGAGATGCTTTTTCGCGAAGGCGCGGCAAGTGTAGATGATGGTGAGGGCCATGCGCCACCGCTTGTGCGGCATAGTTTTGCGGCGGCCGGGGACGAGGAAGAAGGAGGCGTAGTCCATCGTACAAAACACAAAACAAAGTGCTTAAAAGAAAGTAGTGAGACGACGAGAGATAAATTTCTTTTCTGAACCTAGTCCGCCACGTCATTTGTGGGCTGTTGTCGGATATGTCCTCAATCACTGCATCAAAATGCGTCTTTGCTATTATTATTANTTATCTCGTGTTCTAGGTGGATCGATGACCTACATATAATATAACGAGGACCCAACGTTATTATTATAGACAAGGATCATGGATCGGAAGCTGCGCAGTAGCTTCCTAGCTTTTATTTAGGCAGAGTTTCGAATACGATATAAAAGGAAAGAAGGATTAAGGAAAAAGAAAGAAAGCATTGATTGAATGGGGGAACAAATTCGATCGAACATATGCATAGGAAAGAAGAAGGAAGCTGCAGATCGAATGTAGTTGCCTATGAACATGAGAAAATTAGTTACGAAGATATCAGAGTTGCAGAGAAATTCGGCATTGTCCGACCAAACTTAAACCGACTTGAATTAAAAATACAAAATTGGAAACTTGGCCGCGTTACTGTCGACGGGAAGAGTCGGCATCGAAAAAGGGCAAACAAAAATCTACTACATTTATTGGCTGGATTAACGTGGCGTGGCGAAAATTAATGGGATGTGGTACGTAAAATGTGCAGGGTCTCCAAGTGTCACAGGTTCAATGTACGCAAGTTATTATAATACAATATAAACGATAATAATTGGATTAGCGTGTACCAATGTTAGAGGATATGTTGGGCCCAGGTACGTGATGTTTTGCTCCGGCAAAGGGACTCCAAGTGGCGTTGTTCAAATGGACCTTTTGACTTTTAGAAGGAACGAACAATTGTAGAGCAAGTGACAAAAATCTTGATAGTTCATAGTTGATAAATAAAATTTTAAATTCGAATTTTAGTTAATTTATATTTTTAGCAAAATTTATTTCTAAATAAAATAAACGAAGCATATAGCGTGCTATTTATCTCTCTCAAAAAAAAAAAAAAACACAACAACAATGGTTCATTTGGGAATGGGTTAATTGCACAACTGGCCCCAACTTTTTAATTTATCTTTAGATTATTTTTGACGGTAAGGTTTATTGCTGACGTGGTAAGTAATAAGTAGTACATGAGTGAAAATTTTTGTTTTAAAGGGTGTGATTTAATTGAAAATAAAAATGAAAGGTTACCACATAATTACGAGAAAATTAAAAACTAAAAGAAAAATTCGGAAAAAGTTTGGAAAAGAACGGTGCAATTTTCACGAGTTTACTTTCGTAAAAACCGATCAAATAGAATCTTTTGGACCGAATTAAGACCAATTCGGTTCCGTAATTCGATTTTTACCGAATATTGCGCTCTCCTATGTTCAGTAGCATTCCTGAAATTGAAGCCGCGTGAGAGTCAAAGACTTTGGAGGCAACCTTCTCCGGAAAAAATAAAGATGGTTACGTGCAAACTACCTGCGCTTTTGGGAGGAGTTTCAGATATTTTCTGTTGCACAGTTGCAACAGCTTAACCTCAGAACAAATCAAACTTTTATTTTTTTATTTTCTCTGTAAGTGAGAGTAAGTTAAATGCTTGGCGCACGCATTTGGGGTTAAAATCCTCATCCAAACATGAACGTCGAAAGAAAATGAATCTAACTTTTTAAGATCCATACCGACGGTCCCTAGCGCAAGTGGCAAAGAGCTCGGTGGTTGATACTCGATGTTCCAAGTTCGATTTCTAGTTGATTTACATTTCTAGCTGAGTTTATTTATAAATGAAATAAACGAAGCGTATAGCATACTTTTTATCTCTAAAAAAAAAAATATTTTAAGATTCATAAAAAAGATTGCACGAGAAAATCATGCTATGTTAGCAAATATCATCAAATAATTTTGCAGAGGGACTGGCGATGATAATTTTTTTTTAAGAAAAAAATAATAGACTATCTGCTTTATTCATAAAGTAATATGAACTTGGCAAGATAAATAAAGCAACGGAGGCCTCAAGAATGTAGGGTATATTAATGGTGAATTACAAATGAGCTTTCCATCTCAATGTTGGAAAATTGAGTTTAAAACTTATTCTTCTAAAATGCAGAAAGAAATAATAAAATAATTGTTGTAAAGTAATCATGAACCTCAGATAAATGATACATCTAATTAAAATAAAAAAACTACAAAAAACTCAAATCAAATAATAGATTTCATGGGACCCATGCGGTCCGAGGATCCTTTGTACAAAAGCAAACATGGGCTTTTGTTTTATTTCCTACCAAATCAGCTTCATTCATCGTGGGCCAATTTGCAATAAAGAGGAAGCAAAATTATTGCATGCACACCCCACATAAGATGTATATCTTACACACTTTAAATCCTAGAAGTTCTATTATGGTTTTACTAACAGAAAATAATAAAAAAAAAAATGATAAGACAAGTAAGGGCATCCTAGCCATGAAAAGGTTAGGATGAAATATTTACACCATTATATTAGTTGACTCTAAGGGTGCGTTTGGTTCGCATTATGAAAGATTACTAGAAATAAAAAATATCCGAGAATCTTATTCCTATTCATTCTATTACTAAGAATATGGAATTCCTATGTTTGGTTCGCATGGTAATATTAATTAGTCATGTTATTTAATATTACAAAAAATATATAATTAATTAATTTATTTATGTAATTAATTTTAGATAATGTTACCAAAAGTTTCAACATCTTTTTAGAAAAAAAGGAAGAGAGAGTATAAGTTAGAGAGAGAGAGCATAATTAAAAAAATAGATAGAAAAACATAGTCGAAATTAGAGGGAGTGAGAGAGTTGAAATTTTAGAAAGAGAGAGAGAGAGAAAGCTTAGTTTAGAGAGAGCAAAAAAGTTGAATTTTAGAGAGAAAAATAAGTTTAGAGAGAGATATAAGGTTAGAGTGTAACGAAAAATAATATCAATTAGCCGGCGGGTAGGAAGAAAGAAAAAAATTAGACATATTATTATTTTCCCAATCCATTAATATGAGGATACCCACCCTCCCTCAAGAGAATGAGATTAGTACTTTGGGGTGAATCATATTCCCAAGTGAATTCAATATTACCAACTATATTACTTAGTGCGTTTAGCCAAACACCGTCATATTTTTTTATTCCCATTGAATTACTAGGAATCTTTAAAAGATAGCGCGAACCAAAAGCACCCTAATAGAAATTAAAAAGAGATTTAAGATCTCTTAATTTGAAAATATGAATATTTTATTGTACCTTCTCTTTGATTTAATTAAAAAAGTCATATGGTAGATAATTAGTGTGATAAAATATCTAAAGGAAAATATCATATTCAATCCATAAATTATTTTTTGATAGTAATATAAATTACATCGTAAATAAAATATATTATTCAATCAAATTATGCATGCGGAGATCTTTCAAAAAATCATTCACTTTGGAGGTATTTCAGAGCAATATTATTTGTACATTTCAACTATTTTTTATACTATTTTTTTAATATAAAAATTTTAAGAAATATCTAGAGTAATGGATAAAAGTATATAAAATTTGACCATTGCTATAAGTACCCCATTAGAGTTCCCGGCAATGTTATAAATGACATGTTGTCATTATTATTATACTCTAAACATCATTAATTAGTAAATTCCAAATACCATTGCAAAATCCTTAGTACTATTATTAATTGCACCTTAAATTATAAACTCTAAACACTTCACATATGCATTCCAATCCATCAAGAATTTAAATGCCAATCGGTATAGACCGTATTTACTGTGCAAATAAAATATCGGTACGATATAGCACCCATACAGATGGCACAACTCAAAATCTCTATTTTTTAAATTAGTAAATAATTTTCTCCATAAAGTTCAAAAATTTTGACAAGCATATATAATAAACAGTTATAATATTTTATTGCTAAAAGAATAAATTTTTTATGTTATTATATATTGGCATACTTTTTATTTTTTTGAATGACACGCATCGGCACAATCTGACATGCACAGTACCATATTGTACTAGTAAATTTCTGACGCTTAACTTGTGCCGAGGCACATAAATCCTTGTAATCCATCAACAATATTATAAGGTACATACTTGGAATGCTGGATGAATGCATGCATCCAGCATTTCTCAAAATTTACACGTACGTTTTGCATGTTCCATTTACCATTTCTCTTTCCCATGAACAATCTTTCTCGTACGTACTTGGCCTCACGGGCGATGTGATAGATCAACTAGGTGCGAGGAAGATGGTGGGGCCCATCGGTCAACCTTATTGACCCATAAGGCCACAAGGCTTAGAAGAGAATCCCCACGTTGATCCGTCCCTCTTCATCCGTCCCTAAGCTGCGGTATATAACGACACTTACAACCAAAGATATAAAAAAAAAATAAAAATGAGAAGAACTTCTTTATTTTGTACACACGCATAGTCGAGCCGAGCACATCACAAAAGGGAATATCCTAACTGGTGCCTCATACACATAAAAGCTCTTTCTCATTTTATTTATCTATCCTAAGAGTGCAGCAAAACATTCTTCTTATAAAGAATCTTTAGTTGATATTAATTGGTCAATTTAATTACATGCATGCTTACTCATCAATGTCTGATCGATCGCCCTCTACAGTATCGATCAATTGGGCGATTTATATTCATTGCCCTCTACAGTATCGATCAATTGGATGATTTATATTCATTGCACATGCGAGTTAATATATACACACCTTAATTTTATTGAGCTTAGGAAGATTAAGTAAAAGCCAAGCTAATAATGAACTTTTTATTTTCATTTGGTACCTTTTCTTAAAATGCATTCCAGCATTCCATTATTCAGTCATGTTGTATTAATAATGCATGAATAATTAGTAATCCGACTACATGAAACTTTTTTTTTTTTGTGAGATAGATACTATATATGCAACCTGCTTTATTTATTTTATTTAAAAATAAACTTAGTTGAAAGTGTGAATTAATTAGTATTCGAATTCGAGACCTCAGTACCAACCACCAAACTCTTTGTCACTTGCGCTAAGGACGATTTTTGTCACTTGAACTAGGTACCAACTTCATGAAACTTTAGTTCGTCTTTTTGTTGTGTTGCTAATGCATGTGTAGAGTAGCGGTAAATGTGTCTCAAAATCAACAGTTCCATAACTCAATTTTTTAGATTTTATGGGGCAGATAAAACTATAATCTGTTAAATAGAAAACCTTTAATTAGCAAACCTAAGTATCACTGCACCCAGAGGCCAAAGCATAAGCGCTTCTCTCTGTGTGCGTGTGCGACAGTGTACGAGAGTACATTCATGTTTGACGTACGTGCATGCAGGATATGACGTATACGATAAAAGGGCAGAAGTAGCTAGAATAGCTGGTAGCAAAAGCCAAACCACCACATTGCAAAGTTTTTTTTTTTTTTTTCATAAAACAACAAATCAGAAAATAGAGATGCATGTGATGATGAAGCTATGATAGAGGAGAAGCGCATGAGTGGTACGTACGAGGGGGAAGGGGTGATGGTGACGGGAGAAGAGCTAATGCCTAATGGTTTTTTGGCGTAGCAGGTTAATTACACACCCGCAGCCACTGCAGCTTGTTTCTCTCTCGTCTCTCTCTCTCTCTCTCTCTCTCTCTCTCCTCTCTCTCTCTCTGTGTCTGGTTGGGGGGGGGGGGGGGAGGGTAGGTGTGGGTGTGTGCTCCTGAGAGAGCGTCATGAGGCCCCAGTATGGCATAGAGTACCATGCAAAAGGGAATTGAATAGAGAGGGGGGAACGGGAGGAGGAAAAGATCACTCAATGCGCTTAATTAATCCTTTCGACGTCACCTCTTACATCCACGAAGAAGGTGCAGTTGTATCTCACGGTGAACGCCGACCCAGATATTTTCTCTATCTTGTCTCTCTCTCTTAATATGATTCGGTTGGCTTTTCAAGGTTTAACCATCCATATTTATTAATTGCTTAACCATCTCTCTAATCTTGTAGCTTCATAATTTGTAAGAGGAGATATGTAGTATTGTTGAGTAAAATTATTTAAAACTAGAGTATTTTGTAGTCATGGAAAATTAAAAATATTTTTCCTTTCGTGTGGTTTGGCATAGTTGTTAATTCGGATTCGGCAAAAATTCGGTACAGGTATAATTCGATAAATGTCTCTTTAATTTTTAAATTCGTTGAAAAAATACGGCTAAAAACGGATTCAGGTAATTATTCGGATACGTGATTATACGGCATATTATACGTTCACCAATTAAAATTCGGAATAAAAAATTCGCTATATAATAATATAATAAATATATATATCTATATAATTATTATTATATTTTTATATTAGATTAAATATATTCAAAAATTATAATAACATTTATAATAATATATAAAAGTTTATATTTAGAAATATTAATAAACAAATTTATAATTTTATAAATTAAAATATTATTATATAAATAAATTATATTATATAATATATATATATATTAAATAAATATTTATAAAATAAAATTTGTATATTTATATATATAGATATGTGTGTGTGTGTGTGTGTGTGTGTGTAATTGTGTATGTAATGAGAGGGAGGTCTCAAGCGGTCCACGAGGCAGAAGAGGCCTCGTGGACCGCGTATGATTTATGAATCCAGAAGCTCCGATTTTTGCACTGTTCCTCTTCTTTTTTCCGCGGACGGCCTCGGGCGGATCTATCACCGCCACTCTTGCTCCCGGCGCCGGCCATGGCGACGGAGGAGGAGGACGATGAGGCCGGATCTGCAGTCGCAGCTCTTGCTCCCGGCGCCGGCCAGGGCGGCGGAGGAGGGGGACGACGACCCGGATGAGCTCGGCGACGAGCGGCGATGATGCGAACCTCGGCTGGACCGCAACAGCCGTTTTTTTGGGCGAATAATTCCCGAATCGCGAATAATTCGCGAATAATTATTTTTGAGGATGAAGACGCGTTTTTTTTCGAACTTTTCAAAAAAATACGGAACGGTCCGTTTAATTCGTGTATTCAAAAGTTCGCGAATAATTCGCGTATTAAACGCGAATTAACTAACTATGGTTTTGGGCCATTAATTTGTTGCCAATAAATAGTTGGCTCTTGCCTTGCAAATTAACGACACTGTATTAGTAATGCATTAGATTGTCTAATCCTCTATGCTAAAAATTCTAAAACATATTAGGGGCACCACATCATCTCTATTCCTAACCAATCAAATTGCGCCCCTAAGTTTTTAGTTATTGTTGGCTTAAAGGAGTCAACATCTTGCTATGTGGCGGAAAATCATGAGGTTGAAACGATTCACGTTCGAAATGGTGGGAGGTCACTTTGGGCTGAGTTATATCAAAAGTGGCGAAAGGTTGTTTGGACCAAATCACAATCGAAATTCGTTGGCGCTATATTTGTGTATTTTAAGTAAATTTGTTGCCTATTTCTAACCGTTCGTAATTTTAGACTTAATGATTAGCGTCAATGTTGCGACACTCATCTCATCATGATTTTTAAGAAAATATTTTGATATACATTTTTCTTAAAAGAAGAAATTTTATTGGCTTGAGACGAAGTGACATAGTGCCGCCGCTACATAGAAGATCACCTCCGCTAGTGTATACATATCATAGACCGAAAATTACTCCAATGTCTATCTCCACATGTAAGGTTCATTGTTTCCAATTGGGCTATAATTCTACAGATCGATGTATTAATTGTTTGGACTGAATTGTTTGATCTAGCTAGTGCTGTTACCTTTTGCTTTACTATTTACAAAACTCATTTGTAACTGTACTGGGCTCCAACCAACATAGCTCTAAAACTTCTGTTCCCAAACAGTTGTTCCGTACCTCTCAAATGACCACCTTATGATGGACTTGGACTCAACAACGGTTAGCCAATAGCCATCATGGGGCACTAGTTTTCCTACCATGCAAGTATACAACACAGAAACTGTGGGATGTGGAAGCCCCCCGTTCAATCATTTGTCACTCAAAACAATCATGTTAACGTGATCCTCTTACCCTTAACACATATATGCTTTGCTATAGTTTCGAGGACTACTTCTACATGAAGCTCCAAGATTTCAGAAGCATGAGCCCATTGACGCAGCAGTGTCTGAGCCTTTTCTGCTTAGTATCAGTACATCCAGTACCTGAGGAATAATAGAGACAAGAGAAGCTCCTCAGAGTTCCTCAGATGATGACAAAGCCCCCAGGCGCTCCTCTAAGTCCCCAGGACAAAGCAATTGGAATTTGGAAAGCAAACCAGTCTCTCTCTCTCTCTCTCTCTCTCTCTCTCTCCCTCTCTCTCTCTATTGAGATCCGGAGAAGTGACAGCACAAGAGAGAGCAGAGAAAAGCCAATGCAAACGTAATGCAGATGTCATGGATATTGGACTAATGCCTGCTTTGTTTTATATATAAATATAGAGAGAGAGGAGGTCTTGTGTCCTATTAGAAGTACGTATGTCTCTGTGCTTCTAAACCGTTTTCGATGATGGAGCTTTCGAATCGACGATCAGTTCCGTTAGACTTGATCTATCATATTTGAAATATTTAGAAAATAAATTTTGTAATTTTTTGATATCATTTATCTAGCGATTGAAAGAGTTCAAAATCAACAAATTTTAAAGGTTGATGTATATCGTTTATAAGTTTAATAATGTAGAAATATTCAAATCAGATAATATTTTGATAAAAAAAATTTTATACTATTTACTGCAAGATCAATATTTCTTATCGAAAATTTTAATATTATATCACTATTTTTGTGATATTTTTATTTTCAACCGTTGATTTTGAACCCTTTCGATTGGTAGTTAAATGATGTCGAAAAACCGTAAAATTTATTTTTTAGATACTTCAAATACGTTAGATCAAATTTAATGGAGCCGATCGTCAATTCGGAAACTTCATCATTGAAAACGGGTTAGAAGTACAGAGACCTCTGTGCTCCTAATATCATACAAGATTTACTCTATATATATATATATTATATATATATATATATATATATATATATGTGTGTGTGTGTGTGCGCGCGCGCGTGTGTGTGTGTGTGTGTGAAAAGAAGATCCTATGCAAAATTTAAGACGTGTGGAGGTGTAGTAACAGTAAAAGCAAGAAGATCTTCGCACAGTTCCTAATTACTTTGGCCACCATTCAAAAGAATTATTCTTTTGGTCTATCTTAATTAGAACCTCTCTCTCCACAAGCACTAAAGTAATTAGTGGGTCATATATATATAGTTTATGTAACGGCGTTGTTGTTGTTGTTGTTGTTGTTATTGTTGTTGTTGTGGCTAAGATTGGTCCATTTCTGAGCTATATCCTGAGCAACTTTAACTGCGTCCTGCCCGGCGCCATGAAGCCCTCTCCCTGTGAACCCAACACAGTAGAGCCCGTTCTCTCCTTTCCAACCATTGGGGAATGGGCTCTTGGGCTTACCATCCTCTGTGAAGAAGTCACAGTCCTGCAATTAATTAATTATACATAGATTATTATATATTAAATCAATCTAGTACATGCATATATGGTAAGGGTCAGACAAATTGTGCCAGATCCGGAGATATGATGAAAAAGATAATAACAATATAATGAATCAAAACATGCCATATAATGGCAGATGTGACAAATAAATTCAAATTTCAATGTTAATTGTAACAGAGAAACTTTAGAACTAACTCTGTTACCGTCTTATCTAAATTCTATTATAGAGCGGTCTAGAAATAGTCTTAACAGTCAGAACAAGACAAACTTTTTTTTTTTCAGTATGTGCACTAATGGGTCAAAGAAGTGTTTTTACCTGGAGCCACAAGGGGACATTACTCTTGTAACCAGTTGCAAAGATCACAGCGTCGAATCTCTTCTCACTTCCATCGACAAACCTGGCCCCATTGCTTGTCAGTGACTCCACCTCACGTACTATCTGAAGTTTTCAGCAGGGGAAACAGAGGAGGCAAGTTTACAAATTTGCAACAGAGAGAGAGAGAGAGAGAGAGAGAGAGAGAGAGAGTAGAATGAAGCGAATTTGTATATTTGAGGTAAATGTTTTTAGGATATGCAGATAGTTGTTTAAGTTGCTGGTTCTCAAGTAAAATTAAAATGTTAAAAATAAAAGTATTAAAATACTGTACGCCAATATTTAAGTTTTTAGAAAGAAATAATTATTTTATATTATTTTTTTTAAAAAAATTTACACTTCCTCCCTGAGGTGAAATGGTCTAGTTTTTCGTCAATAAAATAGAAATATGTATTGCAAGATAGCAGATTTGAGTATAAAAGTTCAAAACTTTTTGGAACAATGAGGGATTTAGGACCGACTCTGAAACCATATAACCCAAACTATCAATTTAATAAAAAGTGATTAAGGAATAGTTTTAGGAGGTGAAAAACCTAGTATTATTCTTTTGAAATATAATTTAAAGTTTTAAATTAAGAATCAATCAAAATGAGGTAAAGCCGTAAAGGTAAGGGACAAGTATCGTCTTCGATTAAAAAAAGGAAAAACCAAAGGAGGAAAGGTAGCTTGTAACAGAATTTAAGGGCTATATATATATAATAAAGTATAAACTACGTACCTGAATCTTTCCAGCTTTGATTAAGGCGAGAGTTCCCACATCTAAAACAGGGGTTTTTCCGGTAATGTGTTTGGTCTCCAAAGGTCCCAAATTTGGCCTCTTGAGCCCATATTTCTCCGTATCTCCCAGCACCATTTTCGCAGCTAACAACAAAATCCTATCAACCAACTTAATGGGCAGCCATTGCAGCAGCTTCGTCACCAATCCGAATGTTGAGGTTCCGAACATATCTCTCGGCAGCAAATGCACCTTATAAAAAAAAGAAAAAAAAGAAAAAACAATTCAAACATATGTACATGTTAGAATCTATAGAATCTAACCTCCTGCTTTTCTATTATTTTAGTGCAAAAGCTAAAGGACCACCCATATATTATTAATTACAATATATACATACGATACGATCGAGTCGAGGGTAACAAAATACAAACTTGCAAAGTAATGACATGGTGTAGTATTTACATGTACCAAAAGAGAGAGTAGAGTATAGTAGTGCAGTGATTTTAATAGACATACCCCACTCCTCACCGACATGAAAGGCATGGCGCCGTGCTCGCAGAGGTCCAAACAAATCTCCATCCCGGAGTTGCCGCAGCCCACCACCAACACCTTCCCCCCACTGTACTCCTCCCCGCTCCTATACTCGCTCGAGTGCACCACCCTCCCCGTGAACAGCTCCCTCCCCTTCGTCTCCGGCACCACCGCCTCCGCGTTCTCCCCCGTCGCCACCACCACCCACGGCGCCACGTACTCCACGTACTCCTCCGAAGTCGAGTTCGAGCTGGAGCTGGGGCTGGGGCTGGGGCTGGGGTCAGCAGCGCCGCGGCGTTCGAGCGCTGTGACCCGCCAGAGGGAGAGGGCGCGGTCGAAGCGCGCGTGGGTGACGGCGCGGCGGAAGTGCGGGGCGAGGCGGAAGCGGGAGGCGTAGGAGTGGAGGTAGTGGAGGAAGTAGGACTTGGAAGGGTAGGTGGGGAAATGGCGGGGGAAGGGGAGGTGGGGGAGGTGGCAGAAGCGTTTCGGGAGGTGGAGGGACAGCCGGTCGTACGTGCGCGTCCGCCACAGCTCCGCCAGCCCCTCCGACCGCTCCACCACCACGAACGGCACCGACAGCACCCGCAGCGACGCCGCCACCGCCAGCCCCGACGGACCCGCCCCAACTATGATCGGGCCCTCCACCGCCACCCTCACCTTCTTCTCATCACCATCGCCCTTTCGCCCTCCCTGCAGTGGGCTCGGCATTGTAATCGAGCTTCTTGCTGCTGCTGCTGCTTTTTCTACTTCTACGTCGTCGTCGGATACTATTACTGTTACACGTGACGAGTCCATATCATATGCATGCATCGCACTGAGAATGAGAATGAGAATGAGAATGCATGCGCCCTCTATCGCATAGTTGCTTCTTTCTTAATTATCTCAATGCAGCAGTGTAATTGAAAGGTGGGAGACAGAGAGAGTTTAACAACGCTAGCTATATATATATATATATATATATATGGAGATCGACGATCTCTCGGGCTATGTATATCTCCTCGTACATGAAGTGATAAGAGGAAGAGTTATTCAAACCTAAAGAAGAAGAAGAAAACAGTAGTGCGGTAATCCTGTTCCCACTTCCTATGAGTTTACAAGGGGAGGGCCCCCTCCAAATATATAGGGGCGGAGAAGAGAAAAGGCCAAAGTACACTGTACGTCTACTTTTATATGCCAACACATAATACGATGATCACTTCTCCTACCCATTAGCAAAAAGAGGAACTGTCTTTACTTCTCATGTTGGAAATTGATGGCCGTATTTGTGGGAGGGGATATGCTATAAGAGAAGTTAATAAGAGGGGCATATATATATATATATATATATATATATATATATTTATATATATATATACAGATCACCTCGTGCATGCACCTTCTTCGTAGAAGGTCTCAAATGCATGAACATCGTTTTTAATTTGTGGGAATTAATTGGTCTTGGAATTGTGGGATTTCCTGCGTTTAACAACTCTAATGCAGAAGATCTACCCGGCAGTGATAAGATTTTGTTTATGGAAAGAGTACGAATGAGCGTCCGTACGGTCGTGGTTAATTGAACCCTACTTTTGGTAATTACTCGAGTGGATTTATGGGTTACCTGAAGTTAATTTTAACAAACTGATCCGGTCGATCCAACGCGCCTTTTCCCCTAAAAAGGCATATTCCTGCATATTAATTAATTTATGCACGTACTACACCATTCAGACCTTAATTAATACCTAACTTGTTGAAGGTTGACAGTACTGATCAAATCTTTTTTATTTTTGTTATTGGTTTTCTTCTTTCTTTTTTATGCGGTTAGATAGGATGTGTTAATTAGAGTTAACTGAGTATTATCTTCGCGATCTCATTAGCCATGAAATTGATGCAAAGCGCTTACAGAATTTGTTTTGCTACGCAGCAGCAAGGACAAAAGTCCTGTAGGGAGACCACAAACTAGCTCCAATACAAAAGCATCTCTATACGCACAGCATAGTCTTAATCTAATTGAACGTATATATATGAGAATCAAACGAGTATCGTTGGATTGCTATTATAACGATAACATTCACATCTATTCGATCGACGACTATTCCACAGCGTCTGCCCAAATTCTTATTTATTTATTTTTCTTATATGTATATTGTATATGCCTTTTTCAATCTTTTCAAAGAGCATACTAGTAATCGGCCCTAGAAAGATCCATTCAAGTACCAACCAATACCAATTTCTCATCGGACCAAAAATAAGCTACAAGTCCTTTTGCTTTCAAGGGAATAATACCGCAGCAAATTATCCAAATACAAGTCACATTTATTAATTTATCAAGCAATGCCACCTAAACACCCACTAGTATAGCATAAATCTTACACCATACCTATCCAAAAGCCGATTTTATTTTATCATTCTTATCAAACTTTTTTTTTTTACAATATTAAAAACTTTAAAAAAAAGTTTTTAAATCATTGACTGGGAGAGGCGCAAGATTTATAGCTACTCGTAAATGTATAGATAGTAATATTCTACTTTTCCTTCTTCCTCTCACATGTTGTTGCTGATCTCATAGAAACCCTAACCAAATGCCTACTTGCTCCAGTTACATATTTGAGATCCCACAAGCACACATACTATTATGTACAACAACAATAGCAAAATGTGCTGCGGCAGCACAATCATCACCTGTGACAGATACAGACAGGTCCTCTTGACACACAAATTACAAATCATCAGTTATGCCGCATGTAGATACAAGTTTATTTGGTCGGCTCATCTTGTAAACGTACTGGATTTATTGTTTTCAAGCTGCAGCAGTCCCAAGAGCTGTACAAGTTTCAAGCAGGGACGGTTTCTCTCACCTTGTGGCCCGGAGCCAAGTTGTCATAGTATTTGACGAGTACTTCCCAACCACTCGGGCACATAAAGCCATCAGGGGGGTTTTCTCTATTTCTTGCTAGAGTTCGCATCTGCGTAGATAAACAAGGTTGCTTTGAGATCAATTTGGAGGGGAAAAAGAAAGGGGACAAGTTAGCTCGTGTTCAAAAGTTGATTCCAATATTTTCACATTGCAGAGCAGTACCTTTGTACCGGAGATGAAGAGAAAATCGTCTTTCCTTGATGGCTCAAAGAAATTCATCTTCCTCTGTTTTTTGTCGTACGCAGCCACCTAAATACATATTGAAAACAAAATCACATCATGTGGGGCCGTGAAAATAAAGCATGGTTAGCTATGAGGAAGACAATTTAGAAGATATGAAAGCAGCGAGCATTTAATCTTGGAGTGTGCAAAATAACAGAAAATGACAAGAGTTGTCAAAGGATGACAAACCTTGAAGGGTAGGATGTTGAGCCTTTCAAGTCCAGGAGCCATACTTAATACCTTTTTCCCGTGATCAGCATCATAGAGATCTCTTTTTTCAACAGGGTGGCTCATACCAGCTGGGTCTCTTCCTACAATGTAGAAGTTTGCACCAGCATTTATGCGCGCCTTTGCATGCCATTGCACCTCAGTTGGGCCAGCATAATGCATCGGAGAAGGAAATATTGAAATAACTGTTGTCTCTGGATTAAGAACACCATCCTCCAGAACCTGTAGCAACAAAACCAATAAGGAGGGGGAAAAAAAAATTTAACGACTTATTGCAGATTTGGTACTAATCTAGACAATATTACTCTAGCAGTTTTATTAAAATGGAGATTAAAATATTCTCCTGTACTATCTCAAGTTCTCAACATTTTGACTTGGACCCCAAATTTCTGCTTAAACCCTTTTTTCTTGGTTTGAGAAAAGGTAGCTTGCCACTGCTTCGTTCATCAAGGATATGAACTTAGCACTTCAACTCTTTAATCCTTAAATTATTACATGTATTGCAATGATATCCTTTGTGGACTTCTGCTGAAAAATGACCTTTTAATTCCGTTTCATATAAACTGAAACAAGGAAAACATTTTACAAGAGTAGGGGTCAAATGGTGTTATATAACACAAGAATTAAAAAAAAAAAAAAAGAAGATTTTTATGGAATTTTATAACTTCAGGGATTGAAGCATTTAATGAGAATTAAATAGACCCAGCTACAATATGGGAATTGTACAAGGTCATTCCATACATTGCTTCTGAAGAAGAAACAGAAAAGGAAAAAAGAAATAAAGAAAAAACAGAGAACAATAATGATTTGTGCATACGAACCTTCTCATGTTGCTTCATTCTCCAACAAAGAGGCACATCATCAGCCTTGGTGTAGCCTCCCAAGGGATGAAGTAACAAAATGGGGTTTTTGTAGCCCATTTTGAGAAGGCGCCTACGTGTATCAGTCATGAGCAAAGCATGGCCATTGTGTACAGGATTCCGTAGCTGGAAAGCAAATACAGCATCAGCCTTGCGCCTGGAGAACTCTTCGCGTAGTTGTGCAGGTGACAACCGATACTGATCAAGACCATCATTGTACTTGATCGGCTCAATTACTTCCAAGTCCCCACCGATCAACCAGTTTCCAGCATTGGTGATAGCTTCTTCAACATATGGTAGTCCAGGAGCGGTTGTTCCCCATGTTCTTGCGATTCTTTCCTCTTTATTGTGATGGTAGATCTCCATGCTAAAGAAAAATAGAAATGTGGGAAGGGTTACTTTGGTAATTCCAAGGGAAAGAAATTTATTTCACCAATTAATATCAAAGCATCTGCATAAAGATATCATGATGGCTTTCAAACAACAATTTTCAGCATATAGATCATGAAGGGGCTCATAAAACTCATTCTAAACAATTATTCTAAGGATACATGTGACTTATTGACGTAAGGCATTTTTCATTCAGTACCCAACATTTTTGAAGAATTACAGAGCGTCATAAAAGCTTCACAAGGTGAATACTGAATAGCTAAATGCTAGCAAAAGACAAGACACTTAACCCAGTATTGCTTATAATCTCATAATAACCTCAAAGTCTTCGAAGAAGAAAAATATTTGAAGAACACTAATGATAAATCAAATGCAAATCCAAGTGTCTTTTAGGATTTTTTTTTTTAACAAGTGAAAAACAGGAAACTGCTTTAATTTGTTTGAAATATGTTGTGTATATTTAACTAAGGCATTGATGCTATCAGTCTTAGATAATGCACCTGAATTAGACACTCACGAAATTAGATATATGCCCATTTCATCAGCAATATCCATAAATTGGCTTCTCTTTTTTTTTCTTTTTCCCTGAAACATGTCTCCTTGAAAAGGACCTATGGTGTGACCCGGTAGAATCAGACAACAAGCTATTAACAACATCTGAATCGCTGAGGAAGCAAATCCCTTGCCCAAACCAAGGAAACTTGGGCACGAGATGAGAAATCCGGGTTTAGAGATACTACCTTCTGGGTCGCCAATTAATCTTCAAAATCTCATAAACAGGATTCTCATAGGCACATAACAAATGGAATTAGGCATAGTTCTAACATTAATTTAGAATTTTCAAGCGCTCGATTCTTTTCTCGTTACGAAATTATAATCGAGGATGGGTATTCTATCACCACACATAAGCATTAGGTTTCATAGTTCTATTGGCAAACTAAATGGCCTTAGGAAAACATAATATTATAATAGAACTCAACAAGAATAAAACACAAGCTACATATCCTAAAAGACCAACACAATTATGATGGGGTCCACATTGACGAATGTTGTAAAAAAAAAAAAATCGAATAACCCAATATCGCCTCCGAAGACTATTTGTTGAACGACTAATACATTCGCTTTATGGGGCCCATCTATATATATATTGGCGCGCTAGTATCTTGAAAGAAAGGACCACGAAAGTGTGCTGATTGGCATACAGCGGTTCTCAAATCCGTGCTTACCTTTTCTCGTCGATTGGGTCCACGCGGCAGCTCAAGTGGTCTACCAGCAGTTTCTTCTCAAAGAAGCCATCCATACATGAGGCCCGGATTAATTTGGCCGTTATTCCGTATTCTCCATAAGTTCGTGCCCTAGGTTCGTGAATATATTATATAGCAGCACGATAGCCTTGGCAGTCCAAAAGGATGTATATTTTAATTCGCGCGGTCAAAACTACTAGTAAACTACGATAGTACGAAAACAAGCAGGAGACCCTAAGTCTCAAATAGCCGAACAATTGTAGAAGACACTTGTCTCTGTCAAACTTTTAATATCAATAGCTAAAGAAGAATTTTTTGTCATAACACACTATTAAAGCAAATTAGGCCAGACTTATAGTAAATCGTCTTCTAAGTAAGAGCAAAACATGAATATGAACATGAACTCAACTATGAGAAACAATAGCAGAGCAGCTTCTTCAGTAAATTTTGTAAGATAAGGCGAACACACAACAAATTTAAACACACGAGCATTCAAGCAGATCCATTCATCGTCATTGAACATGACATTGTCATGAACAGCCCATCGATCGATACATAAAAACGAGTAAAGCAAAAAACTTTAAGAGCTCGAGTAAAAGGGGCCTTACTCGCTTAAGATGGCGATGGGCTTATTGGTGTTGGGGTCGACGAGGGCGACCTTGCGGCGGTCGCCGATGGCGCGCTTCTGGGCGTCGTCGATGGCGAGGACGATGGGCACGGACATGTTTACGAGGGACCCGTCCGCGAGGCGGAGGGAGTTGAAATGAAGCGTTTGGAGGAACTCGGCTTCCCTCATGAATCCCCGGAGAGGGCTCGCCCACCCCTCGCTGAGCACGTGCACCCACTCCACGTCGACCCTGTTAAGCCTAACCCTAGGGCACGCCTCCGCCTCCCTCCGCTTCGCCTCCCTCGCCGCCCCCTCCGCCACCACCAGGTCCACCAGCTTCCCCCCGTCGGGCTCGATCAAGCTCCAGGAGGCTCGGTTCGAGCAGCTCCAGGAAGTTGTGGAGCGGCAAGCGGCAGCGGCGGGGGGCGCGGCGGCGGCGCGGATCCGTTGGGTCGCTAATGGGGCGGAGAGGTTGGGGAGAGTGACGTAGGGGCGAGATCGGAGGTAGGGTTTGGAGGAATTAGGGCATGCGTGGGTCGACGATGGGGATTTGGAGAAGGAGGTCGCCATGGAAGCCATAGATGGAGGAAAGGTCGAAGTTTTTTTTTTTTTTTTCTTTTTTTCCTTATTCGTTTTTATTTCCCTTCTTCTTCCTCACCTCTTCTCTCTCTTCTCTTGGGGCCCTTTTAAAGAAGAAAAATGTGGGACTAAAAGTAGAGTGGGGCGACACAGATCGTGCTGTTGTTAATGCGTTCGTAGGGAGCTTGTTCGCGGAAAGCGTTTGTTGGATGTATATGGACGGCATTAGGGATGTGTTCATTAATTGAGTTTATAAAAAAAAAAAAAAGAAGCAAAAGGGCATGTGCTGCTGAGGGGAGGATGAACGTGGACAATGCTGTGTTGGCCTCATCTGTGTAAGAGAACATGGATTAGGACTCAAAAGAGTGTTTAGGTAATCACTAATCAGTATTTTTTATATTGTTTGGTTTAGAGAGAGCTGGGGCCTATTACTTTGAAAAGTGTAACTGTCTCTTGTCCTTCTATTTTGAATTCAAAGTTGGCTGCTCCCATCACACCTTTAAGACAACATTATGATTCTTTCTTTTGTATTAAAAAGTTAGTTTCGTGATATATGAGTGAGCATATACACAACGAATAATCTTTCTATCTTTCAAAAGTTGCAAATGGTCAAAGCATTAGGCGGTGTCTGATTAAAAGATAAAGCGAGAGCAGCAGATAAAACTCCAGGAATCTCGTAAAAAAATATAGACATTGTTGCTATTGTAAGTTTTTCTATAAGTAATCACAACATTTTCGTAAAAATCACGACGAAACTCGCAATATTAATATTATGTAGAATTTGTATCCCAACTAAGATTTGCTGACTAAACATAATTGCTTGTAGTCACGTATTAACAATTTATTTTTGAACCACTTTAATATCTGTTGTCACTCACGGCAGAAGCAAAGCAAGAAGAACGAGTTTCCCAAGTGCCGGAACTCAGAAAAGAGTTCCAATTAATTTCCCTTAAATGGTTAAGAAATAGAAACGAGTTGATACAAGCAATTGCAGGAATCTTCTTTTTAATCCCCATTTGCAATTGGAATAAGCCTTTCTCGTTAACTTAGACTAATGACTTGGTCTAAGTGAAAGATTTTATCACAAATTGCATAATATCTCGGCTGGGGTTTTTTAACTATTCTACTAATTTCCCCGGATATTCTTCATTGGTCCTAATTTCATAAACAATTTGAAATTCATTTTTAGGGACGACAATTAAGGAGCCTGACCCGCGAACCCAACCCGAGCCCGCAAGTAGCCAAAGGGTTCGGATCAAGTTTATGACCCCGCCAAAGTGATTAGATTGTTTATTGAGCCGGATCTACCCAAGTGATGAAACATGAGATTTGTTTAGTTGGGCTTTTTGCGGGTCCACTAACCCAGGACAATAAAATGTTGGTCCATTATTGCAGGCCGAGTAGGGCTCTGGCCCATTCCACAGAACGTAAAAAGCCCATTACTTGGCCCATTTATTGCCTAAGATCGACAGTGCTGGTCCATATGCAGGCCCATGTAGGCCCGATTGGTATTTTCTTAAGAAAATAAGAGTTGTTGTTAAAAAAACAAGGAAATAAAGCAAAATAATGAAAATAATGAGTTTAATTCATGATTATAGTATCCTACGCTGTACTGTATTCAAGGATTTACTGAAGAGCTTGGAAAAATATGAGTTTAGTTTAGTTAGAGATGATTTGGAAGAAATTTGTATCTTACGTTTTTTTTTTTTTTTTTGAGAGATGAATAGCACACTGCATGCTTTATTCATTAGATAATTGAATTTAGTTACATTGAGTGAGACAGGTAGGGTCTAGAGGAATAACGAAACAAAAGAGAAAGAAACTAAAAAAAAGAGTAGAAAAGATATGAAAGAAACGAAAAACAAGTATCGAAACAGAAAGATGTCTTATGTTTTTCTACTGTTATGTTATCAGAAGCATGTCCTAAAGAGAATTATTACGGTGAATTGGGATTTTATATATGATAAATATGATCATTTTTAGCAAAAGTACTAGTTTTTTTACCACTTTTGAATATTATAAAATTATTTTACTATTTTTATGTTATCATAATGGTTAGTTTCATTACCTTTGAGTATATATATGAGATTAAAAATAGTCTAACAGCTAGTTTTTGAAAACACTAACGGCAAGTTTTTTTAAAAAAACTAGCCGTTATTTCAAACCTGTAAAAATACAGTATTTTATCCAAATACTCAAAAGCAGAGTAAAATATTTCAGAATATTCAAAATTCACCCTGTAAAGTGTTGCACAGAAAATCACTTTAGTATTTTACCCAAACAAAAAAAAGAAAAGAAAAGAAAAAAAAAAAAACAGCTTTTCGCAGGAGGTTTTCTTTTTGTTTAAAAACAAGAAGAGAAAAAGAAGAGCAAGAGTTCCTTATTGTGCCAGTCTCATCTCATTCACGTGCTACAAAGCTAAAAGCTGCAGGACAATCCAAAGTGGGAGGTTAGATGGACCCTAGGGATGTCAATGGGTATGGATATCCGAAATTTTATCCGAACCCGAACCCGAATAAAACGGATATATCCGATGGATATGGATATGGATTTGGATATGGATATAAAAAATAAAAATCCGACGGATATGGATTCGGATATGGATTTTGATTGTACCCGACCCGAACCCGAACCCGACCCGAACTCGAATTTATTTTGTATTATATATAATATATATATATAAATTTGATGTTATATTTGAATTTGTATTTTAAAATTTTAAATTTAATATAATATATTTTGAAATATTGAAAAAAGAAATAATTGTTTCGGGTTCAAATTTTCGGGTTCGGGTTTGGATATGGATTTTTAAAATCCGTCGGGTTCGGGTTCGGGTTCGGGTCTCGGGTTTGGAGTCGGGTTCGGGTTCGGGTTTTTAAAAATCCGCCCCGAATCCGACCCGTTGACATCTCTAATGGACCCATCTCTAGCTATCTCAATAATTTATGGGGTGTTAGATTTCCTAACAATATTTTTAAAAATAGTTTATGACTAGAAATTTTTTTTTTATTTATTTAGTTCACACAAAAATTAGATTCTTTTTAATTTTTTTTTATAAAAAATTAACTATAAAAAACTTTTTTCTTCCTATGATAGACTTTTTGAAAAAATAGTTTTTCATGATTTTGGAGAAGGAACCAAACACCCCTTAAAGAGTGAAACAAGTGTTATGTTTTACTATTTTTGTGCTTCTTTTCTCTTTTCTGATGATAATAAAATACAAAGTATACCTAAAAGTTATTGATTATTTCTGGCGCAAGTGGTACTTGAGATAGTGGCGGAACTACAAATTTTCTTAGTAAGATCAAATATATTACAAAGAGAAAACATAAAAATCTAAACTAAAAGAATAAATTACTCATTAATATTACATAAATAAAAAAATAAATTATTTCTGTTTATAATTATTCTCAATGTATTTTCATACTCTGAAAACAATATATATAGCATCACCGTCGACTTATTATTAATCGTTTATTAATTGATTACACATATAGTTGCATAATTTACTCTGTTAGGTTAACTGGATTTAATCAATTATCAAACCCTTTTTTTATGAGAGAAAATCATTATCTATCTATTTGTTGACCCTATTTTGGGAGCAATTTTAATTCCAAAATAGGATCAACATGTCAGAAAAAGACATAAAGCCTTACTTATTGGCTATCTCAGTGAGGTCTATTGACCCCACTGAGATAACAGTAGATCCGCCACTGACTTGAAATTCCGAGTTCGAAATATAGTTACTTTATATATCTAGCTAAATTTATTTATAAAAAGATGAGCAAAACAAACATCATACTATCATTTTTTTTAAAAAAGATTGAGTACTTTTTGAAGCTTCCGAAACTCCCTTACATGATATATGTGTATATTTTTTTGAGAGATAGATAGCATGCTATCCGTTTTGTTTATTTCATTTAGAAATAAACTTAGCTAGAAATATGAATCAACTAGGATTCAAATTTGGGTCTCGAATATCAACCATCAAGACCTTTGCCATTTGCCCTAGGAACAGTCCGTGATATATGTGTATATTATGATAGATTGCTAAACTCTTTTTATGAATTTTTATCTACATTTGATTTCAAAGGAAGTTATATGTGAGAGAATTACAATAACCATAAGGAAAAAAGAAAAAAAGAAAAAAACTAGTGAAGTATGTGTTTTTTAAAAAATGTAATAAGTGTACTCGATCCCTTGAAAGATAAAGAAGTGACATGCCCTGATCACCAGTCCCTTTAAAGGACAATGCATAAGTCGTCATTGCCTCGTCATCTCCATACAAAGAGAGAGAGAGAGAGAGAGAGAGAGAGAGGGGGGCGTGGGATGGGGACTGATTTTTTTTATTTTATTTTATTTTTTTTTGGCGTGTCTTCTTTATTTTTTATATTGTTTTATTATTATTAAATATGAGAAAATATTAGTTATATTATATTGTTATAATTATTAATGAAATAAATAATTAGTTATATTTATTAAATAATAAATCTGTTAAGTATAAAAGTATTTAGTTCCTAAACTTAAAATTCAACGCAGTTTTTCTAAATAAAATAAAAATATAAAACAGAAACTTAATAATACTAAATGGCTGAAGCATCAATATGGACTTTTAAAGATGACAAGAATAAAAAAAAAAATGATTAACTTCCACAGCTTTTTATTAACATTTATTTTTTTATAATTAATTCATAATATTTTCTGTTTATATTTTAATTAAAATTTTATCCTTAAAAATAATATTAGATGACAAGATTTAATACGAGATGCTGCTAATGGGGCAAATGTTAATTGGTAAAATATAACAAAAAAAATCCCATCCAAAATTGGTATATACCCTATTTTTTCATCTTCTTACACTCTCTGTACTTAACTAAAAATACGAATCAATTATGATTCGAATTTGAGATATCGGGTATCAACCACGGAGCCCTCAGGCTGCTGCTTTACTTCTTACTCATCATCGCATCGCTTTCAGGCCCACCTTTGAGGCTTTGACAGGCTCTTTAGCGCTGGTTATTTTAATTTTATTCGGTTATAAATTACAGGGGAAGGGATTGTTTGGGTTGTGTTAGCATTGAGTGGCTAAGTCAGTAGTTGGGTACTTTGGTTGGCCTTTTTTCCTCTTCTATCTAGCTACTTGCGAGGTGGGTTTTTGTTTGTATCTGCTTGTTCTGAACTGTTCAGGGGAGCTTGGCTTTTCTTTGCATGTGTTTGCGAGTGTTTGTCTCCTTGCTGCTTTTTCTGGGTTGGCGAGTTTTTGATGCTTCTTGGATGCTTTGGCCTTTTGGAACTGCATCAGGGGGGTTGTGCGCTTGTTTATTTTGCTCACCCTTTGTGTTCTAGCTTTGGGCTTGTAGTTTTGCAGTTTATTGCATGCTCTATCTACCGATCTTCTTTCCTTGCTGTTCATCCATTGCTTATTTACTGTTGTGTGGGGCCTAAGGTCTTCAGTTTGAACGGTAATGTGTTCTCTCTCTCTCTCTCTCTCTCTCTCTCTCTCTCTCTCTCTCTCTATTTTTTCTGGTTAAATTTTTCTGGTGAAATGAAATTTTGTTAAGATTCTGAACTGTTCCAAGCATTATTGAACTGATGTATGGTGAAAAGGCCCAAATATTTACTACCATTTCCCCTTTTTTTTAAATCTTTGAGATATATGGGTTTGTGAGGTTTTGGCATTGCCAGGGAAAGAGTTTCAGGCAATCAGAGGTTCGAACTAGGATAGTATTGTGATGCTGATGCTGATCCTGATCCTGATCCTGATCCTGATCAATCATTAAGTCATTTTGATGAACAAATGTACTCTTGTCTATGCAAGCAAATATCATGTTTAACACCTTGTGTACCCACCACCATTACCCACCCACCCCCGTCTCTCTCTCTCTTTCTCTCTCTAGTTTACATTCATAGTGGTTCTTTATTAACTTGACAATGACCACCTCTAACTTGGCCTCTTCTTCTTCTTCTTCTTCTTCTTCTTCTAATCTCTCTATTCCAGGTCTTAGTATAAGCAACCATGCCCATAAAACAGAAGAAAGAAAGCCCAGAACTTCACCTTGTGATTAAAACCAAGGAGTGCAATCCTATGAACCCCTTTCAAGAGGCTTCTAATGGCAAATGGCAGAGCCCAGCCCCATCTACTTCTAAAAACAGAGACAGCAGAACAAGAAGAAGAGGAGGAGGAGACTCTTCCACTTCGAAGCCGGCAATTGAATACCAAATTCCAGGTAGCTGTTGTTTAGAGAGTAGAAGTTGTTTGGGAGAAGCTGCAGAGATTCCTCTTCCTTCTTCAAGCAAGACTCTCAGGTTTCCCTCAAGACCTGGGCTTGGGCGAGCTGGGACTAGATGTATTGTAAAGGCTAATCATTTTCTCACCGAGCTACCCGACAAAGATTTGGCACATTATGACGTGAGATATATCTAATCCTTTTGTACATTTCTCATTTCGGGTTCTTGTTTGACGAGTTCTAAATTTTGTTACCTATTTCAATGCCATTATAAGATGTGTGGATTGGTTATATTAATTGGGCTGGTCTCCATGCTTGCTGTTCATTTCATTTGTTGAGGTAACGATAACCCCCGAGGATGCCTCGCGCGCTGTGAACAGAAGCATCATCGCGGAGCTTGTGAAACTGTACAGAGAATCTGACCTTGGAATGAGGTTGCCTGCTTATGATGGCAGGAAGAGTCTTTATACAGCTGGAGAGCTCCCTTTCTTTTATAGGGAATTCGGAATTAAGGTCGTCGACGAAGAAGATGGAATTAATGGCCCCAAGTAAGGATTTTTTTGATTTTTTTTTTGGTCATTTATTCACATCTCACAATCTTTATTGTTACCATGAAGTTCCTTGACCTTGATAACAACATGCTTAGATGCATTCTCTTTGTTCTCTATTTTATTCCTCTTTAGGCCCCGTTGTAAGTTGTTATGCTGTTAGAGGAACTGCTGTTTTTGTAGTGCTATTAAGAGAAGCACTAGGTGGATTTTCCCCAACAATTTCTCTTTGCGGTAGAAGAAGAAGCTCCAAATTGGAGCCTTTGTTTTTGGGGCTTCCCACAGCGGTAGAAGCTTCAGTCTTTTCTGCCTGTAAAAGAGGCAATTGGAGCTTAAAAGATAAGCAAAAGTTGGGTTGCTGATATGTGAATTACCTTCCAATTAGTTTGTCAAACCCCCTCTGTTTGATTTACCTGCTGTCCTAATGTTGTTCCAAATATTAATTAAGCTGTAGCATAAGAGAATACAAAGTGGCCATCAAGTTTGTGGGAAAAGCGAATTTGCACCACCTAGGCCAATTTTTAGCAGGTAAGCATGCAGCAGCTCCACAGGAGGCTCTTCAAGTTCTGGACATTGTTCTGAGACAACTTTCAGATAAGAGGTGGTGATCCAACATAGACATAATCTTCTCTCATGGTACTTCTTTATGTCTAAGAAATATTTCCTGTATTCACCGATTAGCTCTGTCTCTGTTTAAGGTACTATCCTATTGGGAGATCATTCTTCTCTTCAGATTTTAGAACACCTCAGCGGCTTGGTGATGGTTTAGAGGCATGGTGTGGGTTTTATCAGAGTATAAGGCCCACTCAGATGGGCTTGTCCCTAAATATTGGTGTGTGACTTAATATTATGATCAAACGATATTCATTCGGCCACTAAATGGAATCAATGAATTTGACGCTTACAGTTATTGTGTCTTCTAAATTTGTCCTTTTTAGACACGTCTGCAGCGGCATTTATCGAGCCCTTGCCTGTAATTGATTTTGTTGCTCAAATATTGGGAAAGGGTGCATTAACAAGGCCGTTATCTGATTCTGATCATCTCAAGGTAATGTATAACTTAATACTTCAACATCAGTACTGCTACTACCTCCTTTTTGCTAGTTAAACTGTCTGCTCATCTCAAAAGTTCGCTATTAGATTAAAAGGGCACTTACTGGTGTGAAAGTTGAAGTCGTACACAGAGCGCACGTACGAAGGAAATACCGTATATCTGGTTTAACATCACAGCCTACAAATGAACTCATGTAAGTTTTGTCCTATCACTCGATGATGCTGCTGCCTGCTAATTGTTACCGACGGGAATTTTTTCTATCGTATACATGATTTCTTTAGAGATACTCAACTTTATGTTAGTTTTATCATTTGTTGCATTTAAATTTTGTAGATTTCCGGTTGAGGACCACTCCATGATGTCCGTCGTAGATTACTTTCAAGAAATGTATGGATTCGCCATTGAGTATACACACCTACCTTGCCTTCAAGTGGGGAATCAGACAAAAGTCAAGTATTTGCCCATGGAGGTTGTTTTCTTACATTGTAATACCAGAATCTTTCTTTTTCCTGTTGCCCTTCACTCATGTGGTTAATTGTTGACATGCTACTTTACAGGCCTGCAAAATCCTGGAGGGACAAAGATATACAAAGAGGCTGAACGAGAAGCAAATCACAGCATTGCTTAAAATAGCATGCCAGAGGCCTAAGGAAAGGGAAAATGATATTCTGAAGGTGCCTTTTTCCCCAAAATTCTTATCCTAATAATTAGTTTGTAGTGGTATAATCTTTTTTTTTCTGATCGAGATTTCTACTTGATATTGCTGGTTTACCTTTAAGTATAAGAAGCAATAACTTCTTGTTTTATTATGTATGCTCGTGCCACAGACTGTTCAACATAATGCCTATCATCGAGATCCATATGCAAAGGAATTTGGAATCAAAATCAGTGAGAAACTGGCCTGCATTGAGGCTCGAATCCTTCCTCCACCTTGGGTAGTTCTCTGATTCTTGTTCCTACTCATATGTTTTACCAATCTTTGTTTCCTTCACAACATCTGATTAATATGAAACTCAAATGTGTATGTTTTTAGCTTAAATATCATGATG
The DNA here is from genome assembly GCF_001540865.1 of Ananas comosus. Classification (NCBI taxonomy): domain Eukaryota; kingdom Viridiplantae; phylum Streptophyta; class Magnoliopsida; order Poales; family Bromeliaceae; genus Ananas; species Ananas comosus. The sequence continues at coordinate 488,293 of NC_033635.1, read as the reverse complement.
CTGGAAAAGAAAAGCAGTGTCTACCTCATGTTGGTCAGTGGAATATGAAGAACAAGGCAATACCTTTTTCACCACATTCTCTATTTATTCATATAGGAGAAGGTACTAATGTCATTACATATTCTTACTTCTTTTATGTTTTGTGTAACAGAAAATGATTAATGGAAGCAAAGTAGCTCGATGGGCGTGCATTAATTTTTCCTGGACCATCCAAGAGAATGTTGCACATGGTTTCTGTCATGAGCTGGCTGAAATGTGCCAAGTCTCTGGCATGGTGATCCCACTATCTAATATATATCTTCATTATCCAACATCAATCAGTAGCTAATTAATATTGGTACTATTAGTGTGATTATAAACTCTTCCTTTACTTAGGAATTCAGTCCTGAACCTGTTATTCCAATATACTCAGCCTGCCCGGAACAAGTCGAAGAGGCTCTCAAGAAGGTTTATCGTGCATCAGCCAAAAGTAAGGGGAAGGATTTGGAGCTACTAATAGCTATCTTGCCTGACCAAAATGGTTCTTTGTATGGTATACCCTACTTCTCAAATCAACTGTAGTGTCCAACTGTAAATTTACAATATCAATTGTCCAACTCTACTGTCTGATTGACTGCATAAATTTACAATAGCAATTTTTGCAAATCTATTCTAATGTCTGATTATCTGCATAAATTTACAATATCAAGTCTATGATGATTTTTTTATGTATAGGTGATATCAAGAGGATTTGTGAGACAGATTTGGGATTAATATCACAGTGCTGTCTAACAAAGCATGTCTTCAGGGTTTGCAAACAATATCTGGCAAATGTTGCTCTGAAGATTAATGTGAAGGTGAAAAAGACTATCTGAACTCAAACAACCATTTCTGTATGTTACATTCATTTTTTTAACTAGTTATTACACGCTAGATTTTATCAAATTATCTAAAAAGTTGATATCGTGACGACCCAACTTCTCAGGGGGTTGCCCATCCTAGAACTACTCCCGTCCTAGCACGCTTAACTCTCTTAACCTCTTACCGACCTTCCCTAGAGCAAGTGGTAAAGAGCTTGGTGGTTGATACCCGAGGTCCAAAGTTCGAATCCTAGTTGATTCACATTTCCGGCTAAGTTTATTTTTAAATAAAATAAACGAAGCGGGTAGCGTGCTACCTATCTCTCTCTCTCTCTCAAAAAAAAAAAAAAAAAACTCTCTAACCTCTTGGTAGGGATGTCAAACGCCGTGCGTCCGCGCGGGAGCCCGCGCGGGGCCCCCGCCGGCACCGGCTTGAGAGTGGCCGGCCAGGCAGGCACGCACTAGCGTATGCGTCCGTGCCTGGCCCGGCCACTACCAGTTAATATCGGCCGTGCTGGCCTTCGCTCCGCGGCCCGATGGCCCGCCGCGGCCCGGCACACATTAGTCTACCATGCGGCAAGGACCCAGGCCCGGCCCGGCACGGCCCGGCCCGGCCCGGTGGCCAGGCTCCAGCCGGGCCCTAGGCTCTGCAGCACCCAGTTGGGCAACCCAACTTGGATTGGGCAACCAACCTTGGGAGTTGGTTCCGAGCCTTCTGCAGGCATAACTCCCATCGCTTTTGGGAGTGGGCTTGCTTTGGAGGTGGCTGACGAAAAGTCCTCTCCACAGTCAAAAATTTGACTGTTGGGATGGTATTTTTGTCTAAAAAATTTAAAATTTTTAAATAATTTAATTTAAAATTTAAAATTTTAATATTTTTATAAATATATTTTAATTTTTTTACTTATATATTATTTTTTAAAAAATTAATATTAATATTTTTATTTTTCAAAAAATTTAAATATTTTTAAATAAAATTAATAAAATAAAAAAGAACAGGCCCAAAGCCCGGCACGGCCCGTGCAGTCTCGTGCAGTCCGGGCCGGGGGCCCGTGCTGGGCCGGGTTCCAAAAAATTTGGCCCGGCACGGCACGGCCCGATTTTGGGGCCGGGCCGTGCCGGGCTGCCCCCCGGCCCGTTTCGGCCCGGAAAATGTGGGCCGTGCCGGCCCGGCACGGCCCACATTACATCCCTACCTTGGGCTTAGTCACCACCCAAAATGCTTAAATTGGGCTAACAGTTTTAGCCATATTATATCTTATATATAGGACTATCTGGGGTCTCATATTCTCTTCCCCTCATGCCCTAACGTTTTCGTTCGGTTCATACTCAAAAGTACCAGACGATGTAAGACTTGTCTCGCTAGCTTAAACCCATCTTGTGGTTAGCTGCGTTTCACCCACAACAGTCAACAGTATGAGAGCTTCGCTCTTCCTGCTGTATAATTTTGGCTCAGTCGAGACTCATCTTATACTTCCGACTGGTAATTGGCACTGATACCAACTATGACGTACCAACTTTCCAGAGAGTCATTCATCCTAAGACTACTTTCGTCCTAGCATACTTAACTCTCTTAACCTCTTGGACCTAGCCACTACCCAAAATGTTTAAGACGAGCTAAGAGTTTTAGTCCTATTATATTTTATATATAGGACTATCTGGGGTCTCACAAATATCTAGTGTTTTCTTGTTTTGATTCCCAAGCATATTGAACCAAGAATGAACCAGTAAGTATACCAAAGGACATGAACGAGAATAAACTGTAAATTCGTGATGATGGGCATTCTCTGTTTCTAATTGCCAGAATTTAGAAGAACAGGACTATATGATCAATGCATAATATTTTGCAGATGGGAGGAAGAAACACTGTGCTTTTGGATGCAATTGCTTGGAAAATACCACTAGTCAGTGATATTCCAACTATTATTTTTGGAGCAGATGTTACCCACCCAGAGAGCGGAGAGGACGCAAGCCCTTCGATTGCTGCTGTATGATCCAACAATACTAATCTCTAAATATTCGTTTTTACTTTTTTTTTTTTCTAAATTTCAAATTTGGCGTTTTCTTTTTTGGTTGATGTAGGTAGTAGCTTCTCAAGATTGGCCAGAAATTACTAAATATGCTGGCGTTGTCTGTGCTCAGACACACCGACAGGAGCTTATACAAGATTTGTATAAGACGTGGAATGATCCTATTCGAGGAACAGTGAATGGAGGCATGATTAGGTAACTCTTTCGATGAATGCTGACCCTACATGGAAAATTGATGCTGAACCTCTGGCTCTTACACACTAATTTTTGAGCTTCCCAAATTTCTTTAACTGTCTTAATGGTCCTTGCTGCGCTCTTATGTTCGGATCAAAAGTTCACTGATTCTTTCTTTTGATCATGATACCTTAATTGGTAATGCAGGGATCTACTGATATCTTTCAGGAGAGCTACTGGCCAAAAGCCACTGAGGATCATATTTTACAGGTTGATACAAATAGCTACTCTATTTTGCCTAGACCTAATGATGAATGGCTACTTGTGTTAATCTGATAGGTGATTCAAAAAATTATATGAGAGAACATGTAATCAGTGTAAAAGAACAATTTAGTCTTAAGAAAAAAAACAGAAAAGATAAAGTAACTTATTTGAGGTCATATTTAAATGAACAATCTCACATAAAATTTTGAGAGAGCAAGTTTCAATCAAGAAGCAAACTAAGGCAAGAAATAAGGACACCCATTACTCGTAGAAACAAATTTGCAAACTCACTCTTAAGTTAAAATCCATTATATTTGTAAAGAAAGATGAAGAATAACTATTTCCTGGTTATTTCTTGCACAGGGATGGCGTGAGTGAAGGTCAGTTTTACCAAGTGCTACTTTATGAGCTAGATGCAATCCGAAAGGTGAATAGTGATTCCTTTGACTTACATTCTCAAGCGTCGGAATATTCTTTTTTTATAATGACATTAGTAGTAAAACAATTTTGGAAACTCGGTATGTGCTTTGTTCGCTGAAGGCTTGTGCCTCTCTTGAGCCGAACTATCAACCACCGGTGACTTTTGTAGTCGTCCAAAAGCGGCATCACACGAGGCTATTTGTCAGCAACCACAAGAATCGGGCTAGCACCGACAAGAGTGGGAACATACTACCTGGTATGATTAGTTATACAAAATGCTTCAGCTAAAAGCTTATTTCAAATTGAGATTTATAGGTCAACATATGTAATGCAGGCACTGTAGTTGATTCCAGAATATGCCATCCGACAGAATTCGACTTCTACTTGTGCAGCCATGCCGGACTCCAGGTCATATCAACCTTTATTTGCAAATTACCGTTAGCAGAAGATCAATTTCCAAATGCACTGAAAATTAAACCATACTGCATACCTAACATGTGTTTTGGAAACTAAGCAGGGGACTAGTAGACCAGCCCATTACCATGTTTTATGGGATGAAAATAATTTTACAGCAGATGGATTGCAATCGCTGACAAACAATTTGTGCTACACGTATGTTTTAACCTTCCCCTCTCCTTCTCTGTTTATCTCTGCTATTTCCTGTCTATTCAACGCTTGATATTTTGAGTCTGCACACCTTTGCAGGTATGCAAGGTGTACACGATCTGTCTCTATCGGTATGATAATGTTCCGTGTAATTTTATTTCCTTTTTTTTCTTCCGAAGCTTAATCTTCCTTCTTATTCACACTTAGTCAAAAAGTATTTCACCTTGCTGTAAGTTTAGACACCATAGTTACACCCTCGTTGATTTCCCTACTTTTCGACATGAAAGAATCGCTTTAAATTGAAACTCTGCGAGTCATAAGCAACAGAGAATCATCGTTCCTTTAGCCCCACCTTTCCTGCTTCCCTATTTCTGCCCCTTCTATCACATGAAAAGCTTAGTTTCGAAACACTATAATCTCTATGAGGCTGATAATTGGGTTACTCTGCAGTCCCTCCAGCATATTATGCACATTTAGCGGCATTCCGAGCCCGGTTCTATGTCGACCCTGAAGAACAAAAGAATGGCTCACTGGGAAACAGCGTACGAACCTCATGTGGGAGAGGAGAGGCTACAGTGAAGCCACTTCTTGCGCTGAAGGAGAATGTGAAGAGGGTAATGTTCTACTGCTAAACTGGAGTAGCAAACAGAATATGTATGTACAGAAAGGATGGATGGGAGATAATTGTAATATTGTATTAAGTGGGTAGCCCAAGTGGAACTCTCTGTACAAAAGGTTTATATTAATGTAATATTTCTAGCTTTAATCTTCCTAGTCAGATTTGTACATATGATTTTTGGCGGCTATACTTGAAACAAAGGAAACTTTGAAACCTTGTAACAGACTCATACACTCCACATTTTGTATATTCTACTGAACTGCAATGTGAATATTCAATCTGTGTAGACTAACTTTAAAAAATAGGCAGATAATACCAGGCATTCAGAGTTTTGAGTGTGCTACTTGCTTTCAACTTACCGAAGGAAAATATTGCTGTTATTGCTGTTTTAACACGAACCATTTGTACCTGGAACCAACCTGGTTGCCTCTGGATGGGCATGCCTTTCTATTGAGGGTGCCTTACTGAAAAAACCTGATTGGAGATAAAATGAAGAGTTAATTATATTCATCATCATTATTTAAAATAATTTTGGAAGAACACCTTTAGCTTCTCATCATCATAGTTTAATTAGGTAATCGTCCCTAGCTCTGATGAATGATACTTTTTTGGTAGTAAGGATAAGGCCATAAAGGAGAATAGCATGGTGTGCAAGCCAGTATGCATGTTGCTCAGATTTAGGTATCTTAAATTGAAAACTTTAATTAAGGATGGTTTGATGTAATTAGATCAGAAATAATTAGACAGATCCCATGATCTCTACAAAGAGAAAAACAAAAAAAAAGAAAGAAATAGAGATTAAAATATACGGGGAGGAGAAAAAACATCGAAAGCTTAATTTAACAGACATTTCAGAGGAAAAGAGAGAACTTAAAAAGAGACTAACTCTGATTGGAATCAAGTCTGAATATATAGAATTCAACAGGTCCCAGCTAAAAATAAGATAAGTGGAAATTGAAAGAGTCCAACACATGTTCAATGGAGCTGTATTACATATAGTACAAAAATATTGCATGCAGCAGTAGTAGTGCATGAGAGATCAACCACCATGTCTCACAGATGACACAATTGCTGAACACATATAAGCTAATGTAATAGCAACTCATCATAAGATATTGCTAGCATCTGATTAATATGGCTTAAATTATACTAAGAGCTTGAGATATGAATATGCGGAGTTCAGCACTAAAAAAGTTTGCATTTAACTGTCTTTGTGTCGTAAACCACCAAGCAATATGTAGGCTCGTTTATTAAAATACATTTTACCTTTATTTTTGGAGAGAAAAAAACAAACTTTTTACATTTTTTAGTAAAGATCAAAATGCTTGATTACTGTTTTTTTTTTAAAAAAAAACTTGATTCAATAATGATAGAAATGGTAAAGTGAACATAACAAACATGCTCCTGTTCTCTTCCTCTCTCTCTCTCTCTCTCTCTCTCTCTCTCTCTCTCTCTCTCTCTCTCCTCAAAGGGAGGTTACAAAAATCAAAGGTGGCTAATACAATGCTTCACAGTTAAATCACTTTAGAACTTCCTACTAGAAGAAGGTTAAATTTTTGTTTCAATGCTTTTGAGAAAGAGATCCTTGCTGCAGACAATTTCCTTAAACGGGGCAAGTTGGGAAAACAAGTTTACGTCCTCCGCGCAAGCGAGTTCAAGGCATATGGCCATCTCTTTTCGCTATACTTATATCTCAATTACATGCTCACATGTTCAGACTAGGGTTCTTTCATAGCACAGAATACAAACAAAGTATGAGGATTATGTGAGAAACTAATCAAACATTCAGATGATGGTAAAAGAAAATAAGATCTGACGCGACTTCCCGATACTTGATGGGCGATCTAGCTTGAAAGGAATAACATTATTTTCGTGGACAAAAGAACAAACCCATCTCAGGCTTTATTGAATATCTAAAGAACTTTGGATTTATGACCCGAGCATTGCCATCAGCTGCCCTTATCTGTGTAACATCTCTCTCTCTCTCTCTCTCTCTCTCTCTCTCTTGATTTCTACTGTTTTGTTACACTCTCTTTCCCCTTTCTGTTTTTTTCTTGAGGTTCTAGTTGCTTTTATTTAATTTATTTTTCGAATGAATGAAATGAATAACTTAGCCATCTTTTTCTCCAAAAAAAGAAAAAACCATAAGAAACAATAGTACGTAGTACTTGGAAACTTGTAAGCTCACAGGTTTCATGGTCCTGTAGAGATTATTCGCCACAATAAGAAACCTTTCCTCTTTCCTTCTCTCCATCGAATTTTGAGCATTACATTTAGGTTGGTTTCCTATGCCCCGCCCCGCCACCCCCCCTCCCCCCCTCAACACCTTGCCCAAGGTAGTGAACTCAGGGATATCTTTTTGCACGCTCCAAAGGAAGCATACCATTATGGCCACAATTTTGAGACTTCATAAGAA
>NC_033635.1:477730-480919 GCF_001540865.1 Ananas comosus | reverse complement strand
ATATATATATATATGTAACAATGAGTTGCATAACAGACCATCCCTAGAGCAAGTGGCAAAGGACTTGGTGGTTGGTACCTGAGACCCAAGTTCGAATCCTAGTTGATTCACATTTTCCAGCTAAATTTATTTCTAAATGAAATAAACGAACGGGTAGCATGCTACCTATCTCTCTCAAAAAAAAAACAAAACAAATGGGTTGCATGTGTCCCCCACCCAAATAATAAACATAGGACAGTAGAGACAGTGAGAAACTAGATGAGAAACTTTCTAAATTTACTTAAATTGTATATATAGTAAACAGGTTAATTAGACATATAGTCGTCGTAAGGATTTGTGCCTGTAATTAATTAAAGGGGTGAGAGATAGAGAGAGGGGACTAGTACTAATCAATAATTAAAGCTCAGCGCAGTAGAATACCTACTTATATATATAATTAGAACTATGTCAAATGCACCAGCAGTCATGACCTTCATTAGAAGAATACTAAACATACAATAAATTGCTACTTACCAAAGCCTAAAGGCTTATGGTGCCAGTTTTAGCAATGACGAACTATATTTTTAATGAATCTGCTCAAAATTAACCAAGGGACTATGATCACATTTAATGAATCTATCCATCTTAGCAAATTTTGATGCGTTATTAACACCGACCGTTATGAAAGCTTGAAGATGATGCTGTTCTGATCCTAAAAAAATGCAAAGAAAAATACGAAAAAAAGACAATGCTGAGCTAATCTCCTAATTACCACATGGGATGCAGAAAAAATGAGAGATGGTTAGAAACCATCAATATATCTATCGATCGATGTGATTAGTGATTGCTTCCTCTCTGTAAATAACAGCTGCGCAAGAGTATCTACATACGGGTTTTCGCTCGAATAAAAAAAAAAAAAAAAGAGAAGAAAAAATAGCAAGATGATAATGAAAAGAAAAGGAGAGGAGTCTCCTTTTCCTAATAGAATTAAATTTTGTAAAAAAAAAAATCACTACGCTACTGCTAATTAAATACCTATATATAATCAAAACATTATAATTACTACTTGGCAGCAAATGAAGGAACTCAAAAGGATAAAATTACTAGTGACTACTAGCTCACAGTGGATATATAGTCAACCATTCAACCATGCACACCAAGGCTGAGGCAACTCCAAAACTTCTAACTGCATCCTCTCCCTCCCTTCCGTCTTTTTAGCTTTCTTAATTAATTATGTCAAACAACAACAGCAAGAACAAAAATCAGCGATAGCGTTAAGAGATTAACATTAGAGACTACATGTATACCAGGAAATTGAAGACATAACTGATCAAGATCACTGATGCGCTGTCCTCGATGAATCTCCATGAAACCTGATGAGGAACTAGAGTTCTTTTTGTGCTTCCATCAGAAGATGAAACTGCCGCATGATCTGATACTTCCCTCTTTAAGAGAGAGAGAGAGAGAGAGAGAGAGAGAGAGAGAGAGAGATGGTCAGATCATGCTGGCAGCTTCATCTACTTGATGGTGCACCAACAGACCGATGCGAAGGAAGAGAAGAGAAGAGAGGATAAGAGAGAGGAGATTACTGTTCACATGANGTTTGGGGGGGGGGGGAGAGGGAGTACATAGAAAAGAAGAAGAGGAGAGTGGGGGATGTGGATCAAAGGGGTTAAAGGTTTTTTAAGCCTTTATTAGGTTACAGGGGGTGTTGGCATGGTGTTTAAAGAAAACATAGAATAATTTAAAGGTGGTGGTCCCAAAGGGTAGGGGGAAATTGTATATGGCCACGCCCACCCCTCCACCATGCATGCTGAGGATTCTATAACTGCTGTTGGCTTTTTGTTGATTAGCTTTTCGAGGGGCCCTTTCATGCATCTCCACGTCCATTTCACAGAGACCACAGTGTGCGTGTGTGTGTGTGTGAAAGAGAGGGGTTAAGATGCTCACATCTTCTACTCCTGTGAACCCTAGAGAGAACGGTATGTATCCACCCAATTATACATGGTCCCCCTCCCCCCTAATTCTGTCCCTCTCTCTTGCTTCTGTGGTTGAAAAAAAAAAGAAAAAGAAAAAAAGAAGAAGAAAACTATTGTTCCTAATTGGAATCTCTTCATTGGTAAGAAATGATATGGCAGCTGTTTGCAAATGCCGCTTTCGTTGATCTAGCTCTTTGGCTACATTAGTTGCAGGATATGCTTTGGGTCCCTGGAATGTTGCTTTTTATATATAAATTATTGATGTTTTTGATAAATATGTATAGTATTTTTATGTTGTGTGCATGAACCGATCAATATTTCTGTATATATAGACTGTTGTCTGACTAGAAGAGTAACACTGAAAACCTATTTCAAGATAAAAACTATAAAAGAGTCTTTGCTATTGGTAGACTTTTCCAAGACAAAAAACTAAGAAGATTTATTAATAGAAATTAACTTCTATTTGTGTTTAATTAGGTAAATCACATTATGTACATCTCATTAATATGTATATATATAAAAATCTGGCTAGGATACTATCGATAGTACCAAGCGTTTAGTACTATCAAGTTTTTCACCGTTAAATTTAATCATTTGACTATTTTCACCCGTTAAATTATACTATTAAACCAATAACTCACTCAACCCTACGGGGCCCATATCATCCTAATCGTGTGTGTGTATATATATATATATATATATATATATATATATATATATATATATACACAAAAAGCACTTTAAAATCAGATTCTTTCTACCTTATTCTGACTGAATCACTCTCACGGAAAATGTAGGCAAAGCATGCTGACAAGCCTATCTGGTGAAGAAATCCTCTTTAATAAGCACCTAGGGTGTGTTTGTTTGGGTGAAAGTCAGGGGGAAGTGGAGAGGGGGAAAGTTGTTTACGCCGTAAACTATCACTTCCGTTGTTTGTTTTGCCGTAATTTTATTACGGCTGAAAGTCGAGTTCACCCTTCCACGGGGCGAAGTCAATTCCGGTGAAGTGCAAAGAAGCAAAGGAGCTTGTTAAATTTGGTTAGGTAAGGTGATCAAATTTAGTTAGGCAAGTTTTAATATATTTTTTGTCTAATTTGTATATTTAGAAAATGATGAAAAATGAATTTGTTAAATGTTAATAATTTTTTAACTTTAGAATTTTATTTGTTACATTATTATAATTTATATGCAAACAAATAATATAATTTTTTAAAATTTTATTTTATAATTA
>NC_033635.1:438346-476345 GCF_001540865.1 Ananas comosus | reverse complement strand
GTAATTTTATTACGGCCGAAAGTCAAGTTCGCCCAAAATAGGGTAATTGACTTCGCCCTCCCACGGGGCGAAGTCAATTCCGGTGAAGTGCAAAGAGGCAAAGAAGCTTGTTAAATTTGGTTAGGTAATGTGATCAAATTTAGTTGGGCAAGTTTTAATATATTTTTTGTTTAATATGTATACTTAAAAAATGATGAAAAATGAATTTGTTAAATGTTAATAATTTTTTAACTTTAGAATTTTATTTGTTACATTATTATAATTTATATGCAAACAAATAATATAATTTTTTAAAATTTTATTTTATAATTATACATATATATAATTATATACATATATAATTATATTAATTTTTATTTATTATATTTTATTATTCACTAAGTTACAAAATAGACAATAATATCACTTCGGAGATAAGTATACCGGAGATGGAGAGCTACACTTTTTACGTAATCTACTTCCTACCAAACAGACAACAGAACTCATAGAACTGCACTTCCACAGTTAGAAACAAACAGCAGAAGTAAATTAATTTTCACCTAAACTCCACTTTAATCCAAAATCCACTTCCACCCCAAGTCTACTTACGTTGAAACAAACATGCCCTTATATTACACCATGCAACTGGGAAATGCCCTTAAATGGGTTTTTAAATACACATGAAATTTGAAAACACCATATGAAATGTTTTTAAAGAAATCGAATCAGAGCAAGTTTTAAGCCATGTAAATTAAGTCTCTATCTTAGCTTTTATATAAGTAAAAACACAAACGGTCCGCCGACCGTTAAACATGCATGTCAGCAGCAGTATTAGGACCATTGCAGGGATCTTTAGCTCTTTCATGCAACAGGATAAATTTATATAATCCATTCTACTTTCTTTATGAGGATTCCACCAACATGCTTGACCTGTGGGTGACTTTTCTTAAAGAAGTGAAAAATTTAATGCGGACTGTAGACTGCCCTAAACCAAAAATGCCAAATGGGTTATGATAAATACTGATTCCACATTATATTATTGACTTCTTTAATAAAACACTAATCTCCAGCATTATTTATTCCAAGAGATTACTGTGAGGCTAACAATTTTGCATACAAGAAAACATAATGTACACTTCTCAAGCTCTCAGGTATAATTCCCACCTCTCAGATAATAATTTAATGTTCCTACTCAAATAAACAAGTGAATCCCTCCTTGGACTATGGTACCATCATACCCTCTTTCTTTTTTTTTTTCACTTTGTAAGCAGCATTGTTCTGTTCATGGTTAGAGTATTCCATTCCTTGGTTGGATTTTTTCACTTTGTAAGCAGCATTGTTCTGTTCATGGTTAGAGTATTCCATTCCTTGGTTGGATTAAGAGAGGCTTTAGTATAATTATTCAAGGATTAGCTACAATGAACAGAATTTGCAATTGATTCAATAAATGAATGGCAACCAACCTGCAATTGTTTTGTACTTGGGAGAGACACAGGTAAGGCCTAGAAGGACTTAAGAACCTACAGATAAGTAATACTAATTAAACAAACGACTTGATGAGAATTTGTAGATCAACTTCTATACTAAGTCATATTTCTATTTCCCTTCCACCTGAGATTCAGTGTTAGACAAACAGCGTTGGGTATGCCATTAAACAACAGAGATACTAACATCCTCTTAGAAAGAAAAGTAGAACGCAAGAATAAGATCCCCCACGTCCTTGTTGAACATGAGGTCAGCAGAGAAGAAGCATGAATGATAAAAAGAAGGATCATTAAGCATGGCCATGTGTGGACAAGGAACATGAAGAATATACATGGTTGATCTTCTTTTTTTCACATTCCTTTTGTATTTTGACCAAGATATTTGTTTTGTCCAATTAGAGAAACCAACAGGGAACAAGTGAAGCTGTCAAAGGGTGACCTAGTAAAAGATGATTCAGCCAAAAGATCGGTCTCGTTATGTTTCACACAAACGAATATGCTTGGTGCTAAAATTTTGGTTATTAAAAAGTAGATCACGCTAACAGCTTCAATTATTCCCTTGAGCACTTCTCAAAAGGCTTCAATCCCTCCGCCACAAATAACAACAATGAATTTAGTATTGTCAAAAGAAAGAAAAGAAGAGTAAAGTGAAGAAAAGGAAAACAACAACATGTGTGGAGAACAAGAGAATGGGAAAGGGAGTAGGGCTAGTTCAATGCATTGCAGAAGTTTAGATGCATAATTAATTGAAAGCACAGGCGCACAGAACAAAAGGATAAGCAAATCTTGGGGTAAAATCTCAGGTAACAAAGTCAACTGACAATAGGCGCAACAATGAAAAAAATTGAAAATCAACATAGCTTATACAAAGTAGGACATCCAAACGAAGAAAGGGAGATTAGTAAAATTGAATATATTGTCTCCCACTGTTTTATCATAGTGGCCATCTGGTAGAGGCACACATCTTCATAAACAGAAGATTGATGCCTGAGTTCCTTTGGTTACAGCTTTATAGAAATGAGCTCCTCTCATAGGTAGCCCGCAAAGAAGTGATAAAGGAATTGTCACGCAATTTGGTTCCAATATTCCCACAGGGAAAAAAGGAAAACGACAATCAAATATTAAGAACAAAATGAGAAAAGCAAGGGAGAAGAAAAGAGAGAGCAAAAATAAATAACTGAAATATACCGTCCAAGTTAAAAATAAGATTAAAAAAACGATGCACAAACCGGAAGATCGAACACATATATTTTTATAAAAAAAGAGAGAGAAAAAGAAGAAGAAAGGGGTGAAGGTGGAGACCGGTAAAATGGTTACCAAGGCCAGAGAGATGTCATTTTCAGAACTAATATAGTCAGACTTCAAATGGTGAAGGAGAGTTGAGCACAATCTTCACATGTTTAACGTACAAGGGAAAACCACTTTAATTTAATTAACAGAATGAAAATACCAAGATCAGATAAGTCTAGAATCGCAGTTTCGTGAAAAAAGGAGAAACCAAGCCACCGTTGTTTACATAAAGCAGTAAAGGAGATTCCAAACTGCACCTTAATGAAGCATCTTTTGCACAAGTTGCAGATGAAATGACAGAAGCTGAAAAGGAACCAAAACTACTACACTAACACAGTTTTTCCACTATAGAAGAACTAAGAAACATAGTTGATACTTGATACAATTTCCAACCTAAATTACAATGTGGAGTTGATATAACACAAGAAAAAGAAAAATAAAAAGTAACAAAATGACACTAATCATTACCCACAACCAAAAAGTACCAAGAAAAGAAACAAGTGGTAGAACAAAAAAAAATTAAAGTGCTTGGCATGTAAAATAAATCAAGAAAAGTAGAAAGAGGAACATATTAAAAATGAAAGCAGGAATTACTTGAAAGAGACCCTAGTGAGAGCGGTCCAATCATAAGCTGCAGGTGTGGTCCTAGTCCTTATTGAATTATGGCTCCTCACTGAACAAAAAGAAGTAAACCACCTGCAGAAAGCCTGTTAAAGTTGAATTCATAAAACACCTCTAATTGATATATCACACTTTTAGAAACATTAACATTTTAAGGAAGCATTGATACCGTAAGTGAAAGAACTAAACGGGTGCGCCGGCACATAACTAAAATGAGGATCACTTGAGCGAGGCCATGGAACCTTCTCTTAACCAGCCATTAATCTTTTATCATGCATACATAAATGACCTACAGGTCCTAAAGACACAAAATTTCGTATATATATACATCACAGATTTTCCAGCTGCAAATCCTAAAAAAAGGGTTAATACAATTCTTATGGCTCCAAGTTTTCCTTTTCTCTCTGTTTTGCCCTAGTTTCTAGCAATTAAAAGCAATACTAATTCAACTGCATATTGATATGCACAGCAGTTCATCAAAACAAAAAGATGCAAAGGATATACTCAACCGTCACTATGATGAAAACAGATTGGCAAATGAGCCATGCTGAAACAGATTCTAGCAATCCCAATATGTAATTAACTTACAACAAAAATGACAAAAAAAATATTTTCTCTTAATTCCTCTTCCTCTTCCCTCTCTCTTCCTTTCTTCTAAGTACTCTAACCTACACGAAATTGCAGCAACCACAATAACCTACAATAGCTAATATCATATCAAGCTATGTATCACGGACACTTTTGTAAGCCTCGGGTGTCCGTGTTGGACGCGCACGTGTCCGTGTCGGACACGTGTCCGATGTGGACACTCTTTGGACGCCCATTTAATGCCGATTTATAATACATACAACTAAAATATATATATATATATATATATATATATATATATATATATCAGATATCTTTGTCGATGTGCACCGGATTTTTATAGTTCAAAATCGAATAATTACTCCAGACTTGAATTACTGATTCTCTGNATGTATGGTGGATAATTTCTTTTCTTAAAATATATGAACTATCAATAAAAATTGTATTAACTTTAATTCGTAAGAGAAATAATAATAATATTTTACCAAAATCAATATTTTATACATAATAAAAATATATTATTATATTAATAATATTATATTTTATTAGCAATACTCATGCCGTGTCCGTGTCCTAATTTTTTGAAAGTTGCCGAATCACGGTGTCCGAGTCGTGTCGCGTCCCGTGTCAGTGTCCTTGACGCTTAGATATCAAGTAAAGCATCAGATTTTTTTAACAGCTTTTCCCCAATATGAAACCTTTCTCAAACTTTTTTTTTTTTTGAAAAGTAAGCTAATTTAAAATAATTTAAATACAGCACTTATTCATTGCACACATCAAAAGTCACCAAAGAAATCATTGCCCTAGTAACACTGAAACACAAAACATATGCAGAAACTAACAAATGCAAGGGATAACCACCTCAATTCTAGGATATCAACAAGGAAAACTTAAATATGCCATACTCCACTGGATAATTTGACCAATCTAACAATCAATTAAACAATTTAGAAGCCACAAAAATTCTTGCAATGAGAAGCATAAGTTCTTAACACCATTACAAATTAATTACGCATTTATGCTATCAAATATCTAATACTCACATGGTTGTTATAATCCCAATCCTCACTACTCTGCTTCTCTTTGGTACACAAATTCACATCATGTAAAGCGATAAGAAGCAAAAATTGCGTACACAACACTATCATAAAACCTGGTTCACAACACTAGAGTGCATTTTAAAGAGTTAAAATTGCAAAAAAAGAGAGTTCCGAAATGTGCACCAACGGAGCCTTTGTCGCTTTGTTTGGGAGCCCTAAAAATCGAGCGAAGACGACGCAGATTTGAGCTCAGAGAACACAGCGAGAGTAATACTGTAAGATCGTAAAGGGTGATGTTGTCTTCGAGCCCACAATGTTTTGGCCCTAGAAACGAGTTTGGCATGTGAAGCCCATAGTATTAGGCCATACTTGGGCTCACGTTGGGCCCTTTAGATCCTTGTACCAATCCATCCTCAACGGTCCAGTAGCCCTACGCTGCGTAGCCCCAGTGATCAACTTTGCCGCGAAAATAAACCCGGAATTAAATTAATTAAAAAACGCCCGGATTTGGGGAACTTATCAACTCATTTGAATAAGTTTCGTGGGGTCCGGAGCTCTTATATATGAACCCCACTGCATCCCACATTTCAAATGCTCTCTCTCTCTCTCTCTCTCTCTCTCTCTCCGCGGGAATTTGAAACAAGACGATGATCGACGTCAAGTTATAGCGCATCTCTCCTCCTATCCCTCTTCTTCTTCATCTTCCTCTTCTTCCTTGGTTTCAATATCTCTGGGATAAGCGATCTCTATGCTTTGGTTGCTTGATGGATCTCAGATTCGAAGACCAGGGGCAGCTGCAGCTTCTGGATCGAGAGGAAGCAGAGGAGGAAGAAGATTGCTTCGAATCCATCGACAAATGTGAGATCTACGCTTGAATTCTTGTGATTTTTCTGCTTAGTTGGAGATCGACAACATTTTTTGCCATCCTTTGATTCGATTATTAGCTTGTGAACAGTGTTTAGATCGATTTTATGATAAATTAACCCGATCTCCCATCATTAGCAGCTTCCGTTACAGTTTCAAGCATTCCAATTCAAATTCTCTAGAACCGACCGGTTTATTACCATAATTGTGTGGTTTCTGCAGTGATTTCTCAAGGGATCAATGCAGGAGACATCAAGAAGCTTCAGGACGCGGGGATCTACACTTGTAATGGCCTAATGATGCACACGAAGAAGGTTT
Source organism: Ananas comosus (assembly GCF_001540865.1). Lineage (NCBI taxonomy): Eukaryota > Viridiplantae > Streptophyta > Magnoliopsida > Poales > Bromeliaceae > Ananas > Ananas comosus. The sequence goes on along the minus strand of NC_033635.1, from coordinate 470,161 downwards.
GTGCCCACAGATCGCCTTGGATTAACACATTATCTTAGATATCTCGAGGATTTGTCTTCAACTTTGCCTATACGCAGAGCTTGACAGGAATAAAGGGATTGTCCGAAGCGAAGGTCGATAAAATATGTGAAGCTGCAGAGAAGCTTGTGGTTAGGGCTCAAATTTTATCTTAAAACATTTTCTGCTATTTTGCACTTCTATTTGATCTATTTGTTCTCAACCCTCCTTTTCAATTTGGTTCGTCTCTTTCGTAGAACATGGGCTATGTGACGGGAAGCGATCTACTGCTTAGGGTACTCATCTATTTAAAATTGCATTGAAATAGGCTAACGTACGCCGCATAACCTTTGTGTTGTTCTTTGCTCATTGGACGATCCGAGCTGTCGCTCAACTTCCTCTGATCTGATTCGCTGCTTTTGACTTCTCGGATCATCCCGTCGTTTCGAGCCTCTAGGTCTCGGCCACGTTTTAATCAATTAAATCGTTTAAACTTTCCTTTTTCAGCGAAAATCGGTGATTCGAATAACAACTGGGAGCCAAGCCCTCGACGAGCTACTTGGCGGTGAGTTTGCTCAATTTGTTGAAAGTGTATTGGTACTAATCTGTAGCTTGCTAACGTGGAACATTTTTGCCAACCATTTTGTGAAGGTGGAATTGAGACGCTCTCGATCACCGAGGCATTTGGCGAATTCCGGTTGAGATATTCTGCTGTTTCATTTTTTTTTTCTAAATTTTACTATTTGATTCCTTTTATTTAGGCACATTATCCTTAGTCCCGCACCTCCATTACCCTCTTCCCTATTTTAAGGTCCGGGAAGACCCAGCTGGCCCACACCCTCTGTGTATCCACCCAGGTTCTTTGATGATTCCCTTATATGACATTGGGCGGTTTTTTGCTTAATTCATGTATCAATAAGATTAAAACAGAAAAATGCACAAGTAACATTTTCGCATTTTCCAGCTTCCGATCCACATGCACGGTGGCAATGGGAAGGTCGCTTACATCGACACCGAGGGAACGTTGTATCCTTTAACCATTGTTAAATTTCTGCTAGTGCACTGATCATTAAGCTATGTGAACAGAGCCTTTACCATGGTTTGCCTTAACAGATATGATTAGCCGACCAGATCGTATTGTGCCGATTGCAGAAAGGTTTGGGATGGATGCCAACGCTGTCCTGGATAATGTAGGATACCAAAGAATAATTTCAACCATTTTCCTGCCCCTTGTTCTTTTTTTTTCTTTTTTCTTTTTTTTTTAAACTCAGGATCATTTTGGTTGCTTTCTTATGAGTTGTAATTTCTATGGCTTGTATATAAGATCATTTATGCGCGAGCGTATACGTATGAGCATCAGTACAACTTGCTTCTGGGTTTGGCTGCGAAAATGGCAGAAGAGCCCTTCAGGCTTCTGGTGAGCAGCTCATTTCTTCCTATTGAGATCAAATAGCAGCAGTCCATATGTGCTTTTTGAAAGAAGACTGGTTGGCTTATGTCTTCTAAAATGACCAATTCTGCTGAGCGCAGATCGTGGATTCTGTCATCGCTCTGTTCCGCGTCGACTTCTCTGGAAGGGGGGAGCTTGCAGAGCGCCAGGTACAAGCAGATTCCTTAAAATCAGTCACATCGTCCGCCATGTGTCCTTGGTTGCTAATCCAACTGAAGTGATTGCAGCAAAAGTTGGCGCAGATGCTCTCCCGCCTAACGAAGATCGCCGAAGAATTCAACGTCGCAGTTTACATGACCAATCAAGGTATAATCCTTGACCATTATGTTTGTTCGTGTTTAAATAAAGCAAAAGTACAAGTGGAGAGAATGGGGTTCATTTGGTAACTTGGGCAGTGATTGCGGATCCGGGTGGAGGGATGTTCATATCGGACCCAAAGAAGCCGGCGGGAGGGCACGTGCTAGCGCATGCATCCACTATCCGTCTGATGCTGAGGAAAGGGAAAGGCGAGCAGCGCGTCTGCAAGATCTTCGACGCCCCTAATCTTCCTGAGGCTGAAGCCATATCCTTTGCTAAATTCCTATTGTTGCTTTAATTACTGTTTAGTATGATTACTACTACTAAGGATTAAATTGTGCTTTCCAACACGCACTACTAACAAAAATGTTTAATAATTTTGAAGGATGTTTTAAGTTACCTTGACTTAGTAAGAGCACGTTTTCCAGATAACACCGGGGGGCATCATGGATGCGAAGGATTGATCCTTTCAGGTAATTTAGGTTAAGGGCTTTCGCCTTTCTTGCAACGCTTGTGGTAGTATACGGGAGTTGTCTTAACTGGTGCTATCAGACAAGGTGCTAACGAACTTGACGGCCTTGTTCTTCTCCAGTTGATTGGTAATGGAGAGAAGGTAAGCTAAGCACTTTTAACTAATGCATATTACAGTTGTAGCATGTCAAAGTACGTTTACTGGATCTATGAATTTGTCTAGTTATATTCGTGCTCTATTTTGTTGTGAATTCATGCATTGACTTGAAGAATGCTGATTAGCTCCGATTAGCTCTCTTAAACTTGAGGTTATTCTTTCGATTTTAAACAACTCACAAGCAAAGCTGCTGCACATAATTTGCATAACATCATAAAAGAAAAGAAAGCCTCTTTTACCAAATGAAGAGACATAAAGTCATATTTCTCAAATAATGACCTTATGTAGTCTAATAATGAACCCCCGAAGAAAGAACAAAAAAAAAAATCTCTGAGATCAAACTAAAAAATATTTAGCAAATTACAATGGAACAAAGATTAAATTATAGCAATATCCTTCAATTCAATTCTAGGTAAAGAATAAATAAAATCTAATTCGCTAAAAGTTAGTTCGAAGGCCAGGCAAAAATACAATGGGCCTATACCCTGTTGTATCCCACATTCTTACTGAACAGGCGGCGAATGTAAACTACCTGAAATAAACTTGCGCATACAAGTGCAAGGTACTCCGTCAGTGTGTAGAAGATTAGACGCCTTCTGGTGCTATCGTTTGCTGCATTGGATGATTTATACACGTAAGGAATAACCCACACATTTAATGAACAAAAGCAATTGCAGCTCAATTAAATGCATAAAAGAGGGTATGGTTTGTGCTGCAAAATTGGGAATATTTTTCTTCCCTGTAGAATATTATGCATAAAAAAAACAATCCATGATTCCCAAACTAACCTATGCGGACAATGCCTACAGGTTAAGATCAGATTGTATTGTTCTCACACAAGGCATTCTTGGTTTAAAAAGTCAATAGAATGGCTAGGTAGTATCGTAATATATTCCAAATTTCTTGTTTCCTCTTGAAAAGGTTATTTGTGTTGCAAATAAAAAAGAAATGAACTAGAATACTCAAGCATATTACGATTGGGATGGATTTGGCATTAGTTGAACTCAAATGTGGTTATAAATGATGTTCATATTGAAATGTAATCTTAAAAGAAATAAAAGGCTTTCTTCTCTGCCGAACCCAGGTCATTAATTAAGCAGAATTTAGGAACTAGATCTAGAAGAGATGTAATAGAGAAACTTTGACAGCAACACCTTTTTTCTTCTGACCAAAGGCCCCTTTGATTCTACTGAATTTGAGTGAAGCCTATCATTATATCATGGATCAGTATTAGTTACTTGGGTAGAGTTGACTGGCAACTAAGAGATTGCGCTGCATCTCCAGCTGCTTACAACAATATTTATGCTGCATGTGCATGTCTGACTAGTAAAAATTATTGCAAACAATCATTGATATAAACCAGGCCATTAAGGTATTAAGAAGTCCCTGTGATGGACAAGCTTATAAATATAAGTAGCTGCTTATGTTGGGATAAAGAATCAACCTTTTCCTCTCATTTCAGGTTTAGTTATACTTTGGAAGTAACTTCTTTCATTAGGTTAAAATAGATTTTCTGTGAGGTTCAGTTCAGAATAGACATTTGTTAGAGAATCAGTCAATAATTTTGTACATGTAGATAAAAAGGATTTTCGGCACCAAATGTATGCAAACTCTATCCATCCTAAGTTTCACAAACAACTAAAATCTCTCCTTCCTAAACTAGCAAAGATACAGCTAGAAGTACTACACAGACAAATAACCAGAGATTGTAATTCTCAGAAGCCAGAAATCATATGTGAGTTGTATTAGTGACTTACTACGGCGGTGTCGAGCTTCTCGTGCTTTTAGGTACTTCTGCTCAGCTGTTACGGATTCCAGTGCTTCCCTTAGCTCTGCAATCTTTACATTTATGGGATCCAAGTGATCTGCAATAAAAGAATACATAAACAAACATAATAACATAATCAAATATATCATCCTGGAACCTCTCCGTTGCGAACTAGGAAGGTCTAGCAACTTATGGTTATAGAGAAGAAGAATGAATTGAGAATTATCACTTAAAGTTTTTCTTTAATAATATGAGATGCAGTATTAAACAACTGTGCAATCTAGCACCTCAGTGAAAATGGATGATGGGAGGATCACTCTTAGCATTTTACAGAATCTGCAATACTTAAAATGCTTGTTGCACTTATTCAATGGTGATCAACAAGAATATGCTTACTTTATATTATCTTAGAAACAGAACTAACTTTTAAGCAAGAACAAATTAGCAGCAAGACATTGTATTCACTAACCATCTTTTGCAAGGTTATGTTCACTGGGGATGTGTCCAACATGTATGTAGAATGAAATAGTTTCAGGCACATCATGCGCATTATGAAAGCAAAACTTGTACATTCCAGGCCTTGGAGCTTTAAACTCAAATTTCTCACTGGATGTTTCCTTCCATGATTGCACAACATTGCCTCCTGGAGAAGTCACCTACATGATTTTGAACAAATTCTTTCAATATTAAAAAAAAAAAGAAGAAGGCAAGACAGATCTAATTCAAAATTAACCAATTTTGCAAATTGAGTTCATATAAGACCGCCAAAAAGAGCCAAATTTTAGAGAAATTGAGTTCATATAAGACCGCCAAAAAGAGCCAAATTTTAGAGAAATTATAGCAAATTTCAGCATAGTTTGGTGGCTTAATCAAGTGAATGTGTTTTATGCGCTTCAAAATGCCTGCGTAAGTGCGTATATATATAAATGCCCACGTATTAGAAGTGACAAATTTTTAGTACCTATAAATTGAATGTGATTTTTCAAACAACTTGATGTTTACACGATTGAAATTTTAATTTACATATAAGCTCGAATTAGATTTTGATTTCAAAATATTAATTGTTAAATATTACATATTAACTGTGGATATGTACGGGTACACATCGCGCAAGCAACAATTGCTCCAAAATTTGGATGCAAAAAATAAAATAAAATGGAAAGATGAGAAGGAAGAAGAAACTCACCACGAGATCGACCCCGGATTCATCCGAATCCCAAAAGGAGTCGTGATCCATGACTACGAAGTTTCCGGAGACGGTGTCGCCCTCGGAGGGGACGAACTCGTAGATGCACTCCTCGTCCGCGACGGTGACGGAGAGCGCGGAGGCGCTGCGGAGGAAGCTCGCGAGAATCACCAGCGATATAGCGAGGAGGCTCCTCGCCGATCCCACTGATTTCTTCCTTCTCCCCTCCATCTTCGACATCTCTCTCTCTCTCTCTCTCTCTCGCTCTCTCTCTCTCTCTCTCTCTCTAATGCCTCTCTCCTGTTTCCTCTCTCTCTCTCGCTACGGTTTCCTCCTCCAATCCAAATTAGGGTTTCGAGCGAGCTCCCCTAATGGTTTCACAAGAGGAAAAGCAGGGACGAGCGTCGCTCCCTCCGGTCGCTCGATCGACTCGTCTCTGTTAAGTCTCACTCTTCGGGGGTAGGGGAGAGCCAAATAGGCTGGGACCAGACCGGGCCAGGCCGGGCCTTGGCGCTGTATGGTTCGCTAGTTAATGGTTTTGGACTGGCTTCGGCCCGTTAGAGGCCCAACAAACAATTTCGTCGTTGCTAGCCTATAACGCATAAATACCCCTCACTAATAGAGTAATAGTCCATTGTGCTTCAATTAGTATTTTTTATTTACATTTTCATTATTTTAATCTAAATTATTTTATTTTTTTAGTAATATCAAAATCAGTATCTTCATCAGCTACTGCGTATTTGAACTAAATTTTCTATCAACTGAAAAGCCGATAAAATTGTTCTTAAATTTAGCCCAGAATTTTAATCTATTTATTTGATGTACATCACTGAAAGGTGATGAACTTTTCTTTAAATTTTTTTTTTAAAAGTTGGCAAGCTATTTTAGATTATCATTTAGTTGAGGGGCCTTCATGCATTTTTACCCAGGGAGAACAATGACACCTCGCCGTGCCACAACCACAACCCAACCGGAAAAAAAAAAAAACCACCTTCAAACGACCACTCAGAAAGTCCACACCGTGAGGTGTACAGTGACGAGAGTGGGATTATAGGGCTATCTATTTAAACTCGTGTTCTTTCACATTAATCCGAGTCTCTACTTCTAAAGCCAAGAGCTTAAGCCCTTGTCTTTTTCTTTGCCGAGACATGGCAGCGCAAACCGAAACCCAAATCCCCAGAGTGAAGCTGGGGAGCCAGGGTTTAGAGGTAGGGAAAAGTATGCATTTTTCTCTCCTCAATCGTTTTGTAACCAATAATTTAACGAATAATTTTGTTGTTAATTTTCCAGGTCTCCAAGTTGGGTTTTGGGTGCATGGGCCTCACGGGAATTTACAACTCTCCGCTCTCCGAAGAAGCCGGGATTTCCATCATCAAGTACGCCTTCAGCAAAGGGATCACCTTCTTCGACACCGCCGATGTGTACGGCCCCCACACCAACGAAATCTTGGTCGGAAAGGTTGCTTTCTCCCTCGTTTTATTGGATTCTCGATGCAAAATTGTATTTTGCCTCATTTCGGAAGTGTATGATTAGTTGGAAGTGAACAGGAAGTGAAAAAGGTTTGGTTTTTATGCAGGCCTTGAAGCAGTTGCCGCGGGAGCATATACAATTGGCCACAAAATTTGGCATCGCGCGTGCCGATGGGAGCGGCATGACCGTCAGGGGCACGCCGGATTATGTCCGCTCATGCTGCGAGGCGAGCCTTACGCGGCTCGGAGTTGACTACATTGATTTGTACTATCAGCACAGAGTGGACAAATCGGTTCCTATAGAGGATACTGTAAGAATCTTAATCTATGGTTCCTTTGTGCCAATTATTATGTACTTGTTGGGATGCAGGTTAGGTGTTTGTGCTTTTGCCTGTGTGTAATGTAGATGGCGGAACTTAAGAAGCTGGTGGAAGAAGGGAAGGTAAGATATATCGGGCTGTCTGAGGCCAGCCCGGATACTATCAGGCGGGCTCATGCAGTTCATCCGATTACTGCAGTGCAGATGGAGTGGTCTCTGTGGACTCGCGAAATTGAGGATCAGATAGTGCCTCTCTGCAGGTCTCTTTGGAACTCTTAAGCATGATTTACTTGTGCCTTATTTGTAACTGCTCGTAAGTTTTAAAGAAATTACTGTTGAATCTGCAATTATCTCTGCAAATATGTCTACTTTTTAATGAATAAAGGATCATATATATGTATTACGGAAATAGCGCTGCTCCCTAAGAATCTATGGTGAAAATTTTCTTTTTAAAACGATGTAGGGCTGTTAGAGAACGGTAGCTTCATATAAACCCAACTAGCCTCCTAGTATTTGAAATTTAGTAAAATAGGCCTTAACCATGGGGCCTCAAGTGCTTACACCTAAGTACCACGAAGAGTATGGTTATTGTGTAGAAGATTGATATATTTTGTTGTGCCAATTCTGCATGCTTAACTTTTAAGCTGCAGCGGGCTTCAAGTACCAAGTAATATCCTAATTGGTGTCTGATTGGGCGCAAGTTTCCTTCGTGATACCACTTATATCCAGTTCTTCTTTACTAATGCATGTTTCTAACATTTTCCAGATTGGAACTAATTTAGGTTTGAGACAATGTATGGTCCCTTTTCAGTTTATGGGTCTAAAAGATCATTTAGTTGGCCTAGTAATTATGTGTATATAAAATATTTCAGTTTGATCACATGCGAGAAAAGAAAAGGATTGTGGCTTCCCCTTCTGGCAGAATAAGAAAATTGATACTTTGGCTTCCCCTTGTTGCTTCTTCGAAGAACTTTCTAGTTGTCCTGGTGCAAGAATTGTTTATTCTGGAGTGGTGTAGCATGAGAAACAATAAACTCTTTTGAAGATTATAAACCTTCTTCAAGGACAGCAGTTTAACTCTTCAAAAATCTATTTCCTTCCAAGTCCTGTTCATGAATCACTCCACAACATTATTGGATGCCCCATAATGTCTTTGTTTTCTAAAATGGCTAATTTGATTTCAGGGAACTTGGAATTGGGGTTGTTCCTTACAGTCCTCTTGGTCGCGGGTTCTTTGGTGGAAAAGCAGTTGTAGAGAATATACCCTCAGAAAGTTTCTTGGTATAGAAATTCATTCCATCAATTCTTAATGTCTCTTGCTGAAGATTTGTATCTGAAAATTCACATCATGCTACATTGTTTGTAGAATTCACATCCTAGGTTCGTTGGAGAGAACCTAGAAAAGAACAAGATTTTATATGCACGACTAGAGAAATTGTCAGTGAAACATCATTGCACCCCTGCTCAGCTTGCTCTAGCTTGGGTTTTTCACCAAGGAGATGATGTGGTCCCAATCCCTGGTAAGGAGTTTGAAATATGAAGTTTTTCTATTGCTTATTTAGCTTGTTGTAAAAACCTTTGATTATACAAAGAAAATATAGTATAGGAGTTTTGAGTCCGCTCATTTGTATTATTCATTTTACTCTAAAAATTTTGAAATGCTCTACCTGCCTAACTTAGAAGTCGAATTAGCTCAGTATTTTGTGGCCTGTGTGGGGATGTCAAAATAGCTATAAGTTGTGATGTGTTGGGATTTTTTTTTTTTAATTGCAACCAAGAAGTTTGAGTATAGTCCAAAGCTAGATTCTTATAATCATGATTTTTAGGATTGCGCACTCCACCTAAGCAGTGAGTTCAGGGGGGAGTGGGAAAGGAATGGATGATTGTATTCATTGCATTGTAGATATCTCCTGATGCTTCTGTTGACCATACATGCTTCTTGATTGGAGAATGGAGACGTTGAACAACATATTCATTCATCATCATAGTCCCTTGGGTAAATCATGTCTATTAAGATTAGTAAACTAAACGAAGAACAAACTGACAGTTAGAATACTTACTAATGGTCTGAGAATTTTCACTTAGTTGTAATACAAAATTGGAGGCATTAGGTATCATCTAGATGCCAACCCTTTTTTTAAAAATGCATGATTTAGAGAAGTACATGGCTGTTATAGTTTACTTGGGAGTTACTAGACAAATAGCTCTCTTCTTTCTCCTTGTTCCTGGATGTCATAAAGGCTGTAGTTGTTTCTCTTGCAGTTTCTCTATATGTTTAGCTCCTTGATCTTGAATACTTACAAATTCTATGATTCTACTTATGTAAGATTTGGTTAAATGCGATAATGATGTTTCATTTGCACAATATATCTTAATAATCAGTTCTTTATCAGTTAATAGTTCATCTATTTCAATTCATGTGTTTGTCCAAGTAATGACTAGCTTTGCTATACCTCTCACTCCTTTTAACTTATCTATTTTGTTACCAAAGCCAGCATTTCATAATTATTGAGCTTTTGAACTTTTATTAATACTACATCTGCTTTCACATGGATCTTCATGGTTATGGACTTATCTTCTGCCTTTGAGTATTTTGACCTATTGTCCATTACAAGTTCCTCTCAGTTCTTTGCAATCTTGGCTCTACGTTCACTTTTTTGTTGCTGTATCTGTTACATGGTATGATCTTCTTGAGAAAGAAAGGCGGTTTACATGGTTTGATTGTCTTAACAGAGCATGATGCCACACAATTAGGATATGATGATGACAAATAATATGTCTCTAATATAGAAGCTGAAATGTTTTTAGATTAATCTGGGATGTTTAGTGTATTGATACCACAAATGTAAGCAATTATAAGTTACAGTGAGAGATTTTTTGTTATGTGGAAAATTCTTCATCAGAAAATTAAATTTCAATACTACATTGTGTAGGATAACCATTGTTCAAGATATAAAGCTTAGACATGGCTGTTGAATGGCTCTGAGAACACAGAAAAATTGTGGGCTCTTGAACTTAGCTTGCATCTTTCAATTTTTGTACGAGTAGAACCGAGAAGATTACCTCTTCTTTGAATCCATTAAGGCTATTCAAATCTATTTCCGGTGGAATTCATGAGTGGGAAAGTAATGAAGTGGTTTTCCAAGAGAGTTTTGATACAGGAAGCCCAAAAAGGTATAATTTATGGTAAGTTGCAAGAAAATCCCAGTGGAAACAAAAGTTTTCTTCCAGCAAAATTCTCCCACAGGATTCTTAAAAATCTTAGAAAGAGTCCTTACTATAGTTGCTAGACGTCCGTAGGAGATTTATTTATAGCCTCAAGATCCTATTTTCCACAGTAAGTCAAAGATAGTTCAGAATTTTTAGGAAGAGCAATCCTCTAGGAATCGAGCCCAACCCTCAGTTGCTCAACTATTACTACAGAACTTAGAAACGGACACTATGAAAAAAGCTTGATCAGTCGAGCTTTAACCTTGATTATTCAAATATCTGTACAGATCAGCATCTTTGAACAGAGGCATATACAAGTGTAGATCTTGGTGGAACGAGCCCTGCCTCCATAAACAGCTTTATACTAAAATAACTTTATAAATCTGTCTGTCTCTGTGTTTGGGAGAGAGATTTCTTTTATGCACAAATAACCGTATAATTATATCAACACAAATAACCTTATAATTATATCAAGGGTCGAATTTATTTACAAGTGTACTTTGAATCACAAAAGAGTAGTATGCTAAAAGAACGATGAGGAAGTAGAAAACAGTGCTTGTTTACAAACCACAGACACAAGAGTTAACCGAGTTGTATATAGCATCTTCCAACACTGTTTAGATAGTTTTGTTTTTGTTAATCTGATTCTCTTTCTTTTGTGATCTTTAGGGACAACGAAGGTGAAGAACCTTGATGATAACATAGGCTCATTAAGCGTGAAGCTCAGCGAGGATGACTTGAAAGAGATTTCAGATATGCTATCTACTGATGAGGTAGCGGGTCCTAGAACCTATGGACACATGGCAGCACATGCATGGCAGTTTGCGACTACTCCCGAGAAAAAATAACAGATTTTCATCTCCACAAATACCAGGTCATGACCGTGTTGCCCCGATAATCCTGTTTGCTAGTTCCCAATTTATGGCCAAATACCTGAAGTACACCTTGAAAGAAGATGAAATTCTCTATCTGCAACTATAATTTTAGTAATTGATTGGTTCGTTGTGCGCCAACTAAAATGCTTCTTGATTCTGTCTGTGTACCTACTATCTTTATGGAACTCTCTGTTTACCTCAACTATGACATGTAATATCAAAGACGCAGAATCAGCTATCCTTGAAATTGTGTATTTTTATCGACCAATTTTATATGTATTCGCGTGACATGGACCATGTTTACGCGCAGCATGTTGTAATTTACTAAAATCTTTCCTGCCTAATTTGAATTCATCTTCAACCGCGTACGATTTACTGTCAATTTTTGAAGGGAATGTACATTTACATCTCTGATTTTTTTTTTTTTTTTTTTTCCTTCAGTAGAGTGCATGATGTACATGAACCTTTATTTACAGTGACTTAATAGGTGATTGACAAAAAAATCACCTACAGTGAGTTAAATATATTGTATACAGTACACTTTGTTTGGTATGTTTCACAAACTTGAGAAACAAAAGGTGTTTGGGTGGGTCTATGGGCATCCCATGCAGGGACCTTTCCACCAACGTTGGGGTCTGACCAATTTTTTGCCTCGGTGTAAATCTCGAGGAAACCATTCCTTGGTATGCTACCCATCACGCACTTCAAATTCTTTAAAGCGCATGGTAAGGGGAATATGAATGAAGCCCCCATGAGAGCTTTGGACCACTACGTCTCCCAATTCATCATAAGAAACCAACTCTATAATTCTCTCATGAATCCAAATAAATCTTTAAGTGGATCCACCAACAGTGACCCAATACAACCAACTTCTTCAGCTATCTTAATTATGTTTTGCTTATTAATAAATCTTACAACGTTGTATATACAAATTATACAACTCAATGGATAGATTTCAACTTTGAAATTTTAAATCATACTTGCCTTTTTGTAATTTGTACTTCTCCACTAATTAAATGTCATCTTGTTACTCATGTATACTAGTTTGTAAAGCGTTGTAATATTTATTAGTACGTTTACGGTATTACTCTTAAATATATATATGATGTAAAAATTATTAATTAATTTACCTCTATGAATTTGGCTACATGGCTACATGTCATCAATAACTCCTTTATAATTGGAAAGGAGTCAAATTACTTCCCAATAATGGAATCTGCAAAATCAAAATAGAACAATGGGACTTCGCCTCTTTGATATGATAGGGGGCTAAAAGGTTCACCTTTTGTTTAATAAGAGAATAATTACCTGCAAAGTAATCAAAGAAATTTGTACTTCCTAGAGATCATATGATCAGGTACACATTGCTGGTTAATTTGCTAAGAAAAAAGAAAATTGTTATTTAATAACTGTGGCCCCATTAATTATTTAATTAATTCGCACCTTCTAATTAACCATTTAAAATATGCTCTCCCTTTTCTTATGGTCACAGCTTCAAAATATGCTCTCCCTTTTCTTATGGTCACAACTTCAAAATATGCTCTCCCTTTTCTTATCGTCACAGCTTCTTAATTAATTCACTCAATTTCTCTTTCAGAGTTGTCATAAAATAGCATCTTAATTAGTTTTCCTTCGGGGTTTCAACAAATAGGTATGTCAAAATTTAAAAGCCAAACAATTGGTATTTCAATGATAGAGTATCTGAATCGGGATTGGAGAGGGGTTATATATGAATTTGAATACGAGATGAAAGGACTGTGAGTATATAATACTCTGGGAGGTTGAGCTTTTGATTCTTATTAAAATAAAATAAAAAAGATCAAACTTTAGTAATTAATATATAGTGTTGTTTGTTTGTTGAGATGGCAATAGGAGAGAAATAATAGTGTTTCTTTTTTTTTCTTTTTTTGGAGAAAGAATGCATGATAGTATGCTATCGTTTTGTTCATCATTTAGGTTTTGAACTTAATTAAGATCTCACAATAAGTGAAACTTAATAGTATTATTATTTGTTTGTTGAGATAAGAATAGAAGAGAGAGGGAGTGCTTTTAGATTTGTGAGATGGTGAAAGGTGAATGGGGAATAAAGAAAGATGGAAAAGAAAAGAGAGAGAGAGAGAGAGAGAGAGAGAGAGAAAGGTGGAGCAGTCTTTATTAGCAGGCAATTGGGATGTATCGTATTCCTAACCTGCAGCTCACATGCAATGTATAAAATTAACTTCCCACAAAAACTTTTTGAAAGCTGGTTATGCATATCCCCTACGTAACTTCACCCACCTCTTTCGATAATCCCTAGGACATATACATGCATACATACATGCATATATGATATACCCATCCCTTTTCTCTCTCTCTCTCATAGAATATTCAGAATTAAGCTTCTGTTTACTTTTACAAAATGGATTATTAGATTCACTCTCTCCAATATATAGTTCCTTCAACTTGCTAGCTAGTTATCCATCGTTTCTAATACAAATGGCAATAGACTTAACGGTTCTTATCGATCTGAGGTCCCAACTCTTAATTAAGTTCACTGCTTCACATTTTTCAGCTATGTTTAATTCAAAATTAAAAAACTAATGAATGAATGAAAGCAATTTCTTTCAGTAGATAAGTAACACTGTAACCGGTAGATTTTTTTTTTCGCCCCCTTCGAGGCTCGTGTTGCCTCATCCATGTAGTTTAGTTTACTATTCCAATGAATGAAATGGGTAGCATGTTACTTTTTTCTCAAAAAAAATATATATATTCAAAAAGAATAATAAAGAAGATAACATATTAATTTTCTTTTTAAAAAAACTAGCTAGATATATAGCTAGTTATTTATGAGACGTCTCACTACATGAAAATTATTGATTACTTCAAACTGCCTACACCTCTTAAAAGACATATAAAACTCTGAATTAATTATTGCACCAAAAATTCATGATTACATTTAAATATTACATGTTTGTTTGGCGCAGTAGATGACCAATCTTGAAGTAAATACAGTTAGTTCGAGTCATAATAAGCTCCTAATGTTATTAATTTTTGATTTTTTTTTATTTAATTCAAGTTCACGTCATGAACCTACAAATAAATCTTGAGCTCAAACATGAGTGGGAGTGTTTAATATAAAAATATTTAAGAATAATTTTTTATTAGCTTAAGTTTTTAGAGTACAATTGTTGTTTCATATATTTTAAATAGTTGGTGTCAATTGATTTTATGGCAAGTCAAGCACCACTTGTACTACCCCGTTAATCAAACAAAATTTCCAGGCACAAGATTATTTATAAATTGACTCGATCGTACACTCGAATTGAACCAAGCGCGAGAGTAGTTCGATACATTGGTTAAATTTGATTTCTTCTTATGACATTTTATAAGTTAATTAAAACACCTACGAATATGCAGAGGCTCATTCTCTAGCGATGGTTATGTTAATTATTTATACCTCTTTAACTTCGTACGTTCTGAGTGTTATTTTTTATTTATTGTCTCAATATGCTATATACTTACTATGGCCTCATATGATTTTGCACCCTAGATGGATTACAATGTTACCCAAAAGTAGATTGTAATAACAAAATGTGATGTTCAATCCAAAAGCTTAATACTGAAATTAGTGTGTACGCCATGCTAGCAAAGATACAGAATCACTATGCTCAAGAATACACGACAATTCAAATTTTAGATGATTTTTTTTACAATTTTCAAGCAAATTTAAAAGATGATATCAATTTAAAAACCTTTTCTCTTCCATTTGATTCCGAATAGAACAAAAATAACACCACATATATATATATAACGGCAACAAAAAAAAAATAAGATAACCCTGAACCCCTGGTTACACCAAGAATTAATATAAGATAGATATACAAATGCACGAGATTTAAGAAAGATAAGAGAGGAAAAGGACGTGCGAATGTGGTGCTAACTATTGGGGCCGTCCTTGTGAACATCTTTTTTGTCACGCGTTGACATGTCCATGCATCTTACACCTTTAATTTTTCTTCTTTTTTTTTTTTTGGGGTTGTCCCTCCTCTTTCTCTTTTTTAAAATCCCCATCCTCATTCTTTTTTAATCTAAGCATGTGGGGACACCACCTCGAAGACCTGTTTGGGCTTTTTCCTCAAAAAAAAAAAAAAAAAAGAAGAGCTGTTTGGGCCAGCACCTATTCTCTCCAGTCGTATCTTTGCCTTGATCATTTAAAAGCTAAAAGGTGCATAAATAATTTCTTGCTTTAGAGGAGATACTAGCTATATATATAGCCACTCTCTTTATTAATTTGTCTTGATATGTATATTTTGTTATTCATCGTGTACTTGTATTTCTTATATTTCATATCTATCACTCTTTAAACTTTTTATGTATTCCAAAAATTCAAATAGAATGCTATCATCAGCTGATGTAAATGTTAACACAGTCGCATTTGTTTATCTACAAGCATAGCAAGTAATGTATATATAGAAGTTTAGTTGCAGTCATAATGACAACAATTTTACTATCGAAACCATCAACAAATAAGAGTTATGAGAATCTTACAATTTTATTATTAAAATCGGAAAGTCATTAACAACCATTGCCGACGTACCTAATTTCGTCTCACTATAAAACTCTCTGCTTTAGTTGTGAATAGTCTTTGAGATCAAGCATTCCTGATAGTAATTAATATATATATATATATATATATATATATAGAATTGAGCTCCTATGCTTTTAAAAGTACAAATTGTTGGTGCTTGTAAATTTTTAGCCATTGGATTAAGAAATGTGCGGTTAGGATGACGTGGGGCCCCTAGGGTTGAGTGGGTGGTTGGTTGAATAGTATAATCTAACGGTTGAAAATGATCAAAGGCATAAATCTAATGGTAAAAAATTTACAAGCATCAAGTGTTTCATGCTTTTACAAGCACCATAGCCGGACTCTATATATATATATATATATATATATATATATATATATATATATATATATATATATATGCCCCTTCTACTGGTGGATGGCAAAATATATAAGTTATATATCTTCCTTAGACAGTAACTTAAACTTTCTGGAGTAATGAATAATGAATTCAATTATCTTCCCGATAGCGTTAGCTGTGTTACTAATATTGAAGGACATTGATCTTATTTGATAACTGCTATGCTAAAGCTGAAAACACATACGCATACTACGTGCATGCTAAGCGCTCTATTCAATGAGGTAATTAGAAGTCGTATGCATTAGTGTTATATGAAGGACTAAACAAGCAAAGCACTCTTGAAGAAAGGATCATTTATGATCAATTATGTGGTTTTGGTTCTTTGGAGTGTACATATATTAAGCAATCCCCCCTGCAGCCAAATATGCCTCTCAGGGCCTACGTACGCATGCAGCGCTGCATGCATGCATGTGAATACACAATCACGTGGGAAGCAACGGACAAATTTGCTTTTGTCGCAAGTTTTACATCTTGTCTACGATAAACTACAACACTGAAAAAATTAAAATAAAATAAAAAAAGGAGCAACCTCACATTTACAAAACCTGGGGTTATCTGCAGAGAAATGATCCACACCATGTTTTCACGCACGTTCAAAAGACTGAGACCATATGATAATTAAACAACAAATAAAAGCAATAATTGAGAAAGAAAAATTAAGAAGAAAGGGAAAAGAAAAGGTACAAGTGCATAGAGTTTACTAGCTAGAACTTTTTGTGTATTTAAATAAGCACCTAAACTTTCAAAATATTTAATTATTTCAAAGTTTACGTGCCTATTTCAAAACAAAATGGACATAGTTCAGGTAAACTCTGTGTGCATGTCTTTTACCACGGGGCGTAAATTGTTCAAACATCAGGGCCAGATTGATCGTATTACACAATTAAGCTTTTAGCAGTTACCCCATGTCTCGCTCACCGGGTTGGTGCAGGTGTGGTCGCCCACCTGCGCGCAGTAGTGCGGGGCGGTGACCAGATCCAGGCACGTCAGCGGGAGCAGGTCTCGCACTCCGCCGGGCGCCTCCTCGCCGGCGACCACCCCGAGGAAGTCCCTCGTCAGCCGGTCCCCTGCATGCCACGTCGCGAGCCCCCCCGCATCGAAGTCCGCGCATCCCACGTGGCACGAGGCCGCGCCGGTGATGATGGGGCCCACGGCGGAGGCGCGTTGGAGTAGGGAGGTGGCGGAGAGGTGAGGGGGGGCGGCGGCGGCGGCGGCTTCGGTTGTTGCTAGGTGGAAGGCGTAAGGGCGGAGGAGAGGAGGTGGGTGAGGGTTGTAATTAAGGTTAGGGTTAGGGTTAGGGTTTGTAAATATTGTAGGGTCCAAAGAAGAGAAGGGGAAGAAGGGGTGATCGAGGATTAACGGGTTGGTGGTGATGGTGGTGGTGGTGCTGCTGCTGCTGGTAGTGAGCAGTTTTGCACTCTCTTCTGCTAGGGCGTCACAAAAAGCTTTGTGGGTGACGAAGCTGTCCTTCCTGCATGGTTAAGCCAACACAACAAAAAAATGGGAGGGGGGGGGGTGTCATGAAGTGTTATTGTCCTTATTGTCTTCGGGGCAAAAAAGATGATGATCATGGCCCAGAAGGGACAGGAAGAAGGAGATTCAACAGCTTGTTTGATTACTTTGCATGTGAGGGAAGAAGAGTACACAATGAAATGAGTAGTGTTGGAAACAGCTATATATAAAGGGACAGGATGCATGCATGCGAGATGATCGTATATATATGGATGCTGAGTAGGGCTTTGAGAGAAAGAGAGAGAGAGGGGGAGATGTTAAGTTACTCTCTTAATTAATCTCCCTCTTCCGCTTTTACTCTGCATTTTAGTGAATTAGTTAATGTTAATTGGTGCTTTTGTTTTCCATTAAGAACTAACTGGAAATGTAGAGTCAAAATTAATATGACATGTAAGAAGAAGTGCAGATGAAATGATGAATGCTAGGAAAGAGCCAAAAGCTTACAACAAAAGGTCACTTAAGTAGCTAGGCACTGTCTTTCATAAATAACGTACGTGTTTTTAGTAACCCTATACTATATGTAGCTCCTATATGGGACACAAAGCAAGTTAGATTTCCAGTTTTCAACAGAACCTCTGCCAGTGCTTTACGACAAATAAATAGTGAGTTAAATTTTCCTTGACTTAAATGAAAGGCAAGTGAGAATTTTGGCAGCTTCTTTTGACCACAATTATAAGCTGAAAAGCGAAGACAATTTGGCTGTGAAAGAACTGCCAATACTATCATGAAGCAAAATATAAGAAATATTTGAATACTACACCACACTTTGGCATCGTATTTTTATAACACATTCGTTTGAGTAACTGTTGAGTTTGAAGTGTTCCCCTCTCACACTACCAGTAAGAGACACTACCCAGAATATTTAGCTTTAATAAATAGAGATGATAGCTCGAACCATATACATTCGTCTTCCTTCATAGAAAAAGAGCTCTGTATAATTAACTAACTAACTATTGTGGGCGAAATATGTTTAATACAACCTACAAATTTAACAAAATTTGCAAGTATGTATAACCACACAGTGTCGATCATTACAAGAAGTATATTAATTTTGCTGCATGCAACATCATGTAGTGGTAGTGCTACTCGTGGGATATCAAGAAAAGCACTAGTTTAAGAGTTGGACAAGGAGTAATAAATTGTTTTGATTAGTTTATCCCCTACTTTTCTAGAGTGAACGAAGAGTAGAAAGATGTGGCATTAAAATGTGAGGCGTGCAAAGGAGTGAGGAAATAGGTAAAAACATATATAGGAAGATGACACAAATGCAAGAAAGGAGGAGATGGAGAGAAGCATGGAACAAGATAATAAAATCGTATAGCTCAAAGCATATGATTGGGTTTCGATAACCAACCTAGAGAAGAGGGTTCCACAATCACATCTATACTCCCTTGTTCCACAGGTCTTAACATGGGCCTTCCAATCAGAGTGAACAGCATATCTCTTGGAGCACTTGTCGCACTTCCACTTCTTCTCTCCGTGCTTCCTGGAGAAGTGCTTCTTGATCCCTGTGAGGTCCCCAAGAGCCCTAGAGGGGTGGTGGTGCACACACGAAGGCTCTGGGCACACATACACCCTCTTCCTCACCCCCTCTTTGCTGCTCCTTTGCCTCAGCTTCCATGGCAAGTTATGACCCCTTCTATGCAGCTGCAGATTTTGATCCCTCTGAAATCCCTTGTTGCAGATCTCGCACACAAACCTGTTTGTGGCGATAAGCGTCTTTGGAGAGAGAGCTACTACTTCAGCATCTGGATCTTCAATATAACACACCATCAAAGTAATCAAAAATTAATTATGCATAGTAGGAGCAAAGAGTATACTATATTAATGGGAGGAGGATTTGGGGAGGAGTTGTACCTGGGTTTCCTGGTTGGCTTCTTTTCTTCTTCCCCTTTGCTTGTGACTGTTGAAGGTGCTGGGAAGGAGAAGTGGGTGTCAAGAACGATATCAAGCTGTTGAAGTCATGGGCTCTGGTCTCAGAAGAAGCGCTTCCTTCTTCAGACATGGAGGTGGAGTTGGACAAAGCAGCTGATGCGAACATGGTGGCTAAGTGCTTTTAGGCTTCTCTCACTGCGACAGGAAATGCCGGAACACCAGCTTATATGGCTTGTATGTGTGTCTCTATGTGTGTCTCTGTGTGTGTGTGTGTGTGTGTGTGTGTGTGTGTGTGTGTGTGTGAGAGAGAGAGAGAGAGAGAGAGAGAGAGGGGGAGGTAATGGGGTGGTGATGGGAAAAAGCCAAATGAGCGCACTGTTGTGGAGAGGGCGCAGGTGACACAAGGTTATAGTACAAGAAAGGACATCATTGGAAGGCTAGCTGTGTCAACAATCTCGTGAAGGGGAGGGGAGAGGGGGTTGCAGTTTCCTGCAGTGGTGCAGCCGAAATAAGCAAACATCTCTTTCCATGTGCTCTCTCTGACTAATGCAATCAACTATTAAACACATAAAAAAGAAGCTCAGAGAATGAGTACTGTAGACATAATTAAGGTCTCTCTGGGTCAAAAGGAACAGACAACAGACGCAGACGCATACATATTTATGGTATGCATCATATACTGATTTTTCTTTTTCTTTTTTTTTAAAAAAAAGAAAAACGAAAAAGAAAAGAGATCAGATGAGCATAGAGTAGAGATTTAGGAAATGGGGACATGGAGGTAGTGGGATGTCTTTTTCTAATAGGAGGACGGGGCTATAATTGCTGTTATGGACTGGAGAAAGAAGGCCGATCTGGCGAATTGGAGAAAGACCCAGAAAGCAAAAGGGAGGGTTCAGGACTCAGAAAGTTGTCTTGTGGGTCTCTGTGCGTGCATGTGTGGGTCTGTGCGTGCATGTGTTCGTCTGTGTGTGTGTGTGTGTGTGTGTGTGTGTGTGAAATAAGTGAGAGAGAGAGAGCGTGTGATTTAGCCTGTGTGTGTCTGTGTGTGTGCATGTATGTATCTGGTTCTACTCTGAAGCATTGTTATCTCTACAATTCAAAGTGAATTATAATTCTACAACATAGTCATCTAAACACCAAATTTCATACACCAGTCCTTTCAATTTTTTTTAAAAAAAACTTTTTACTCTTTTTTTTTAACACTAAAATTCAAAAGGGACCGGAATTGAGCCATTTTGAATTGTAGAGTTAACATTTCTCTTTGTGTATGTGTGCATGTGCATTTGTTTCTCTCTCTATGCGTGTTTCCGTTCCTGTGCACGCGCGCGCGCGCGCGAGAGAGAGAGAGAGAGTGATGTNGTAGTACAAAGTAAGTTGGGAATCAGGTTCACCCAAAGATGACAGGAATCTAATTCATTATTGATGCTCCATTTGTATGTTTTCCTTACAAGGTTTTTTAAAGACATCATAATTCTCCCCTTGTGAAGTATATTTGCTTTATGACTTCACCACAAAATGCCTAGACTTGCAAAAGGGCCTGCCTCGAGTGATATTGATGATTTTTTAAAGCAAACTTTGTTTACTGGGAAGTTAGGGGTGAGAGAGAGCTTAAAGGGTGCTCAGCCTTGTTCCATAGCCTTTTATACAAGCCCACTTCTAGTATGATTGATCAATTGATTGTATGTCCTCACCATCATCCCCAAATCAAGATTTTCTTTTTCCATTTTGAACTTTATATTGCATGCTAATTGATGCAGATGACTGGTTGGTCTTTTAATCTTTTTCTTTTTTAGTGGTTTCTCTTTTTTTTATTCCATCCCCTGCTTTTTTGTAGCCTTAGCCTAAAGTGCAAGAGCTTAGTGACCCACCATATATGGAGTATCTTTGGTATCCTTCTCTTGCTCTTTTGCTTTCGCAGTTATTGATATATTGCTACATGTCTAGTTTTTCTGTTTACCTTTAGATGAAATTAATCGATAGGCCATACTTACAACATCATACATAAACTTGCCAATCATTTCTTTTTTTGATTAAACAGGAATATACCCTATTTTAAAGCAAAGTATAAGGACAATTTAACAACATTAGATCTTAATTTGGATGGAAAAACATAAACTATCTCTATGAAAGTTCTATCCTTGCAAACCTAAAATCGACCCAAAATGTGTGGCGAGGTGATGAGGCGAGGTGTTTGAAGAACTACTCATTCGCTATATGCGTGTGTGGTTTTTTTTTTATTGGGGGGGGTGTTCTCCTGGTTGCCTCTCCTTTTCGACCGAGGCCTAGTTGTTTCACTATTTGTGTTAAGTTCATTTTCTGAATAAACGAAAAAAATATCGTGCTATTCTTTTTTCAAAGAAAAAAAAAAAAAACCCACCGTGTGAAAAATGTCGAGCGACTATCTTAGCTTCCTAGTGTTGAGACCCATTGGCTAATAGTGCAACAAATTCTTCTTCCTAGATTTCGCTTTGGTCAAGTCGATTGTCGAATATTTTCCTATTGTGCTCCTTCCATAACTCCCAGCACCCTGCTGTAGCTGCTATCCCTCCTGAGGCGTTGGACATCTGTTGATGCGCAGCTGGAGTACCGTGCAGCAACCAATTCCACTCGGAATTAGCGTTAAGTGCAGTGTAACAGGAGATGCTCGAGGGTTTCGGCATTAGAGTTGCATTTCCAATTTGGGTGGTTAAAGAAAACTAAAAACAGTAGTAGATGAACCCTCAGATGTTCACAAACTAATTAAGATTGTACATATCACTGGTCGAACCAGCAACATCAACTTTATATAATCATGTTATATAGGTACTAATCTCTTCTACTAGAGTATAATCTCCTCAGATCAAGACAAAACTGTTATCAATTGTTTACTACGATTGTTGAATTCAAATGAAGTAATGGAAAACTTACACTATGTGAACTCATTAGCAAGACCTGATAGCCATCAAGGAATCCTTAAAGTGTGATTACAATGTAACTAATCAATCAGCCCGCTGTTTCACATAATAAGAAAAGGCACGAACCGTCGTTCGAGCGTTACATATAGTAGGTTAGCATTAATTTGTACATGACATACAAAACATTCTTTAGAATCAACATACAATTAAATTATTTCACTTATTTTCTTATAATATCACAATTGTTCCTCATTCCAGTGTCAAGCAATCAAGATCGAGATTTAAAGTACAACAAAATGCCACCAGTAGTAAATTTAGATTCAAATAGCAAGACCTTAAATTCCAATTAGTTGATGCAAACCAATAACACTCATATGGAATGTGACACAAACTGACAACTTTTATTCAGTCTTAGAGAGAACTATATATAAGGTAAAAGTGATAATAATAATACTATAATGCAGTTAAAGAGCTTCCACAGCCTGCTTTGCACCTTCCTTCTTGGTCAGTGCATCAAGATACTCCTTCCTGAAACCATGCATATCAATTAAGGAAAACATATATTAATGAAATTCGATATGGTTTATTAGATAAATATGTAGCTTAACTAATTTGTATATGTACCTAGCCGGGAGATGGTCGTGGGGACGATTATAAGGAGTCCAAATGGGCTCACCCACGAAGAGCCGCATTGCCTGCAAGTACAAGTGTGGTTAGAACAAGCACTTTCATTGAAAGAGAAGCAACTTTAATTGACAAGTAATCATCAATTAAAAGAAAGAAGACGAATAACATCTATTATAAGATAGTGCGAGAGAGGAGATAATTGGCATTTAGTGCATTTTTGTCCTTCCGAGAGAAACTTGATAGATTACCAGTTCGAAATTGAGGAGTATGAAGGGGCCTGTATGCTTTTGAACAGCAAACTGAGGAAGATCATTAAGTCCAAAGACAAATTTGTGGGAAAAAAGGCTACCCTTACTGCCTAATTGACTTGCAATGATTTCTATGCAAGGAGATTACCATCAGGTATGGTTCTCAAAAGTTCTTTGCCAGTTACATAATTCAATGATGCTGTGGAGGAAAGAAGAAAATGGACAACTTAAAGATAGGCGTAGCAGAAATATGCACTTACTGCAATTTCTGTCTGTCTATGACTCGAACACAGAAAAGGTTAGAATCTAATACCTTAATGTAGTTGTTTGTATCCAATGTAAAACGATGGTAAATTCCTGCAGGCAAGACGATCATGCCCCCTTTCTTCACTGCTACACGAATCCATCTATCATCCTGGTCCCTCACATCAAAATATCCTAAATATAACAAAGAATAGATACACTAAGGTCGGGAAAGTCTCTAAATGACAGCGACAGCTAAGGTGTGTAAGAAGAACCACAAATACAAAGAACCTACCACTTCCCTCGAGACAATAACGTATTTCTTCATCAGTGTGCAGGTGCTCTTCAAAGAAGCTCTTCAACTTGGCCTCATAGTTTGGCAACTTCTCAGGGCACACATCACAAATGTCCTGAACATATTGAAAACAATACAGCGTCAAACGACTGCTCTGTCTTTGCCCATTCCCGAAGGACAAAAAGCAAAAGAAAGGACCAAATGCAAACCACGTAAGAATAACCCCTGGCTTCACGAATTTTTTTAAGGTTCTCATCAGTCTCATATTTGTCAGCATCCAGACGCCAGCTAAGTAATCCTAGCTCTGCAAATACAAAAGTAGGGTGCCGTCCGGTAAACTCAAGCGTTACTATCTTCAATCAAAGAACACAAGTTAGGGGTGTTCGCAACTATTCCAAATTTTAAAGAAACGGAGCTCATCATGGGGCTGCAAGCTCAACTTTTTGCCATCTCATTATCTTCTCTACAGCTGTATGTAGATACAAAGCATCCTAACAGGGCCTAATGCCCCCGACCAAATCAATAAACTGGATGAGCATAGATAGCATGATATATGTTAAAATACAAACATAAAACCTGCAAGTTTGTCCAAGGGAATAAATTCCTTGGGCTCGCGATGATGAGGAAGTCTTTGGTCCTCATCACTATCGTCCATATACCAGGCTTGGATAACCTCCTCCTTGCCTTCCTGTATTAACATTGGAAAGAAAATTTCATTTCACCTTTCATTGGAAAGAGTCAGAACTCGGTTGCAGGAATTGAATCGTCAAGGAAAATAGGATTACAGCATTTAAGTAGATGAAAGCTAGATATAGCCTATGAGAAGTTGAGAGAATAGTTGGAATTTATATCAAATTCATTTGCAGACGAAATATTTGCTATCAGATTCAAGCAGAAGAAATTATCCCCAAACTTCACAAAATTGGATATATGACTACAAAAGTAGCATAGTATTGGAGTAATATTAGCTCTCGTCAAACAACAGAAAATATAAAAGGTGAGATTTTTAGATCGTGGACGAGTTACTCTCAAAGGAGATACTTGCGAAGGCAAACTTGTAGAACAGCAGCAAGAGGAAGTTGACAAGATCATCAGCTCAGCAGATGCTAAGAGAAATTATTGTATCTACCAAGTATAGAGTAAATATAGAGAATTTGAATTTAAAAGGATACTTTGCACTACTGCATGCACTGAATTGTCTATCAGAATCGGCACAAGAAGAAGAGGGCATTAGCTATACTCATGTATAAGGTGAATTTCTACCTTCAACGAGCTGCATATCTACGCTGGAAAGGTCCATAATCCATATAAAAAACAGAGCTTAGATAACACAGAGTTGAGTTTGAGTACACTATAAACAATCCTAATCAATAATCACGCATATAACCTGGTAAAGTAACTATATTCGCCTTATGCCGAACTGTTTAAATGCACGTAGAGCTCAAATTCATCAATAATCAAGAGTCATGCGCGCGCCCCCTTCTTTTTTCTATAATGATCCCCAAATAACCTTCCTAAAAAACTATAATCCTCCACTCAATACCGTAAATTGTCACATGGAAACGTCTAAAAATCCTACTTTAGACCATTTTCACACGGATTAAACATCTGTTCGCAAAATTCCTCAAAAACCCTAACATCATGGATCACATTTTAATCAACAAGTATGGCAATAGAAAATTAAATATAGAAAATAAAACATCAAATTTCAAAATCCGATGAAAGAAGCAAATTAAAAGTGGGGGATTAAAATGTGATCCATGATGTTAGGGTTTTTGAGNAAAACCTGAAACTCGTGCTCCATCTCTCTCTCTCTCTCTCTCTCTCCTCGATTTCGCCCTCACCCTCGCCCTCTTCTCCGTAAAAGCTATCGCACCGTCGCTTTGGGTCGACGCGGACGACCCTTAAATAGATGGAAGCGAAGAGGACACGTGGCAAACGTCGGAATGTTGAAGTGTGAACCCGATTACGGTTTTCTAGGGGTACGTAAGATACACTGTATCACGTTGCCTCACCGCTCGATCAGAGGGGCACTCCGATCACCACCGTTCATCAGACGCAACACGATTGCTCATCGGGGCCAACCAGACCCCGTAGTGAGCGGCTAGTTCGGCCGTCTGATGCGACAGCGACGGTTTGATGGGGCAGCTCCGAAACTTGATGCCTAAAATAAACGCATGAAGCGTAATTATACGTCAGAGATATTCATATTAGTTGATTATTTATATAAAAAAAGTTTAGACCTGGTCGAAATTTCCTTGGTTGACTCCGATGCGGGGGCAAGTATGGATGGGAAGAAAATTTGTGATAGAAAAGAAATATTTGGATACATTGAATCTGGTCCGATTGTAGACTAAGGAGCCATTGTTAGTCCATTTATATTTATCGTTACTAACACATTATTATAAAAAAAAAAAGCAAACTTTGCGCCCATAGATAAGTATAAATCTTACATTTTATCAATACTAGAATTTACAAAAATCTATTTAAGATTTTTAATTTTTTTTTTTTATAAATGTTGATTAGGCCAGTAAGAGAATATAGATTTTAGAATGAATTGAATGTAAATTTACGCTTACCTTACAAGTGTAATTTAGTAATTTGTTTATTTTATTGCAATTTGCTAGTGCAAATGCATGAGAGAAAAGGTGGATTGGACTGCAATTTGATCCTCTGTGTTTACAAGCATTTTCCATTTTCCACGTCGTGGTTCAAGAACATTACACTCAACAATCGTACACTTGTATCTTTATTTCATCGTATAAATAGAATAGCAAAATAATATTTTTATAAGCCATGTAAAAAAATATTTTTTAATTATTTTATTTAGCAGTAGATTGTTATTGCGAAATATGGATCTAGAAGATCCTCTTCCTCTCATTGCTTCTTCAAATCAACCATTGATTTCGCTGAACTTTATCATTCAATTCACTGATGCAAAATATCCTCCAATTATTTCTTCAAATCAACCTCTGACTTCCGCAACTTTATTATTTTTTTTTTGTCTATAATTCAGATAAGTTATATATATTTTTTACATTTATTTTTTCACGAGAGAAAGGTAGCATGCTACCAATTTTTCTTATTTTTATTTTTAAAAAATAAACTTAATCGAAAATATAAAATAATTAAATTTCGAACTTGAAACATCTGAGTACTTACTCAATGAAAGCCTTTTGCCGCCGACCATCAAGATTTCACAATTAGCCTTGCGCTGAGTTGGACATGGTCAAGTAAATTTTTAACTGGATTAGTTGACAAAATTGTAAATTTTTAAGAAATTTTGTGGAAAAAGAAAAGGTACACTCTTTTAGCTTTCTATCCTTGATATGGACAAAAGGGCAAAAGGCTGTTTATAGCAAGAAGCTACAGAGGAGGCATTCTCAACAAGAAATATTCATGCTAAACAGATTTTTTGTGCAGCTTACTTAGTCACATGATTACAGAGTATGTTTTTCTCTCAGAGTTATATAGAGACTACGATGCGAAAATATACATAGTGATTCCAAGTTCTCAGTATTTTTATAGCCAACCAAGTGAAATTTTGCAACGTACAGTTTAATGGGCTTCAAGAGCAACTCCGGAGTTGTTTAGTAGATTCTTAACATAGCCTTGCCTCGCAGGATGATCTTCCTGAGGTCGATTGTAAGCGGTCCAAACAGGTTCTCCCACGAACAGCCTCATCAACTGCATACAAAATCAAACACTACTAATCATGAGCATGCAGAAAATACGTGTTTGAGGACCAGAGATGAATTAAAGTAGCTAAACAATTGCTGGGCGAGAAGTAATAATGAATGTGCAGCAATGGCATGTAATGTAGCAACGTACACAAGATTAAACTTTAGCTCTTCATAGAAGGTTGTTGATTGTTAGTAGAAGTACATCGGCAACTTTTAGTACCTTCACATAGTTTGAAGTGTCCAGCGTGAACCGATGATAGATCCCAGCAGGCAATACAATCATATCCCCCTCTTTTATCCAAATCCGGATCCAACGGTCATCTTTGCCGCGGACGTCAAAGTATCCACTACCTTCCAAGCAGTAGCGGATTTCTTCATCAGCGTGGATGTGCTCTCGGTAGAAGTTCTTCAGCTTCTCCTCATAGTTGTCAACCTTCCCAGGGCATAACTCCAAATAATCCTGAAAGAGATAGCAACATGATAATATAGGAGACTGCAGTGCACAAACTGCACGAGTAACATCAGACGGGAGGGGCTCGGGATCAGGGGATCAGCTCGAACCATGTAGCTGTATCCTCTAGTCTCTCGAATTTTCTCCAGTTCTTCACCACTTTCTTGTTTCTTAGGATCCAAATGCCAATACAAAACCCCGATTTCTGCAGGAAGTGTAGAACAATAAGCTTAGTCTCACAAGCTGCTCGTCAGTCCCAGTTCATTATTGAAGATCTAAAAGATAGAATTCTCTAAAGAAAAGAGTCGATTTCTATCCAATCTTCTTAAGATTTTAGTAATGTCTAGGATACTCGACTTTAACATTCAACATGGCCTAAATCAAGATAACAACATCCCTTTTGGGGTTCTCAATTAAATGCTAACCAGAATATAAAACAGACCAGAAGATAAAACAGATATAGTAATGCAGTTTGGTTGGAATAGAGTTGGGATACTGATAGATATCCCCACGGTTCCTCCAAACACAATATTTCAGAGAAAAAACCAAAAAAATAAAAACACTCAAAGATTCTCACTTGTTACTTTTCTCCCTTTTTTCTTTTCTTTTTTTTTTCTTTTTTTTTTTTGGCTCAGAAACACCTTCCTATTGAGTCTCAGATTCATGAAAAAATAACCACTAAATTGGTGTAAAAACAACCCCTAACCTATCATCAATCCACATACATATACAATGACAGAAGCCCCGAAATTAAACAGGCACTTAATAAGCTACGCAAATAAACAAGCATTAAGACCGTAATCAGTAACCATAGCAAAATAATTCTTAGAAAATTCAAAAGCATGCGTAGGTGATGAGATCATCATAAACTGTTACCTTCAAATTTCAACAAAAAAATAAATAAAATGAAATATAAAAAAAAAAATTTACCTTCGAGCTCGGTGAGGGGCACAACCTGATTAGGGTTCTTCTGGTGAGGGAGCCTCTGGTCCTCATCACTCTCCTCCATCACCCAAGCCTAACGAAAAAAGAATACACAAAAATCCCCACATAAACCCCAAAAGTTGAAACCCGAATAGTAAAATCTTAACAGTTAATTGCTTTACGGATAAAAAAGATCAAATTTTTAGCAGCATCCTAAGACAAATTCCACATCCAAATGCGTTTTATTGTAGAAAAAAATTAGAGCGCCATACGCACCTCGAGAGCCATTGTATTCCGATCCTCTGTTTGTGAGGGTTACTAACTAGTGCTTGTTATGCGGGGCGACGAGGGCGAGGATCCAATCCCGATTCTATAGTTTGTGTCACATTATACTACCGACCGATGGGCGCACGCCACGTGTACGGCTCGGTAGTTTTGTGGCTCTCCTTGATCATCAACTAATCGCCACACGATTTGGGTCAGTAGCGTTCGATGATGTTAAAATATCGCTTGTCCATCCTAATTCGTTTTTTCCGCCGAAGCTTCTAGTCTAGCAATTATTATTGAATAATAATTATAATAATAATTTTTTAAATTAATCCAAGATTTATAAAGCTTTAAAATTCGGGCCAAAAAGCCCAAAGGGCCCGTTTAAAGTACAATAAATGGGCCTACGAGACACCTTGGACCGGAGTTGAGGCCATCCTTGCTTGTTTGCTCGCTATATTGTAAACCCCTTCAAATTTCTCCATGAATAATGTAGTTAGAATATAGAGTCCGGCTACTGTACTATCGGTAGCACGAGAGCTCCGTACTACTAAGTTATTTTCGATTATGCGGCTTTAAAATCGACGATCGGCTCCGTTAGACTTGATCTACATTATTGAAAGTATTTAGAAAATAAATTTCAGATTTTTTCGGCATCATTTGACTAGTGATCAAAAGATCTCAAAATTGATAATTTTAATAGCCGATGTGGTGTGTTTATAAGTTTAACTGCATAAAATAATCCAAATGCGATGAAAATTTTATAAAAAATTCTTTTCACTATTTAGAGTAACATTAGTATATCTTATCTTGAATTTAAATCTTTTATCATTATTTTTTATGAGATTTTTATTTTCAGCCGTTCAATTTTAGATTACTTGTTTGATAAGTAAATGATATCGAAAAATTATAAGATTTAGTTTCTAAATACTTTTAATAGTGTAGATAAAGTCTAACGGAGCCGATCATCGATTTGAAAGCCGTATAATCGAAAACAACTTGGTAGTACAAAGTCCTCCGTGCTATCGATAGTATAGTAGTCTAGTTCTAGAATATATATATCTTTTGGTCCCAAACTTAAAAAACAAAAAAAAAAGAAGAAGAAATTGTTTCGTACTAATTCCCCATAAAAAATAAAAACTATTTTGGTACTTAAAAAAAAAAAAAAAAGAAAAAGAAAAAAAAAAGCCCATCTACTTGTTGCACTTTAAATAGGACTCTGAACATCATTGAGGTTGCAGAGACTATCGACTCATGACTTGATACAAATTATAATAGAGATAGTGCGTAGGCTTCGTAAAGTACTAAAGTCTATCCATTATAGGCAACTTATATATTGTTGGTATCCAAAACAATTAATTATTAGAAAAATAGTTCAATACATATACCTAAACATTCTACTTACACACATGATGTTGAATATAAGACATGTACAGAATTATTTCAGTGAGACAAAAGATGAAAGTTTGACTTAACCAAATCTACATGCTATCGAAAAGATTGATCTAATACAATTGAATGATGATCTTTAACATTCTTTGCTGGATAGGCCTATCATTCAAAGAATAGTGTTGGACATGCTGCTCTGATCGGGGTTGGATGCATGTAGCCCTTTTCTGAAATCGCAACACTGTGCTCTCTCTTTTCTTACATGTGAAGTACAAAGGGAGAGTATAGAAAAGGACGTATCAATCACCCAGGTCGATAGGGATGTGATCTCCTCAGATCGATGGTTTGGTTTTTGGCTCAAACAAAAAGCAAGCAAGGGCTCCCCTCAGATGTGGCCAAACCATCTGATGGGAAAGGCTAGAAAGAGGAGTAGACCACACAAGGCTTGTTGGTAATTTGGATTTGAGTCCCTTTCTCCCAGTACTTTTTTGGGCTTAGTAACATGAATTTCTCGTTGGAGGTGAGAGGAGGGGTGCATGGTGTGTTTGGATCAAAGTTTTGCGAAGGGGAATAGTTGTTTTAGCACTAAGAGCTGTGAAATCGAAGGACAAATGTGTCAGATTTGGACTTTAGGGCTTTATGAAGTGTGATCCACTTGGGGCTCTGTATGTATGTATGTATGTATATATATATATATCTTTGTGCCACTCTCTTTTTGGGTGTGATTACATATTCTTTCATTTGAACCACATCAATTTTTTGGAGAATGGTTTTAATTTTTTTTTATTTTTATTTTTTAAGAATAGATAGCACGCTATCTGTTTTATTTATTGAACGGATAAGCTTGGCTACAAAGGTGAGACAGCCTGGACCTTAAGACAAAGAAATTAAAAAAAAAAAACTAATGAGAAGGTTGATCCGGTCCTATCATAACAGATCTTTCCACGACGATAGCAGCAACTTGAGCCTTTTCTTTATCTTGGTTTGCTTTGATTTATGTTAAAATGCCAACAATTTGGTATCTACTTAGATGAAAGTTAGGTTGTATATATCAAGAACACATCCAATGAAAGTGGGGCCATCATTTACAACTCTCTCCTGTGAAAGAGGGACTAGGGAGTAGTAGTGGTACCTAGCAATAGGGTTTGATAGATGACGGAGTTGATAAATCTATATAGGACAGATGCAAATCACCCACAAGAAAAAAAAAAAAAAAAAAAAAAAAAAAAAAAAAAAAAAAA
>NC_033635.1:357082-438336 GCF_001540865.1 Ananas comosus | reverse complement strand
AAAAAAAAAAAAAAAAAAAAAAGGAAAAAAAAAAAGAAAAGGAAAATCTATACGAAAAGCCTGAATAGTTCTATAGCCTACAGGGTTTGCATTGAAATAAAGTGTCAATAGTACTTATACTACAGCTACAATAAATCAATTAATGAAAAACCTATCATATCATTTTCTTTTTCTTTTCTTTATTTTTAAGTAATGTATACAGTTATACACCAATTAAAAATTTTTAAAAAAACAAAGAATTTATAGGTCCAAGGTGTTGTTTGAGGGGTAGTGTTCATATCAAACTCAGTAATAATGTATGGTGGTCGATAGCATATAAAAAAATAGACAACATAATATAATACTATTTTTGCAGAATTTTTATATTTATTTTGATAAAAAAAAAATTCACGAGGCTTTTGAACCACACGTAGATAATCAATCGATCTTCTAAATCATAGGAAGCGAATAAGCTGTTGCAATAAAAAAAATAAACTTTACCGTGCTGAAAAATATTAAAAGAAAAAGAAAAACACAGAGGAGTAATGTGTTTATGTGGGTCACTTTACATGCGATCCCACGTTTGGTTTGTCTCTTGGTCAACAAAATTGCACTCTGACCGACTAAATTCGGTGTAACGGTTATATATCACATCTGTGTGCGCGATATTTAAGACCCCCTCCCATGAGAGGGGATCCATCTAGAAATGTCAATGGACGTGGATATTCGAAATATTATCCGAACCCGAATTCGAATGGGGCGGATTTATCCGAACTAAACGGGTATGAATTTAGTTATGGGTATAGAAAATAAAAACCCGACGGATATGGATACGGGTATGGATTTTGTAATTACCCGACCCGAACCCAAACACGACCTGAACCCGAACCCAAACCCGAATAAATTATATATATACATACTTTATTTTTATTTATTTATATAATATATAAAATATTTAATAATTTTTATCCCTTAGATCTTCATTTAATGGTGTAGATTTTTAAAACCGGCTGGGTCCGGGTTCGGGTTCGGGTTTCGAGTTTTTGGTCGGGTACGGATATGGGTATAGATTTTTAAAACCCGCCGGGTTCTGGTCCGGGTACGAGTTTTAATTTGATTTTCGAGTTCGGATTCGGATTTTTAAAAACCCGATCCAAATCCGCCCCGTTGACGTCCCTAGATCCAACAAAGAGTGTACTAAAAAATCAGGTGAATAAATTTGATCGATAATCTCAAAAAAACTATTATACCTAATCCAAAAACAAAAGCATTGAGCCTTAATTTTTTTTTTTTTTCGGTCTATTTAGTATGAACATAATAAATTAATTGTACTTCAGTCACGATAACAAAATCAAAATTAATGGATAAGAGATTTTTTTTTTTAGATTTCGATTTTAAACCAAATTGGAGGAAAGAGAGATATCGACATTTTTAATAATTAGAAAAAGGAAGAAAAGAAGAAGGGAGTGACATGCGGGTGTTACACTGAAGAATTTTCCAAATAGGAGGGAAGGGGCGATGGCAACGTGGGCTCGACGGCCCATTAAGAGCAGGTGAGAGAGAGAGAGAGAGAGAGAGGGACATAAATAAATAAATAAGTATTGAATAAATTTGGTAAAAATAAAAAAAAAGAGAGAAAAAAGAGGAAGCAGGTGAGGGAGTGGACCCGACATCATTAAATAAGCCGTCGCAGTCACCGTGGATTCGTTTGAGCCCCCCCCCCCCTCCTCCTCGTCTCTCTCTCTCTCTCTCTCTCTCTGTGAAAAAATGGCGAGTCGCCACAAATTGCAAAAGAGCTCCTCAAATTTTTGATCTCATATATGGAATTATTACTTTACATTACTCTCTCTCTCTCTCTCTCTCCACCTCGGATGTGTTCAAGTCGTACGAGACAGTGAGCGCACATGCACAAGGCCACACGAGTGACAGCTACGGCTCCTTCCTCTTGCTATATACATCTATATATATATATAAATATTTACCTTACCCCTTGTTCCCAGGGGGCCCTCCCATTTGTTCCCTTATTACAACTGTACCCCTTTTCCTGGTGGGGGATAAGGGAACTGGGGAAGTACCTAATGTTCTACTGATGACATTTTCTAGCGACTGCCGCCACGGGCATCCCACAAATATTACATGCGCATCGCCGGCGTCGAAATTGATTCACGCGCGAATTTTAAAGCGCACCGGCGCAAGCGGCATTTTTTTTACAGCATTACTCCGGCCGTCGAGAGTGATCCCGTACGCTGAAAAGTCGTTCGATCTTAACAATGCTAACTAAATCGGTAAAAAAGAAATCACCGCATGAGAAATATCAAGGAAATGAATATATTTTACGGACGATTTTAATGAAAATTATTGAAGATTAGCTTAAATATGAATTCGGGCATCAAATTCAGAGCATAATATTTAGCTTTTCGTGCAAGTTAATGCCGCATTTGGCTACAGAGATTACTTAATCAAGATTCTGCTATTAAACCATATAGGTCGGAACTCGCAGTCTCTTCTGTTATGTTATATAAATAAGGAATACTATCTCTTAATTTGTTTTTCTAATTTATCATTCTGTTGTTACTTATTAAACCACTGATATATATTAGGAACCAAAGAGGACATTAATTCTCTCTCTCTCTCTCTCTCTCATCAAAAAAAAAAGAAGAAGAAGAAGAAGAAGAATAAAAAGGGTACCAAAACTCACTGCAGCTGAGCAGCATGAATAGGTGGTAAGATTCCAATCTGAGAACCAACAAATAGAGTTCCCAAATCCAAAGCCCGTCTGAGTAACAAACAAAAGACTACTCCGTTGAGCCGGTGATCGGCCTGCCACTCTCTGCCTGACCCCAAGAACCGCAAATCGCTTCGCTAACTGAGAAAATTGAAAAATGCTTTAAGTCTCCGTGCGTTAATATGTTGACAAATTTATATACTAATCAGGGCCTTCCATATATATTATCTCTGTTGCGATATAAATAATCCGTCGGTTCAAAATGATTCACAGTCGTATCCCACCAGATCCACCTCTTCCGCGTCAAAACTTTTGACTCATTTGGTTTGTTGAATTTTTATATATTTCGCTGCAAATTTTATCGGTCACGCATTTTGTTTAGTCCAATCTTAGATATCAAACAGGTGAGCACAGCAGGTGGAGCCGGGCACAATCTTTCTACTGTGTGATGTCCAATCAGATAGATAGCTATTAGGAGTCGGAGGTTTAAAAAGAGCCAAACATCGTAAATGAACCAACCACTCATCTGGGGCAGCAACAAAATCATAGGGCCATGATTCCCCCCCCACCCAGCCCCTCCTCTTTTCAATGCCACACCCCCTTCCCCCTCCAATCCTGAAAATATATCAATAACAAATTAATTATACTTCTCTTTATTTTAAAATTATAATAAAAATATTTTTTTTATAATTATGATGGAATAAATAAATTAAAAAAATATATTTTATTAACTGAGAACGCCACGACACTAATATGACTGGTACATTCTAAAAATTTTCTCCCAACCCCTCATTAACTTTGATTTGATGGAATTCCCCTTTATAGGATCAACTCCCGAATCGATTCACTGAGATTTTTTTACCTCCCCTGCTTTGGAATCTCGTTTCCCTTCTTCGGCAAGTATATTTCTTATTAGTGTCTCTCCAACTATTTGCACTTGATTATTATAGTAATGATCGAGCAATAATTCCTGCTTCCACCTTTACTACGGTGAAATGTTATTCGAAGGATTACGATGAGAAACCACTCAGACGACACTTGAGAAGAAACGAAAAAGGTTTTACTGTATATTTGTTGTGACCTGTGAGAGAGCCAAGTAAAGAGTTTTACTAAATTAAGTACAGGGAAGATCGAAACTTTTTACTGTATTCAGTACAAAGGAGTTGTTCCGAGAATCAAAGAGACAGATGTGAGCTTAAAAGGCTTAAGCACTTATAAAGTACGAAACTAATTAACATCTCAAATATATTTCCAATTTTAATGATGGGCCTTTCTTTAATAGAATAGAGCAACGGAGCCAAATAGCGAGGGGTTATTTGGTCATCACCTTCGTTCTCATTTCTCAAATCCCCCTCAACCCCATGTTCCCCCCACACCACACTGCTGGTCTCCTCTCCTGTTGAGAAAAACCAAGAACCCCACCGGCCACCCCCTCTCTCTCTCTCTCTCTCTCTCTCTCTCTTCTCTGAGATTGACTTGACACGCACGCCATTGAAATAATGACACCTCTTATTTGAATCCCCACCTCCCCTTTCTCTCTCTTCTCTCTCTTTCTCTCTCTTCCTCTGCTCCGAGCCCTCTGTTACTCTCTCTCTTCTTGCTGCCGAGCTCGGCCATGGGCGTCGACCTGCGTCGCCGGAGCCACCTCGTCTCCGCCGCTGCCGCCGCCTTAGTCCTCTTCATCTTCTTCTTCTTCGGCGCAACTTTTGGTAAGATAACGCTACAACATCGCCACTTATGCTTTGTACGCACTAGCCAAACCTTTTGATCGGCAAAAGCTTCTTCTTTTCTCGTTCTTACTCCCCTTTTAGCCTAAAAGTCTCTCCTTTTCCCATAAAAATCCCTCCTTTTTCTCCTCCCCATTCTTGGCGAGATCTCTTCTCCCTCACTTTAATGATTCCGTGAAGTTCTTATTCACTTTGCAACGGTCATCGAGTACTAATGTAGATGATTTTCTTTCTCTTCGGATGCATGTAAGCTAGAACCAATCGTTGCTAAATAAGCTCCCTATCTCTTTTCTCACTCTCGAGTGTTGAAAAAAGTTGATCAAATCACCATATTTAGTTGTAGGTATTCGTTATTTCTCCAAACCCATTCGAACCAACCTCACAAGATCATTTTTCCCCTCACACATTCATGTAAAAACGCAATTTTTTAAAAAAATCGCAACAATGCACGCCACGCCAACAATAAAAGAACCTTCTTTTACTTGATTTTCCAAACATTTACAGCTCAGAAACGTCGCTTGATTAACAATGACAACATGTTGCTACATTTTTTTTTTTTTTTTTTTAAATTACAGGGATCTTCTCCTTGGAAGGGAAAGCTCGAGAGGGAGTAGTGGCGAACCCGAGCCCAAGGGTTTCGGAGCAGGACCGCTGGGAGCCATCAGGTGACGTGGCGGCTCGGCGGCGGCGGCGGCTTGTGGGCCCGGGCTCGTCGCCGCCGACGTGTCGAGCGCGGTGCGGGCGCTGCTTCCCGTGCCGCCCTGTACACGTGGCGATCCAACCCGGTCGGAGCTTCCCCTTGGAGTACTACCCCGAAGCGTGGCGATGCAAGTGTGGTAACAAGCTCTTCATGCCCTAAAAGGAGAAGAGAAACTTAATTAGAGAAGAGGCTCTAATACTATTCTTCTGAAGAGAGACAAATTTAAGAAACAAAGAAAAAGGAGAGAGATATATCGAGCACAAAACCCCTCCCTTTCCCTGACTTTTCATGGAGAGTTCTTTGTATTTTATAATGGTTGTATGTATAGAGAAGTGTATTGGCCTTTTTTTTTCTTTTCTTTTCTTTTTTTGACTGTTTTGGTTTTTTTTTTTTTTTATTGTTCCTTTCTTTTTTGGGGTTCTATATGTGATTTTATAACTAAAGAGGTTGGAGTTAATGGAGAGCTGATTTTTACACTCTCTAGAGGCTTTTTAGCAAAAAATGTTATGTGAAAAAAAAAACAAATAATTGAATGACTTATTTATGAATACTAAATACTGCCATGAGTTTTTTCAGAATGTTATTGTTATTGTGTGGTGTATAAATGTATTAATATATATAATAATAATAATAATAATAATAATAATAATAAAAAAGTTGGATTAGTGACATATAGAAAATTGTTCATAAAGTATTCGAATTAAGTAATTTTTCTTTTACCATTTATTTTCTTTATATAGGACTCACTGATGATGGGGTACTGATTAACCTCTGAATTTGGTTTTGAGGTACAAGGCCCAGTCACAGCTTTTTTGTTTAGAAAAGGTAAAATGTTGAATACCCATCACATTGTCCTTCTCTTTTTTTTTTTTTTTTAGTTTTTTTATTGCTGTAGGCATCACATCAACTTATTATGGTTTCTCATCTTCCTCTTTGTTACCAATCTATTTTTATTTTGGTAAAATAGTGAATAGTATCCAGGCATTGTTAGCTAAGAATTTAATATTTAATATTTTTAACTAATTTTATATTTTAAAAATAAATACTCTCTCGAGAGTCAAGAAAAATGCAGTTATTTGAAAATGCCATGGTTCCTATAATTGTTTAATTAATGATCAAACTAGCTATTCAAGCCTAATAGTAGACATGGTGCTACGTCACATATGAAAGTAATTAAAGCATAGTTAGATGTCTAAATTAACAAAAGGCTATAAATACCAACCGTTCTTAGAGCAAATGGCAAAGAATTTAGTGGTTGGTATTCGAGATCCCAAGTTTGAATCATAGTTGATTCATATTTCCAGCTAAGTTTATTTCTTAATGAAATAAACGAAGCAGGTAGCGTGCTACCTATCTCTAAAAAAAAAAAAAAAACTATAAACTAAGTTGCCCTTAAATATTATATTAAAGGATACATAAAAATTATCGTAAAGGACTCAATTAGATCACCAAACTTAAACATTTCTACACAAAAGTGCTTTTACAAGCTTCAAATAATACTATTGCACCCCGCAATAATTACAATGTCCCCCCAAAAAAAAGTAAATATATCTTAATTAACGCAGCACCACACTCGGAAAGTGTCTATCTATATCCACCCGAGGAGATTGCACGTGGAGCTTCGCTTTAAGCATGAAGTTTGAACAATGCATACTCTGACTCTTTGTTTTCATAATTGTTAAAACTTTTGGATTCATGTGCCAATGTTTTCTCTCGATTTGACGTTGGCCACGAGAGTGGAGGTAAAGTAGCTTCTGTTTTTATTTTTGGTATTTTTTTTTTCTTATTTACTTTTCCTCCAAATGGTTTAAATTTAACCAAACAAGAAATATTGCTGTATAACTATTTTTAAAAAAGGATATTGGCTATAAATTTTCTGCACACAGAGCTATCACGCTACTCATCGGAAAAAAAAAAAGAAGAAAAGCATATGGAAATAAAACGTCGAAACCGTTCAGTCTATAGCCATACTATTAATATCACTACCACATACGGTATCTGAGTCTCTAAAGAAAAGCAATCAATGTCTGTCAAATTTTATATTTTGAAAGATTTTAAATTTTTTTCCTTCGATATTTTAAAATAAATTATGAAAATCATCATGAAAAAAAGCCTAACAAATGTTCATCATTTTATTTTATATTTTTTTCATATTGAAGAACCATCAAATATAAATTTTATCACAATCTTTTCCAACTTTTCAAATGGCTTTAATTTGGAACAAGTTGTTGGGTTATATCTACGTCCTGTGTTTGCTTACTTAGGTCTCTTTTTAGGAGTTCTTGGAATTTGAATAGGCACTTGAATTAAGTACCCGATCCTTCTTATATTACTTAAAGAATTTTCTTTTTTATTTTTATTGGAGAAAAGTTTTTAAGTCACGGCTCACATGGACTTCACGTGCAAGCTACATAGGCACAACGCGAAGAATAATAAATAATAATATATTAGGGTCCAAACAAAGATGATAAGGTATATGGGAAACCGAATTAGTTCAAATAATAATAAACTCTCCAAGATTATTGAAGATCGTGAAATTTGATTAAAAAAATAAGATAATCTGATAAAAAAATATTGAGACTGATTTAGTAAGTATAAATGTCAAGTCGTGATTTTACGACATCATGTGTATGTATATTTACATTTTTTTTAGAAAAACGGTTTGTCACTTGTCTCCCTCGGTCACACGGACGATCTGAATTATCATATCATATACTTCTCTTAGTATAACAAAATTTGGAACAATTAATTTTTATTTTATATCTTATTTTTTAGTTAATTGGTTTGCACCTATAAGGTTAAGGGCGGTCTCATAATTTTCACAATAATCAATATGTCGGTACTAATTAATTAATAGCTGGAAATATTTCTCTCAGAATTAACGATGTAGTTAGTCGACAAAAGGAAAGCTTAACTACGAAAATAAATAATCAATTAACAGGTGGAGAGAAATGCTGTAATTAATTCACCCCAATATTTATGGAACGAGCTGAAAATTATTTACAAAAAATATCTCACATGAAAATAATAATTTTTTGATAAGTATATTTTAATTATTTTTAAAATTGTAGTTGACGCAATATCCAGCTAATTGTGAGGGTACTCTTGTTTCAAGTTGTTAACACTAATACATCTTATTATACTATAAATATATATATTGCTTATTTTATGGTCCTAGTTTAAACACGTGCAAAGGGGCTTCGAATTCATTAAACGTATTATCATTTTACTCCAAATCAAATAATTTATTTAAAAGATAATTTACAACGAATATCTAACTTACATGAAAACTCTAGCACCACAACAATAGATCACAACTCGTGAAACACCATGTCTAGGCCTTAGGACAACCAAGATCATCATATCGTAAGTTCGTAACGTTTTCCATTTCAGCATTTTGCTACAAACTTAACTAAAACACTGTTTCATTGCTATAGTCAATTTGCTTCGCCTACATTTTCTGCACATAATTGGTTGAAATGAAAAAGAGGCGATTTGACTTAAGAGGAGAGCAAATAAATAAGTGAGCTTATTGCAAAGTGTCGAGATTGAATCTTATTATGTTCTGCAAATTAATATATAACACAGTAATCGGATTAAGTAAACTTATTTTTTGATACCACAATCAGTTTTATTGGTAACATCCGCGCGTCAAAAGAAAAGGCTAGATCACAATAACTCTATTCAAAGAAAGGCAATAGTGGAGAGCTCAACTGGTGCAATCTCTGGATCATCTCTAATAGCCATCAAAAACTTGTTGTCCCCTTCCAAATAAGCCTTCATAAATGCAACCATAATCCCACCCACAAAGCTCCTCATGGGTTCCCTTGCTTTGCCATTTTTACAAAGACAATACGTGGCCATTCCCCTAATCCCCTTAGTCTCATCATCTAACATATCTGCATGCCCATACTCCTTGGCCACAAAATAACAAGATGGTGAGCCACACTCATCAAAGAACTCCTTGTGACTCACTCCCTTTGGGGCACAAGGGGGGAAGAGAGGGTTCCTCCTTATCTCACCCAAACCCGACCCGACAACCATTACCGGGACTTTAAGATCGAACGAGTGAGGGACATGGGTGAGAATAGGAGGGGGAGTTTGTTTCCCTTTGTCCATTCCGTCGACCGGGTCGATTCCCATGAGCGCTGAGAATTTGAGTCTGGATTCGGTATAGCCCAGCGCGAGGCCGAATGCGACTTTTCCGCCGCGGCTGTGGCCCGCGATAGAGAGCTTGGATAGAATCGGTCGAACCTGGGTCGGAAGAACGTGGCTCAATCCGTCGATTAACCAATCTGTTACATCTCCTGCAGATTTGATCTCCTCTGTGGCGTCTGGTCCGGAAATCGAGTATAACTGCGACGATATAAGTAATCAGAGAACCAATAATTGTATGCTAATTGAGAGCTTATAATTGGTGGAATGAATTATGAATGTAACAATCAACAGATTCAAAGTTTAGGCAACAACTATATTAAGTGATAATTCGCACGAAACGAAAGTTTTTCTTTGTACATATAATTACAATTATGATTTTGTAGGACTCTAGGGCAACAAGTATATTAAGTGATAACTTGTGTGATACGAAAGTTTCTCTTTGTACATATAATTATAATTATGATTTTGTAGGACAACGAAAAAAATCAAAGATTAGGGCAACAAGTATATTAAGTGATAAATTGTGCGATACGAAATTTTCTCTTTGTACCTAAAATTATAATTATGATTTTGTAGGACAACGAACGAAACCAAAGTTTAAGGCAACAAGTATACTAAGTGATAACTCATACTGCACGGAATTTTCTATCTGTACCCATAATTATAATTACGATTTTGTAGGAGTACGATATTGATGAATAAGGTCATTCATCATATTTAAAAAAAGGATAATTGCATACAACAGTATCAAACAGCAAGAAAATTCTTACAAAACTTAAGTGGTCAAATTTGTTCCTTCAAAAATTCTCTCATCTGCAAATATATTTTTCTGTTATCAAAATATGAATAATTACGAGTAATTAAAAGTTAATCTTAATTTGGTAAGGGGTAAAATAATTTTTTTAATCCATATAATTTGCATTATAATGTTGAATCCCGCCATCTTTCTCTCCCCTCCTCTTCGCCCATGGCTATGGCGAGGCCTACAACAGCGACGGCGTTGAAGATGAGGCCCTCGGTTGTGGTGCCGACAATGTACACCGTGCGTTCGACGGCACAGGTGAGGGGAGAGAAAAAAAAATATAGCATTTGCAGGGACAAATCTATAAGGACGATGGATTACATCACACATACGAAAAATTCTAGAATGCAACGGATATATTAGTGACGTGGCGTAACAAACCAATCAAATTAATCCTTTTAAGAATATATGTCCCATCATGATTGTAAAAAAATATTTTTATTTTACTTTTGTTTAAAAAGAAGAAATGTGATTGGCTTGTTATTGATGACGTGGTGCAAGTGTGACAGTGTAGAATTCCTCCACGCATACACCATTACAAAAATTAACGGTAGGAACAAATTTGAGCTTATCAGATCTTCTTTCGGAGTGATATATTTGTAAATCGTAAAATTCAGAGTGATAAATTAGACCATTAAACTTTGTAGGAATTTACTTGAGTACGAAGTTAACTCTTTTTAAAAAATTACGGTTTAGAAATTGTACATAGGCATCTTTCCGTACTCGATGCTATAACATACTTTTGTGTGCGCAAACAAAATTGATTTGCCGAACAAGATAATCATATATTCAAATAAACCAGTATGGGTTATCCCCAGAATATTTCGGATGTATATATTCTGAAGCATCTCAAGTACACCATTGAAACGTTAAGTATAATTAATAAAAAATTAAGTCGGTCGATCATCGGCGACCTTGAAATTAGAGCTCAATTTATTTACGCAACGATTTAAAGAAAACTAACCTGGGGGCCGATAACAACAAAGCCGTGAGAAGCTACATGCTGGAACAGCTGAGAATAGAAGGAATTATAAAGAAGGTATCCGTGGAGGAACAACACGACAGCGTAATCCCCTTCGTCGCATGGCGAAGCAATCAACAGAGGCTTCGGAGGTGGTGTGTAGGAGTCGGCAGAGCTCGCCGCGGCATTAGATTCCACACGGAAGAGCTTAACGCCGTGCCTGCCGAATTTAAAGATACTGCTGCTCGTGGATTCCATGCTCTGTTTTTTTTTAATCTAATTTTCTCTCCGTGTTCTCTGGTTACTTAAAAGGGGTTTATGGGGTTTATGCATTTGGGAGTGTTATCTTAAAAAGCGTCGGAGGGGTTGTGTCTACTCTGTGGCCTTTCCTTGTGGAGTGGTAGAGATTTATTATATAGGCAACAAGATAGGATGTTAATTTTGCCCTCCCGTGTTCGATACGGTGAGCTAAATAGGCTAGTTGAATTAGCCCGGATTGTTGGATTACGAGGCTCGCTTTTTATACCTGTTGCAAGGCCCATAATCCAATGGTCTCGTCTGATTTGGTGAGCCTTTTCAACTCGTCTAATGTTAATGTATTTATATAAAAAAAAAACAATAGAGAGATGAATTCGTCCTAACTTTTGTTCATTGGGCCGGCCCAATTTTTATAGTCGAGATGGGCTAAACAGGGCCTTAGCTCCCGCTCTGTTTGATGAATTGTGAAGGGCCCACATCACTGGATCCAAGCCTGGCCCGGCCAATTTAGGACCTTGTTCACTGGTTGCTTAGTTTTTTATATTATTACGTTGTCACGTTTTCTACTATTATTAAAA
This sequence comes from Ananas comosus, assembly GCF_001540865.1. Taxonomy (NCBI): domain Eukaryota; kingdom Viridiplantae; phylum Streptophyta; class Magnoliopsida; order Poales; family Bromeliaceae; genus Ananas; species Ananas comosus. Next base: position 426,448 of record NC_033635.1, on the reverse strand, counting down.
AAATTGGTAATTCTTTTGGACCTATTCATGTACTAAACTACTAACATGCTAGTGCGAATGTGATCGCCAGGATTCGAAAGTTAGTTTGAAAATTGCAATTTGCACATACCTTGACAGTTTGAGGGCCAGATTTTAAAATTAGGACGATCAAGCTAATTGTTAATTTCTGGTGTTTGATGATAATTGATTCTAGTTCCTAATTAGTTAACTTTTTGTTTAATTTCATTTCGGTTCGGCGCAGTGTTGCTCCCTCGATCTCTACTACTACTACGTACTACTACTACCAGCATCATCCGGTGAATCTCATCCTCCTCGGCACTTTTACTCTCTCCATCAGCTTAGCAGTTGGATTGACCTGCGCCTTTACCAGCGGTAACATTTTTCGCAAAAAATTAAAAATATCATCATTCTTCTTTTTAATTTTTTTTTTAAAATAATTTTTTCTTCCGGTCAACTTTCTGCACATCAGGTAAGGTTAATTTCGAGTCAGTAATGCTGACGGCTGTGGTGGTGGTGAGTCTGACGCTCTACACATTCTTGGGGGGCGAGGAGAGGCTACGACTTCCGCTTTCTCGGTCCTTTCTTGTTTGCTGGTGTCATGATTCTGATGGTTTATCTACTCATCCAGGTATATATATAAATGCGATTGAATAATTACTATGATAAGTTCAGCAACAATCGTAATTAATGCTTAAAGGTAGTAAGGGATAGCATGATCTTGATCTTAATTAGGCAATTGATCCTATATATGTTACTGTTATTTTGGTTGCTCTTTGACTAAGACTTGTTAATTGGGATGCGTGCTCGATCATGTGCGTCTACATATGAAGCTAGAGAGGGGGGGTTAAAATGGAAGTTGTTCTTTGAATCATATTACAGCATGTCGACTTAATAATGCGCACACTATTCCCTGTTTCTTGTAAAAACTGTGGCCTTAATTAGATGCACCTTATTTTTGAAAGAAATGTATGATCCGAGACGCATCCTTTGTAAAATTACCAGGGTTTCTACTACTATTTCCTCTTCCCAGGTAATGAATGTTTTATTTAATTTCCTTGCACCCTGATCATTCTCGCTGCTCTAATGGACAAAAACCATGTTTCCGTAAACATGAAGCTAATGTTTTTTTTTTTTTTTTTTTTTTTTTTTTTTTTTTTTTTTGAGAAATAGATAGCACGCTACCTGTTTCGTTTATTTCATTTAGAAATAAATTTAGTTGAAAATGTGAATCAATCGGGATTCTAATTTGGGATCTCGGATATCAACTACGTATCAAATCCTTTGTCATTTGCTTTAGGGAGGGTCGGTACATGAAGCTAATGTTTTTTTTTTTGAGAGAAATTTTACATGAAGCTAATGTTCATATGAACAATGATCGAACATGTAGCTGTTTGTGTACTCTATATAAGCTCAAACAGCTCACATGCTACTATGCTAGATATCAAAGCAAGCAACCTATAATTAATAAGAAAACAAATTAAAGGACTGAGAAAAGAAAGAAAAGAACCTCTCTGATCGAGCACTTTCCTTGTGATTTCTCCGGTACAAGTTGCCCAATTTGTTAACCAAATTTTAATGGACCCCACAATTAATATCATCAAGTTGATTCAACCATACCGCGTTTTCTTTTCTTGTGAAAACTAAGTTTGACGTGTGAAGCAGGTTAAGTAATACTTATTTTGTAGTAACCATTTTACATACTTGGAAAGTGTGGGTGGGCAATTAATTTCTTAACTTTTGTATAATGAGTAAAAAGAATTAAAGAACTCAAAGAAGGAACCTTAGGGAAAATGGAGTTAATGACCATTCCCTCGTCATGGTTGGTTATTTGGTTGGAGCGTAACAAAAATTTTTTTGAAAAAAGAAAACATATTTGGAGGCAATTGTTGACAGAGTCGCGTAATTTAAAATATATGTGGAATTAGTATTGTATCAAGTAGCAATGTTCGATTTTTTTTTTTTAGAGGCCTAGTTGATTCAAACTAGTCTAGTTCATAACCCAAATGAATAAAGTGGTAGTATGATATCTTTCTCTAAAAGAAAAAAAGTAAAAAAAATTAACATATTGGGAAGTTAAATTTTCCCTACGTGTGTTCTCCTTTTTTAAGCGGGAGATTTATTCAACAAAAGAAGCACACATTTCTTAAGGCGGTTTTCTTTATTTTTAGCCACTCGCTATAATAATATTGTGCTTTTGAGGAACACTATAATATCATTGTGAAAAAAAGAAACTTGCTTCCCAACTTTATTTATGTGGTTTTTATTTGGCAAAAATGGAGGAATATGAAGTTTACAGCTACACGACAGTTGAAAAGATCTTCGTGAGGTTTACAAAATTTAATCTATAACATCTTAAAGCTTACATCATTTGCTTTTCTACAGAATATATATTATATTACTTTTTACAAATATTATGGCTAAAATTAAAAAATCAAACAGCTTGTTAGGTCAAGAGGTTCAAATACAAAACAAAAATGACACATTCACGCTTCGCTTACTAATTGAACAAGAATGTTTAGATATTTTGTTTATCAAATTAAACTTTTAAGTTGTTCTAGAATTTGGTCATACACGGGCACTCACAAAATCTAGTTTTAAATTAGAAAAGTTAATCGCATATAATCTATTGATTAATTAATTAAAACCGGGAGTCAACTCAGTCAAAAGTCCAAATCCCATCATGTACGTACACGCAATACGTAGAATATTGAAGGGACTAATATGCAAAATTTTTGTCACATAATGATTCCAAGTCCTCGGTCGGTCCCCCACCGGTCAACGCTATCTGAAGCGATGGTGGACATTGGACAAAGCTATCCAACCCGCGAGGGCAATTGCGTACACCCGGTGCATAACTGCACACAACACCACACTGGAACGAATATTTATTTCATCCCTATATTTTAATCTTTATTTTCTATATATGATAGTTGCCACATCTCAATAATTTTATATTAGATAAATAATGCTGGAGAGTCCTGTGGGCTTCTAGTTCTATGTAACAACCACACTAAAATTAATAACTGCGCTTAAGTAATTTATATTAAGTTATTAATGTCGATGGTTTCAAATAGTAATAATATTTTTTCTAATTTAATTATTTTACTACTTCTGTCAAGCTTATATTTATTTTATTTTGATCTAAACACAGTAAAATATATTATAAGTTTAAATTAACTTTAGTTTGTTGCTAAAATTTTGATCAAAATTCAATTCAAACATAATTATAAACTAGTTTAAGAAAGAATCGGTAAAAAAAAAAATTATTAATATTTGAAATAGTAATTTAAAATAAATACACGAGTGATATAAAAAAATTATAAAGAAACATGGGTAACAAAAGAAAATTATAAAGAAGGACATAAAAATATGACTCCTTTGTTGAGATTTATGTTTGCAAATCGAAAAAAAAAAAAAAACACTGAAGTAATGTAGTAAAAGTTGTGTTATAGAGGGGATGGAATAGAGGATGATATTAATTAAAAAGGTGCACGGGGAGTCAAAGATGCATGCACTAGGTGCACGCAAAAATGTCCTCCCTCAACCGTCATTACGTGGGAAGTATAGTAGAGCGTGCCCATCACGAGAACGGGATCCTACGCGTACCCACCACTTTCCCTTTACGTGTCCGTCGTAGTCCCATTCTCTCCGCTCTCTTCCTCTTCATCTTCCTCTTACAAACCCTAAAAGAAGTAACCCCAACTCGAACCCTAACACTAACTCTAACCCTAGTTTTCCTTTTTCCATTTCCGGCGCTTCCCTTTCCTCTCCCCTCTCCCCTCTTTCCCCTTCGGGCTCCCTTTCTCCTTTATAGAAACCGCACAATTTTCACCTCGTCGCCTCTCCCAACAAGCCCTAGAGACCCCCTCTGCAGCGATGTCGAAGGCCCAGGAGCCGGAGATCAAGGAGAAAGGCGGCGACCTCGAGGCTGGGGCCGGCGGCGGCGGCGGGGGCCCAGCCTCCGCCGGCAAGGGAGCCGCCGCAGACGCCGTACTGTACCCGAAGATGACGGAGGATCCGAGGCTCCGTTGGGGGTTCATCCGCAAGGTGTACGCGATCCTCGCCGCCCAGTTCGTCTTCACCTCCGGCGTCGCCGCCGCGGTCTCCTACGTGCGCCCGGTGCCCGCCTTCATCCTCTCCAACANCGGGGGCCCAGCCTCCGCCGGCAAGGGAGCCGCCGCAGACGCCGTACTGTACCCGAAGATGACGGAGGATCCGAGGCTCCGTTGGGGGTTCATCCGCAAGGTGTACGCGATCCTCGCCGCCCAGTTCGTCTTCACCTCCGGCGTCGCCGCCGCGGTCTCCTACGTGCGCCCGGTGCCCGCCTTCATCCTCTCCAACACCGCGGCCTCGTGGACCGTCTTCGTCGCCGTGCTCCTCTCGCCGTTCCTAGGTGAGCACATATTTCCGGCGTTTCCTCGCTTTTTCTTCGGGGGGCGAATTGGGGTTTCCGACACTCACTCTTGTTTGGATGGCGATTGCAGCGCTGTGGCCGATGCTGCGATACAGAGAGCGCCATCCGATCAATTTGGTTCTCCTTGCGGTGTTCACGTTCTGCATAAGCTTGGCCGTGGGATTGGCGTGTGTTACCGTGAGCGGTATGAACAAAAAAAAAAAAAAACAAAGAAAAAACGCTAATCTTTTCCTGTTCTATTACATAGATAGAGAGGACAAATTCGTCACTTTCAATTATGAAAATGATAATAAATTCTTAGAAAATGTTCTGCTTCATTTGCCCTTATTCGCTTCTCATCTTTAGTTTCTTGAGCATTATTTGAACAATACCCTTAAACAAGAGTACTTTAAAGCGTTTTGGGTACTAGGAGATGGGTTGCTGATTTTAAATTACAAACTTTGTGTAGAAGTTATCTATCACGTATGAAAACATGCGTCGAATCCTGCCTATTTGTCTAGTATTTTAATGCTGTTGAGATGCTTGAAACAACTGTCGGAAAGATTTAGTTGACCAACTATGCAGTTCATTTCATAACTTATTCGCTGGAGAACCTGCAATAAGAAACTTGTATGATTTTTTTTTTTTTTTGAGAAAAAGGTAGCACGCTACCCGCTTCATTCATTCAGAAATTGAATTAAACTACATAGGTGAGGCATCAGGGCCTCAAGGATGGCGGAAGAGAGAAACAAATATTTAATAATAATTAAAATTAATCTACAGTTTAAAGAAACAGATATTTAATAAGTTCATTTCATAACTTATTCGCTGGTGATTTTGTTGTTGGAATATGGAGTATATGGTAAAATCAAAATAGAAGATTGTGCTGGAATAAATATTCTAGAGATTCCTAGTCACCAGGCTGGCAATAATTTCAACGTTCAGTTTACAAACTTGAGTGTTTTTACTTTGCTGTTATAATGTTATACTCCATCACTATGGCTCTCTGCATATTGAGTTTTCGACGTAATACTGTTTTTCCTTCTAGAGACAATAGTGGAGTTTCAGAATGCCAATCTAACGCTTCTTGTTTAAGTAGGCATTGAACCTTTGTAACCTTGTGGAACCTATGTAACCTTGTTCATATTTCGACCTCTCATCTATCCAAAAAATCTCAAGAAATCTGATCCATCGAGTTAATTTTGGCACTACATCAAGTTGGACAAGGTTCAGAACACTCGTGCAATACTGGACTGATAAATATGAAATTCATACCAATCAATTGCCTTGTGCATGGAACCTGTTACAAAACTTTTTAAGCGAACAGTCCGTAGGAGCGTTATCAGATGTTATCGGATAGTCAGATTGATGTGTTATAGTTTTTCCTCTTGTTTAATTGTGACAGGCAAAGTTGTCCTCCAAGCTGCAGTACTCACAGCTTCAGTTGTGGTCGGTCTCACCCTCTACACATTCTGGGCCGCCAGGAGAGGTCATGACTTTGCCATCCTCTACCCTTTCTTGTTTGCTTGCCTTCTGGTGTTGATTGTGTACGCCATCATGCAGGTATATTTGTTGTACCTTCTTCCTGTGCTGTTTCTTCTTAATAGGAAGACCTTTCCTCACTATTCAAAATTCGGTGAATCTATTTAGGTTTGCTTCCCATTGGGTAGGATCGGGTCGACCATCTACGGGTGTGTGGCCACTCTCATTTTCTCCGGCTTTATTGTGTACGATACCGACCGGTTGATCAAGCGACACCAGTACAGCGAGTACATTGAAGCTGCAATATCCCTGTACCTGGATGTCATCAACCTTTTCATGGCAACACTCACTTTCTCTTCTGTGCAGTGACCAACGCCTGCTTAGTCGCTTTCTAGCCTTTCGAGGGCATTTGCTTTAGTTAGATTTGGATCTAGCAACATACCTGAGCTTGTTGTGGTCGTAATGAGCTCGACAGTGTTGTAACTATGCAGCTAAAGGAACAGTCCATGGTATATGGAATTTGTTCGGGCTTTGAAATAGAAAAGCTATTCAGAGGTTGGCTTTTAAGTAAATTGCTCTTAGCATGGTAATCGCGCATGCGCACCGGACCTCTTTACTCTCACTTTTTCATCTCCATAATGGATCTGTTACTAGTTTCCTCCATTTTGGCCAAGGCTATGGTGTTTTGCTTATCTCAGTTATTATTCATCCCCTGATAACCCTTTCCCACATCTCTCTCTCTCTCTCTCTCTCTCTCTCTCTCTCTCTCTCTCTCTCTCTGTGCAGCTTTCAAAGATTAAAATCCCTGCCATTAGTTTCAGAATGATCTTTGTTTATGTAGATGATAGTTTCTTCGAGTTAGCTTAAAAGAGTATTGAATATATCTTATCTTTTAACATCATAAAAATATCGATAAGCATGCTAAATCCTTCATAAAACTAAATAAAGTCTCCAGTAAGTATTCAAATACATACACAAAGAACAGAAAAGCAAGATCCTACAAACTCACTACACAGTGTTCTGTTATTTAAGCACAAGAAACAGAAAAGCTGAAACAAAGAAAGTGTGACTCATCGCTCTGTGCAACATGTAACTAGCTAGCAACTGTATCCCTATAGAAGAATCTCAAGTTCGGGCTCCATTCAATCTCCTCCCGCTATGTCGCTCGAACCATGACGATCGATGCAAATACAAGCAACGCCACCAGATAATTCGGCGAAACAGCTCCTGTTGTGGGGAAACACATGAACTAGTATTTCATCATGCTACCATATAAAGCTGAATTTACAACAATTTATTCAGTTGCAGTTGGGTTTACTACCTCCTGCAAGCGAGTTGGTGCTATCGGATAGACTAGACGGCGAAGGTGGAGAGGAAGAGTTCGGCAGTGTGATTCCCAGGTTCGCGCAATCTGCACCTAAAGAACCTGCAACATTTTGCCTAGTTACTTAAAAAAGTTTCTTCATAATATCAGTTTGTATTGGTAAGATGACGACCTCTTCTATTGAGAAAAGTAAATAGTGTTTGATCTTCTTACAGTCTCTGTAACAAGGGAGTGCGTTGATGTTCAAAAGATTGCTGTAGCCTTTCTTGCATTCGCACTTGTGGTCGAATTCTGATCTCTTCAAACATGTTCCCCCTCCGCAGTATGCCAACATGCATGCTTCGAGAGATAAAAACAACAAAATACATAAAAATTCTAATCAGAAAAAATGACATGAGATTAAGGAAATGATAAACTTATTGGCGGCGGCGGCGATCATTACGATCTGAGATTGAGGCATTAGTCGGAGGCGGCGACGGCACCCCCGCCGAGGAATCGTTGTAGCACGAATAGTTGACGCTACCTGCAAATAAAAATAAAAATAAAGAAATAAAAAAGTTGTATTTATTATTGGCTCCTCGTAATTAGGACAGTAAATATGTTCCGTACGTGCATATTACATAGGAGGAAGTGCAGGACAAATTGCAGAACAAAATGTAATGTTGACCGACATCAAATTAAATTTAGTCAATAAAATTATAGACTGAGCTCTGTTAATGCCAGCAAAGCACTTTTATTATATACCCCTTACATGAACTATCAACTATGTATGTGCTCTGATGAGTATAAAAAAAAAAGAGGGGAAAAAAGTAGAAGAAGAAGAAGAAGAAGAAGAAGAAGAAGAAGAGAGGAATTTGTTACAGTTGGGGATGACGCAAGGAAGGAAGCGAAGATTGTCACCGATGTGCAGCTGAGTCCAGCCCTGGTCGCACTCGCACTCAAACCCCACGATGGTGTTGGTCGAGGCCTTGCACTTTCCCTTCCCACACCCCACCTCCTTGCAGATCCCATCTACCAACAAACCCAATAAATAGATCGATCACACAAACAAACAAACAAATAAACTATGTACATATATATATATATATATATATGTAGATAGTGTTATAATATGTAAGTAACTTTAATAAGCGAAGTAACAGATGTGAAGAGTAGCAGTAGTAGTAGTAGTTACCAAAAACAGGGGAGAGGAGAGGAGAGAGGAAATCGTTTGCAGTTGTTGTGAGGGGAAACAGAGGGGAGATGGCTTGGAGCAGCACCAACACAAGTGCTAGCTTTGCTGTTGTTGCCCTACCCATCATCTCCTTCGCATCTAGAGAGAGAGAGAGAGAGAGAGAGAGAGAGAGGGGAGAGGGGGGTTGGTGTTGTGAAGTACAGGGGAGGTGAATTATTGGGAGTTATATGGATGGGTTAGTAATTTAACTCTAATAACTGTATCAACATCATCACAATTCATAGAAAGATCCACAACAAGCCAGGGAGTGCTCTTCGGTTTTGCCACCATCATTTGGGGAAAGCTCTTTGTGGACCTAGTCTACCATGCCATCCTTGGACCTGCTAAAGCCTGTTCTCCTATCCTATTTATTATTCTTATATCAAATGTTCAAGGTTGATGTGGCGCAGCAGGACGGACCGTCTCTAGAGCAAGTAGTAAAGGACTTGGTGGTTGGTACTCGAAGTCCCAAGTTCAAATCCTAATTAATTCACATTTTCAGCTAAGTTTATTTCTAAATAAAATAAACGAGGCGGGTAGCGTTCTATTTATCTCTAAAAAAAAAAAAAAATGTGGCGCACCAGGTCCGGTGAGAGGTTCCAGTGCTGTAGGGATTGATGGCGATTGTTTCATAGAAAATAGATTAAATTTTGACCAAATAATCTTTGGTTCTTTCTCCCCCGAATGACTTTTGGTTCCGTAATCTTTACTGTTAAGAAATTCGTTTGATTTAGTTCCCAAGCCAAATTTTTTTTATATAAAAAAACACTTTAATCAATATTAACTACTACAACATCTTGCGCCAACCTATGTTATTGGCCAAATGCAGGGATAAATCTATCTATGATCAAGCATTTCAAAGACTCACGAGTCCCTTTTCATTCTGAAAGAGTCACGGATCGAGATGTGCATGAGGGTAGTAATTAAGAGCTGGAAAAGAAGAGCTTTCAACTGTATTTATTATGGCTAAGGTTAGTTGGCAGAAGGAAAGTAAAGGGGAGACATAGTTCAAACTGATATTTATGTGACATTTAATAGCATTATATTATTGGACCCTCGCATGTGTGCTGGAACAAAATTTTATCATCTAGGTTTAGTAGTACTAAAATATTGAAAAATTACAAATCAAAGTCGCACTCGAGAAGCCGTGGGTCAAGGAGTCACATTTAGTAGGTCGAGAATTCCAACTAAGATATAGTTAAGAAGAAGATTAATCTGGAGGATTGTCCTTTCCCCTTCGCGTGTTTCAAATTTGAAGTGGACACAAATATGGTTCGCAACGCACACGTTTGAAACTTGGTTATGAGGTGATCGCGACGTGCGCCTACGGTGGAAAATAACAACAACGCACGTTCACATGGTACATTCGTTTGGTGATGTTGAATTGAAATTAAATCTTATCAAAATTTCGCTAAAAAACAAGAATGATGCTCAGAAATGCTGTGTAAGACGCAAACGTGGCATTTGATAGATTGTGTCAGCGTGGTTTGTTGTCGTTTCAAGCATAAGTAGCAAAAAATTTAATGATTGGTATTCAAGATCTCACGCTCAAAGTTAGTTGCTTCACATTTTCAGCTAAATTCATTTCGAAAAAAATAAATAACACGTGAGCATACTATCACTCTCTCTCTCTCTCATAAAAAAAGAAAAAAACAGCAATTTGAGAAACTCTAATAGTCAAATGGAAATTAGCGCGTGCCCAGAAGTAAATTTCAGTTTTTGCATTATTCAAAATGTATATCTACTAGCGTGAATAGGACTCTTCTTCAAGTAGGTTAAAATAAATAAAAAAAAGCAGTTTCGGGCTGGTGTCGAATAGTATTCATCTGGGCCGGGCCCAAATTACGCCTGAATTAGAACTCACGACTCAATTCATGGATGGGCCCAAACCTGGCCCATGATCAGCTCACACCACAATCCGAAATTCCAATAGTCAACACGCAGTCACAAAAACACTGAGGAAGAGAGTGAAAGAAAGAGAGCATTAACATTGTAAGTAAATTATAGAGATTAGGGACTAAATTAAGAACATCCGAAAAGGCAAATCGACAATCCGATTAAAATGTTTGTTTTGCAGTGCATTTAGGTACCTTCCTTAACCCTGAGGTACAATATGTTCAACTTGCGAGCTAGGAAAGGCGCTGTACAAAAACTGAAAAATAGCATAGAGATAAAAAAAAATGATGTTTTGATGCTGTTTTACGAGAGCGCGCTGAGAGAAGGAACGGGCGTGCGGCAGCAGGGACAGTCGGGATGGCTGGCGAGCCAGGGGAGGACGCAGTCGGAGTGGAACTTGTGGGAGCACGGCAGTCGTGTCACCTTCTTCTGCGCATTACTTGCCGTCGCCACCTCTTCCAGACACACCGCGCATACGTCCACCCTCGATGCCGTCCTACTCAGCGCAAACCTGGGATTAGAGTTCCCTTTCCCTGCCACCACCCTTTGGCTAGTGTTGTTTGTCGCCACCGGTGGAGGTGGCGGCGGCCTCGAGCTCTCTACACCGCCACCATCACGCAGCAAAAATCTACTAGTCCGTCTGAACCAAATCATCTTCAGCAGATTATAAAATGTACACGAAACAGCTTAACAAACTAATCTTTTTATTAGTTGTATATACATGATACAGATTGTACCCTCAAATGAATTCATCATCCCTATCCCTACGTACTTCAGGAATAAGCCTTGACCTAACCCTCCAATCGAAGTCGTTGGAAAAGCAAGACATAAAGAAAACAAAGAAGGCAAAATTAACACAATAATTGCTCAACTGCTGCTGCAAGTAAAACCTACGAGGGAAATTAATTAATTAAAACCTAATGCAACCGGCCGGGCCTGAAAAGAAGCTTCCTTCCCGTTTACAGATATAATTAAGAATATTCTAAGCCTTACTTTGATCTCTCTCCAAATCAGGATTTGTAATTTCAGCAACAAAAGCTGAATCGAGAGAAACGGCGAATTAATCCTGATAGCCGCATGATACATGATCGACTATTCTGATACCGTGTGAAACAACCAACTGTTTTAAAAACGTGAGCTAGTACGTATACGCACGTATGAGGGAAACGGACCTGGTGGAGGGGTGGCCGCGGAGCTTCTCCTCGAGGCGGATGCGGGCGGCGATGGCGGGCTCGTCCATGGATGTGGGCCGGAGGGCCAGGGCGGATGCATGTGAAGCCGATGGGTCCGCAGGGTGGTTGTGGTTGTGGTTGTTTTGTAGCCGACGCTTCCGGGCGAAATCCACGACCGGTAGGATCATCATCTTGGCCGTGCCCGTGTGTCCCCCCTCCCCCCCCCCTCTTCTCTCTCTCTCTCTGTTGCTAACCTGCTTTGCTCCTCTCCTCTATTCTCGATCTTGAAGGGCGATGGCGTCTAGAGATGGGGAGAAACTACGAGAACGTATTTGAAGGATTTACATTCGTGGAATTTACGCCCCGCGGATTCGGTATGAGAGACTCGACCGTCCCCGGTCCATTCCTAATCAAACCCCGGGCGGGTTACCTATGCGGAAGAATTCGATTAAGAAAACGTACCAAATATTCATTGCACTAGGAAGAAGCTGTTCCACGTAATATCTACGTGGTTTTACGATTTCGTATATATCTCTTATGAGGTGTATAGAGGCCCTGCTTTTCATAAAACTCTTTTCTGTTACAGTATTGTTATATATATATATATATATATATTATAACTACCAGTCAAATATCTTATCTTATATTATATTATTATATTATATAAAAGTACAGACTTTTATTCAAGTATGTAGTTATTATATTATTATTATATTATTCCTGATTGAACATAGTGTAATTAATTTGAATATATCTTCGATGTCATACTTTGTATAATTGTTACAAATAACACTTTTTCCTACTCGTACTCTAATGAATGACCTAACCTTCCCTCTTTAATAGATTCCTTCTCATCAGCTCACCTTCTTCCAACAGTAAAGCCATCAATTTTTGATTGTTGACTTCAAATGACAGGTCACCGTGGGCTTTCAAGATTCTGGTTGGCACAAAAGCTAGTCTTACAAGAGTTGTAACCTTACAACACCTCCAGGGATCAACTTTCATTTGTTTGTCTTATTAATTTTCTTAAAAAAAAAATTAAAATCTTTGAAAAAAATTTTAAATCCTAAAGAACAGGATTACAACTCCTGGTAATCATACAACCCTCTTTGGGCTGTAAACTTGCCATTTCTTACATCATTTAAACCATTTTATGTACAAAATCTCTTCTATTTATATGAAACCAACTATCAGTGAAACACTAGGTCTCAGAGTACGAAATCGCCCGTAGTTTTTTGCAAGGGGAATATGAAACGAAATGGCCCCTTTGACATTTTCTAAGCTTCCAAGTTCAAGCCCGCAAAACAGATTTACAGGGTCCAGCGTTTTGATTTTACGGAACCCGTTCTTCATTCCACCAATGGGTGTAGGCAGAGTTCAGCTTCAGGATAAGTTACCGGTAGATCACTAATAGTATTTTTTTTTTTTCCTTTCTTTCTTTTAAATTTCATGCTAGTTGAAATGCATCTACCGATTGTTTGAAGATTCAGGGCTCAACACAAGAGGCGCCGTTTAGCGTAGCAGGCTATAGCGTGATGATGAGCACCAGATCCACTTCGGTTCTGAGTCTTTGCCTGGAACAAGAATATACGGAACATCTGGATCTGGTGCTCACACATGTTGACATTGCTATAAAAAAAGGGCTCATCTCTTCCGCGTTGTGGAATTTTACATACTGAATTCCCGTGCGCGCTTGAAGTGTGAATGCTGAACACACCAAACAGAATTTCTGTGAATACTGCCTCCGGGCGGATTCATTTACAGCACACTCAAAGATTGTGGATACAATCTCCAGTAGACGACTGCAAAACAAAGTTACAGGAGGGAGCAGTAAGTGATAAGGCTAAATTATGATGCAGATTTGAGCGATGAGGTTATTATACTTATACACGACTTTACCGTATTTGAAGCTGCAACTAGCAAGAAAGAGCAGTTACGAACAAGAAGCCCAAGGGCCTATTAGTAGAGCCCATTAGCAACCCATCAATGGACAATCACCAAGCCCACCTAGTTAGAATCTGCAATTTAGGAAAGTGCCAATAAGCCACAGTATGGTGCAGCCTTTTTGTATTTTTACTAATTCTTCGAAATTTAGCACCATATCCACCATCTGCAGTGTTTGTTTGAAATTTTTAACAAAAAAACTGCTGTCAGAAAAAGTAACAAAATACAACATTTCATAAATTACATGTTTTAGTGGTAAGATGCAAACTATAAGACTACAAAATGCTACATTAAAAAGCTATATTAATGATTGCGATTTTTTTTTTTTTTTTTTTTTTTTGAGGAGAGAAAGTTAGCGAGCTATCCGCTTCGTTTATTTTTTTAGAAATAAACTCAACTAGAAATGTAAAATAACTAGACTTCGAACTTAGAACCGTATGGTACCAACCATCGAGTCCTTACTCCATAGTAAGAATTGTGCTTGATTAAATGCAATAATTTACTATCTATTCTAAGAAAGGTCTCTGATAAGAACTAAAAACACAAACATCAGAAAATCAAAATAGAATACCTGGTAATAAACTGCAAATGCACCATAATCAAGGCCTTTTGAAAATTTTCCCTTTTCTCATCCTCCAATACAACGAATTGAACAAAGGCTAATTATTTTGTAGCTGAGTGGTAGTAATTCGTGCATTCACATGACCAAGAACAGTGACTACAGGCTAAACCTTTATTCTTGAGAGCAGATGTATAAACCTTTTGACTAAAAATTTAAGTGCCGTGGCACAAGATTGTGTTGGAAACTTGTTGGTACGATACGGCACAGTGCGTGTCGGACCATAACAATGCGTGTCAATCATAAAAAATATATGTGTGCCGACACGTAATGACACGAAATATTTATTTTCTTTCACAATAAAATATGTTAATTATTTATTATATATTTTTATCAAATCTTTTTAATTTTATTGAGAAATTTACTTACAAATTTCAAAAATAGAGAGTTTTATTTTGAGTTGTGGGATCGGTACGGAGGCTGTATCGTGCCGATATCTTGCTGGCACGATATGACACGGTGAATACGGACCGTGCGGATGAGCACTTGAATCTTTGCTTTTGACCCACATAATCTCTGAATCCTTGTGCTGATTTCTTCACCTGCATTTTCCTGAATTAGGGATAGTTAGAAATCTAAACAGATGGGATGAAAGAGTCTGCACAAATCGAAAGGTAACAGACCCTCGGAGAAAGTTCTTCACCACTCTTTCCCGGAAGGAATCATGGATTGTTGTGGGGCATCACTAGGAATTATTAAGAAACTATTGCCTGGATACGGAGTACTGCATCAGCAATGGAACATCCAATGGAATGAGCAATCATAATCTCTACAATTAAACAAGCCGCAACTTTTTTTAATTTTAAATTTAGTGAATTTATAGACATCATCTTACTTAGACGGTGTGCAGTGAGGTGGTGCACCAGGTGCAACCAGCAGTCTCTTGTCCTTTGATGACCAAAAAATGGGTTTGGTAAGTGTTGGTATCTTTCTACAGTACGGCTGCATTAAATCTCCAGCTAAGGCACCTGCATTATTTTAAAGGCAAGGAATCAATTCCCATCTCAACCACCATGCTTATGGGCACCAGCAGATACAAAAATACAAGTACATGATGTTCCTCCATTTACGAACCATTACTAGATCAAATAGGACATTATGATTGGATAACTAATGCAGCAGTTATTACAATCTCCATGTCCATGTGCAGATGGGGTACATGGACTAAACACAAGAATTAACACAACTACTAGCTAGTTCACCAATTTCATGTCTCCCTAAAAATATAAATCATAGTTTTATACTGTTCAAAGACAAAGATCGAAAGACAAATTACTAGGCGGAAAATAATATAAATGATTGGATAAAAAGGGGGTACAGGCACATGGAGACTGCTCCCATCATCCCAGCACCATGTGACTGCCAACGAAACCACAATTCATCTCCTAATAATGCACATAGCACTGGCAGGGGCCAGAGTCATATTCCTTTCAACCACATATAATACTATTTTGAATTGGTTTATTCTTCTTCCTAGAGGGATAATCTTTAGTAAATATTCTCTTACAACTGAAACAAAACTTAAACAATTGATCTTTGAAGAGAGATAAACATTAAACATTACCAAAGGCTTTAGATGTGTACCTTTGAATCCATAATTGGTTTAACCTGAAAGCTTGAAAAAAGTGGCAAAAACATAGATACACGCAGGCCAAATAATCATGGCAAGAAAAATTTTAGAGGCAAAAACAGTAAAAGATTGGTCAAAAATAAAAATCCAGCTAATGTTGTCCTGTATCAATAAATCATACACTAAAGCTGATTGATAGTACCAAATAAGCAGCTGTCCACATCACCTTAGAAAAGGTAAGCCTCGTACATTGAAATGAACTTTGACCCACCTTAACTTAGGAAGGAAAAAAGGACATACCAGCTTTGATTTGGGATCAGGAGCCGTAGCCCTGAGAGACAATGGATCCAATTAGGACCCACCACAAGGTTAATGATAAGGGGCCCAACTATACATGAGATAATGACAACCAAAAGGTGTTGTCTACGGATCCATAGCACGTTCATGGGTCTTCCCTCACATGGCCTACTGATTCAATCACATTAAAAAAGAGCCTGGTTGATGAATTTATAATTACTATTCTCCTCCTATAAAACATCATCCAAACAAAGTAAGAACCCACATCAATGTGACAGAGGTAAGAGAGAAGGGGAGAAGGTCTATGGATATTAAAAGAAAGAAGATTAGTTGATAAGTTACCAGGGTTTAGAAACAAATATAAGGATCGAGAGGCAACCCCTCAATATGGACATTAGCTTTCTCCCATCAACAGCTTTGTTCCACCATCAATAGGTTTAAAGCTGTTTACTGTAGAGAAAGTTTTCAGGGGAGAGCCATGGGGAAGGCAGGCAAATGGCTAAGAAGCTTCTTCTTGACAGGCAAGAAAGAGGAGAAAAAGGAAAAAGCTGAGACCTTAGCAACAAACCCATCAAAGGCAGAGGACAGATCAGAGCCAATTCCTGTGCCAACAGCTAAGGAGAAGAAGAGGTGGAGCTTTCGCAGATCGGCAGGGCCGGGAAAATCATTGCATTCTCCAGACCCAAGCGTCCGTGGGCCAAACATTGTTTTCTCGGAGTCTGAGCTCGATCAAAGGAGGCACGCGATGGCAGTGGCGGTGGCGACGGCAGCAGCAGCTGATGCAGCTGTGGCAGCTGCTCAGGCGGCAGCTGCGGTGATCCGTCTAACCGTGGCTAACTCTAACAGAACACCCAGCCTTGTTGAGGAAGCTGCTGCAATAAAGATTCAATCGGCATTCCGAGCTTATCTGGTAAGCCCTTCCGCTTGCTGAGATATGTCAGATTTAACATGAGAATGAAATGGAGATACAAGTGAAAAAATGCAAAAGCTAGAAGGGCATATAGATATTGAAAAGATGGTGGTCCCAATCTTGGGTTCATACCCTGTCTTCACATAATGTAAAAAGCAAGTCATTAATCATGAATTACAAACATACACATCTCAAGTACATACATCCGTTAACAAGAAAACTGTAGTTGTCACAATCCTAGAGTGTTATTTCTACTCCAAGAAATACACAAACTAGAAAAAGAAAAAAGACGAATGAAATTTGGGTATCTTTTATTAGAATAGAGATTTTCAAACTAAAGTTCGCTGTCTTACATGAAGTAGGGAAAATGCAACCAAAATTCTCGGCATATAATCTGGAACGATTGAAATGGAAATAAGTGAATAAACTAGAAGACTAAATCAGTAGATAATACTAGTATACTACTCAACAGACGGAAATGTATGTAAGACCGATATATACAATAATTAACCAATTTTCACCTCTGCCTCTATCTCTGCTTGACTATGTTCTTCGCCCAATCAATAAAAAATGGAAAGAAAAGCAGCATGCTGTACAAAACTTTGAGGATGTAACTAGTGAAAGACCAATTTTACAGAAAAAAAAATGATTTATTTCTGTAGGCAAGGAAAGCTCTGTGTGCCTTGAAAGGCCTAGTAAAGCTACAAGCTCTAGTGAGAGGCCACCTGGTGAGGAAGCAAGCCACCGCCACTCTTCGGTGCATGCAGGCCCTTGTCTCTGCCCAAGCCAGAGCCTGTGCCCAGCGGATGCGAATGGTTGAAGAAGCACAGACATTACCCCACCCACAACATCGAAGATCTCCACAGCATCCTCGGTTCCAACAATCATACGTAAGTCATTTTTGCTTTTAACACCAAAAATTTGCCAAAATCTGTATAAAAAGTTTCGAAGTGACACAACAAGATATAGACACCAAAAATTTGCCAAAATCTGTATAAAAAGTTTCGAAGTGACACAACAAGATATAGACAAAAGGGAATTTTTACTTATATAACTGCAAACCATCTATCTACAAATACAACTCTATCATATCTTGATTTTCGCAAAATATACCCTACGAAATTTTGGATTCTTAGAAAAATACCTTATGTCAAGTTTAGGAAGTCATGCAATTCATGGGGTATAGCTAGTTTTGAATTAGAGAAAATTCACAGTATTTCTAATATTACGAGGATGTGGTGCGTAAGGAACTAAGTTTTTGAAGGACGCATGTACAATCCAGATTTTGAAGGGGTACTGATGTAGACATGTAAATAGATAATTACAGGGGTACATTCTAGATATTGAAAATTTTAAATTATATATGTAACATCCTCTATCTTCAAAAATAAATGGGTTTGCCAGTTCAGGTTCATTCAGTCTTGAGAATATTAAATTCTGAAATTTATCACTCTCACAAAAACTACAACTCACATGAATAGGAGATGGATAGAAATACAGAAGAAAACATAAAGATTGTGGAGATGGATAGTGGTGAACCAAGAAGCAGCACAAGGGGAAGAAATAGTTATTCTGCTGTTCAAAGTGAAATGAAAGAACACAGGCTCTCCGCATATTATAATGGATCCCGTACACCCTCCAGAGCCGAGCAATATCAACAGTTCTCACCAGCTCCATCAGCCATAACAGAAATGAGCCCCAGGGCTTACAGTGGGCATTTTGAGGACTTCTCGTTCAGAACAGCACAGAGCAGTCCGCAATACCTATCAGCTGTTTCAGTACCTGATGCAGGACAATCCTCATTTGACTACCCTTTCTTCCCCAATTACATGGCCAACACACAATCTTCTAGGGCAAAAGCACGGTCACAAAGTGCTCCGAGACAACGAATTGATATGTATGAAAGGCAATCGAGCAAGCGAAGGCCATCGGTGGAAGGAAGAAACATTCCGAGAGGGGTAAAGATGCAAAGGTCGTCCTCCCATGTGGGCATGACTGCTAATGGGTACCAGTATCCGTGGTCTATTAAGCTGGATAGGTCTAGTGTCTCTCTCAAAGACAGTGAATGCGGGTCAACAAGCTCTGTACTCACGAATTCCAACTATTGCAGATCTTTAGTTGGGTTTGAGGTATGTGTTCACAATAAGTCTCTCGGAGCAAAACAATTGGTGGATGTCCTCAAAGGAAACACTGACTAATCTCTCTGTTCCAGGTTCACAGAAATAAATTCTAATTTCCATCAAGCATTGACCATCTTTCAAAGAAGGTTTGCAGATCAAAGAGACAAGGATTGGATCGTTTCTGCTAGTGCCTTGGATTTGAGCTCTTCAGGAGGCTCAATTTTGTTTGGGCTCTTTCTTATTTTCTACTTGTATGTGTCTTCACCATAGCTTGACTTGGTACTTCAAGGACTGTTTTATTGAAAATGTTGATTGCACAAAAGCACAGTTATGTACCATTTCACCTCAAAAAACGATGACATGCTATCACCATTCAAAAAACATAATGAACATTAAATTGATTCAATGATATTACTGAAATCCACAAAGAGTTTCACAATTGAAAATTCACTTCCTTCTAGACTGGGTACCACTTGTACTGTAGTATTGCTTTGTAGTTTCACGTGAAAATTCTGCAAATGTCATCCCGTCTCTAAACCGAGAGGACAAAGGCGGAATCTTTTCAAGGATTTCTTGCATCAACATATGTGGCTGCCTGGTTCTTAATGCATCAGAACTCAGAAGCAAATCTTGTTTGCTACAAGAATCAACTGCAACATTTGATGCTGACTCCTTATCACTCACTCCAGTGTCTACGGAGTACCCACGGCAAGATAAAATTTTGTCCCAAGCAGGCTGTAAAAAAACAACAAATGTTTCCCGACTTATGTTTTCTATTCTTATAGGTCTGCCCACAGAATGAAGTGTTGATCGCAGTTTACCTCTTGACAATATGTCAGCTGCTTCCCCAACTTGAATGATGATATTCTCAGGGGGTGATTTCACCACATAGATCTTCTTATTCTTAGTACCATATAACTGCAAGTAAGTATGCCCATCTGGAGAGGGGCACTCCTTACTGACTGAGGCACTGGAACAATCTTCTTCTACAAAAGATGACAAAAATAATGGTGCTGTCAAAACAGTGAAGGTTCCATAATCGCAATGCCACTGTTGCCACAAATTGGAGAAGGAGGTTTTACTCAACCCATTTTGAGTCAATTGGTTTTTCGCACAGTATTTCTTAGACTTTGTACGGTCATTTGTACACTCGCCTCCTGATCCAGCAAGAGAGTTCCGTGATGATGTACGCCCATGCGAAACAGTAGGACAGAGTTGCATTGGTCTGACTTTCTTTGAGGATGCCTTTGAGCTTCTGTTGATATGTTTAAGAATATAGTTATCCAACATTGAGTGGTAGTGAATAAGCCGCCCCTTCGCACTCCCCGACTGGATAATGCTCTCCTCTAGCTCATTGCTACCAATGGCCTTGTCGCAAATTCGCGCAAGATGAACTCCAAGTCCCATCATGCAAAGACCTAGTTCCCTAAATGTGTCCCCAAGTTGCTCAAACTTGTGATAATTAAACTCCCCTAACTGATGATCTGTTGCACTTTCATCCATTTCATCACTGTTTTTCTCCCTGCTGTGATGCTCGCTTGAAGACATTTCAACACTGGGTTCTTCCCCATATCGTAACAACATGGCGAACGAGGAGACGATCCTATCGAGGTTCTTTAAAGGAACATCACTGCCCAGCCCATGCTTCTGAAATGTTTGTGCACAATAATTAGATAATTCAAAGGCAGGGAGGAATAAGAAGTATCTGAAAGCAATAGGGAGTGAAACTTAGTAAGAATTCACACGGTACAAACAAGTTACACAATATTACATAATAACTAGTCTATTGCAAAATCAATACACCACTACGTATAGCATCATCTACTACTAGAGTTGAACAGATTCAAAGCTGTTATCAGGTTCTTCAAACAATCAGAGGCGATTCTCTATCGATTCACACTAAACCTTCAACCCTAAGCCGCGGCTAGTAGAGTGTTTTTAGGTCATTGACTTCAATGTATACGATACTAAGTCGATCGAGGCTACCTTCTTTCCCACGAATCGAATTCGAAACGTTTCATGCCAAGAAATCAGGAATAGATGAGCTCAAATATGGTTACCTTAAGGACATGGGCGCGATCCTTGTTGCTTAGAAGCGCGAGGTCTCGAGCGAAGGGGAGGAGGGAGCGGCGAAGAGCGCAGGTTTTGGGGACCCCCGAGATCGATAAGAGGCCGGGTCCCGAGGGGCCTAGGATTCGCATCACCGCGGCGGAGATCGAAGCGAGGCGTAGCCTCTCCTCGTCATCGTCGTCGTCGTCGTCGTCGTCGTCGTCGTCGTCGGATGAGGAGAGGACGAGGAGGTCGGAGAAGGAGAGCTCGAAGAGATCCAGAATCTCGGCCGCCTCCGCCGCTTCCATTTCGTTTCTTCGGGGCGCGAAGGAGGGGAGAGGAAGGATCGTGGTTTAAGTTGAGGAGTATCGGAGGATCCGATTACGAGGCATCAAGATCCGAACCCGAAGCAGGTGAAAGGTGCTTGTTTCGGCCGAGCTTTGGGAATATATATCTCCGGCCCATGTAGACTTTGGGCTACGTTTGCTTTCATTTTGGGCCATCCAATTTTGTCTGTTTACCTGTACATACGCATACATGCGTGTACGTATATGTGTATTTTTATTTGTATTTCAATTCTCACACTTAATAAAAGGAAAACGGAAAATATTAAAAATAAAGTTTGCCCATTTTTATGCCGGACGAAGCCCAATTTTTCTTATTGAACATATAATTATTTGGGCCAACATATCTTGGGCTTCAAGTGACCCGATCCAAATCCCCGGCCCAGATCATGCCTCGGCCCTCGGTACGTCTGAACGAAGAGCTCACGCAATTGCTTCCCTCTCTTTCTCTCTCTCTCTCTCTCTCTCTCTCTCTCTCTCTCTATCACACGGTCGTAAGAAGCCCGAGTCCTACTCCTCTCCCTCCACCTCTCTCTCTCTCTTTCTTTCTCTCTCTCTCTCTCTCTCTCTCACTCCCCCTTCCCGAGGATTCGTTCGAGACCTCGCCATTAGCGTCCTCCATTGTCGTTCTCCTCACCATCCTCTTCGCCGCGTAGGTAGGAAGCGGAGATGGGCGACGAGTGTTGCTCGACGCAGCTGATCGACGGCGACGGCGCCTTCCACGTGGAGGGCCTGGATGGGTTCATCAGGGCCGCGGGGCTCGCCGATTGCGGCCTCTCCTACGCCGTCGTCTCCATCATGGGCCCGCAGAGCAGCGGTGAGCCCCTCGCCCACTTTGTTCTCTTCCGATCTCCTTCACTTGTAATTCTCTCTAAAATTATTGTTTTCATTGCTTGGAATGGTTAGATGAATATGGATTTGGAGTGTAAATGCTGCAATAATGCATCTCGTGATGTTTTTTTTCTTATTTTATCCATTTATTTCTGAAAGAGATTTGAATTGCTAGTGTTACATGAGTTAACATGGATGATAATTATAAGACGCTATTGGAATGTGCAGTATTATACATGTATGAATTGTGTTATTTGGAATGATCTTCAAGCTGTTAAACTTTGTTTTCTTTTTCTTTTTTTTTCCTTTCCCAATGTATGTTAATATGGAACAAAATGAAATGATATTTCTTGTTCTGAGCAGGGAAAAGCACCTTACTTAACCATCTTTTCAAAACCAAATTTACAGAGATGGATGCCTTCAAAGGAAGGTAAGCATTATGTTGTTCATTTACAAATATTGTTTGTTAATATAATTTTATGGCATTTGTTTCTTATCATCCTCACTACTTGATAATTTGGGCTTTCTTGCTCTCCAGGAGCCAAACCACCAAAGGAATCTGGATGGCCAAGGCTGTTGGCATTGAGCCCTGCACAATTGTTATGGATCTAGAGGGTACTGATGGGAGAGAAAGAGGAGAGGTAAAAAAAAAAAAAAAAAAAGAGTCTTTTTTGTTCTACAAATTATTGGATAGCATGCATTTTGCTTTGGTGAGGTGTGTTTGCAAATTCCTACTCTAGTTCTCTCATTCATCTTTCGTTTTGGCATGTCCTCTTAGTCATTATTATTGTTTCTCTAAAGAACTGCACAGGGAATCACCTCATGTGTTTAAACACAGTCAATTTTTCTTCCTTAACTTTTAACTTAGTTCAAGATAAGTTGTTTTTTACCGTACTTGAATATGCATTATTATGAGAATTCTCTGTTGCTCCTGCTAGCCTATTACTGCTATAGTTACCAGTATTACATCGGCTCATATAATTTTTTGTTGTTTATATGTAAAGTTGGTACCTGTACCGTACCAATAATTGATTTTTCCTATATTTCATTTTCAGGATGATACAACATTCGAGAAGCAAAGTTCACTCTTTGCTCTAGCTATTTCGGACGTTGTTTTAATTAATATGTGAGTCAGTTACTTGTATTAGTAGATTTGCTACTTCTTACTTTGGACTATCTCTTAGTATGGAACTGTTGATATTTTAGTTGCCTGTAAGTCCTTTGTGTTGATTGACAAATCTGCTTCGTGCAGGTGGTGTCATGACATAGGCCGCGAACAGGCTGCCAATAAGCCTCTTTTAAAGACAGTCTTTCAGGTATTTTCATGTTTCCGGTAAACTCGATTTCACAGGGTTTATCATTATTCTTAATGTGAACCTTTTATTTTCCCCCTCTGTTGTAGGTCATGATGCGTTTGTTCAGCCCACGCAAGACTACTCTGCTATTTGTTATTCGTGACAAAACTAAGGTGCTGCAACATGCGAGACCTGACTATGTCAATTTATGGCATCTTACTTTTGTTCTTCCTTTGTCTTACTTTGTCTTTCTTGCAGACTCCTACGGAATATTTAGAGCCAGTACTACGGGAAGATATTCAAAAGGTTTAGTTATATCCTTTCCATTTATAACTTATAAGCACCTCTGCTGTCTTTTTTCACTTTAAATTGTCACAATGGTCGCCATTTTATTTTATTCCAGATATGGGATTCAGTTGCTAAGCCCGAAGCCCACAAAGAAACTGCGCTAAGTGAATTTTTCAATGTGAGTGATTTGACTAGGTGAATTAAGTATTTTATGCATGTAACTGGTCTGATACTTATATTTCTGACTGAAAGGTTGAAGTCACAGCTTTGCCCAGTTACGAAGAGAAGGAAGAGCAATTTGAAGAGCAGGTAGATAGTGATGTAGCATTATCTAGTCTAGTCCGCATTCTCTCTCTTATTTGACTAGCAATTGTTTCATACGCCACATTCCTAATACAGAGCTCTGCACCTTTTGGATGCTTGAATAGTGTTTATTAGTATATGAATGGGTCTTGATCTTTTATTCCACCGGTGAATATTGTACTCTCTATGACTTGATCTTTTTTTGTGTGTGTTTTCGTTTTCTTTTTTCTGCAGGTTGCTCAACTAAGGCAACTATTTTTCCATTCAATTGCTCCGGGAGGCCTTGCTGGTGATAGAAGAGGTGTTATACCTGCTTCAGGGTTTTCCTTTAGTGCACAACAGATTTGGAAAGTTATACGAGAAAATAAGGATCTAGACCTTCCTGCTCACAAGGTTATCAGCAATCAATCAGCACAGATTGTCTTATACATTACTTTAACAATTTCTAAGCAATTATGCTTCATTTCCTTTGTAATTTCTGATTTTTGTTTCACTGTATTGTTAGATTATGGTTGCTACTGTCCGGTGCGAAGAGATTGCGAACGAAAAGCTTAGTCATTTGACATCCGATGAGGTAACTGTGTTACATAATAGTTCCTTGGTGCTTCCTTTCATTTTAGTGTTACCTGCATTGTCTGTATTATAATGATATTTGAGATGTATAGGGTTGGTTGGAACTGGAAACAGCTGTTCAATCTGG
This sequence comes from Ananas comosus, assembly GCF_001540865.1. Lineage (NCBI taxonomy): Eukaryota > Viridiplantae > Streptophyta > Magnoliopsida > Poales > Bromeliaceae > Ananas > Ananas comosus. The sequence goes on along the minus strand of NC_033635.1, from coordinate 401,698 downwards.
TCCTGTATCAGATTTTGGGAGAAAACTGAGCTCTATCCTTGATTTTTATCTATCAGAGTGAGCCTTCGACTAATAATGAGGAGCCAATTGGTTCTGCGATTTCAAGAATGTTTATCATTTTCATGCAGCGCTTCCCTTTTTTTAATTTGTGTATACTCAGGTTTCTATTTTTTTATTTATAGGTATGACATGGAAGCAATCTACTTTGATGAAGGTGTTAGAACAGCAAAGCGGCAACAGTTGGAATCTAGAGCCTTGAATGTGAGGCAATGCACTCTATAAGATTCTTTATCTAGTTTGTACTATTCTTTGATTATCTATCAAAGAAAGTTTCAGACTTTGACAAGTTAAACAAAAAATTGTTAACATTTGATAGTATTCTTAAACACCGCGCGCATATTTGATGCTTCATCTTGTATTTGTATTTCTGCATCTAAAGGATTGAATATTATTCATGGATTTAGCTTGTGACTATAGCATTGCTTTTCTTTTGTCAGTAAATTATGTTTCTCAGAGTGTTCTTTCTTTTCCCTCTCTTGCAGTATGTCCATTCAGCTTTCCTAGCTATGTTGGGACATCTCCGTTCGAAAGCTTTCGACAAATTCAAAAGTGATCTGGAACTGTCATTGAAGAGTGGGAAGGGGTTTGCAGCGTCAACTCGTGATTGTATTCAGTCTTCAATGCTCGAGTTTGATACAGGATTAAAAGGTAGGTATCCCTTTTATGGGCATGTTTTGTTAAGATATACAAGAAGATTTCGGAGAATGCAAATGCTGTCTTGTTCACATGTACTACATGTAAAAAATGCTGATTTAGGACTTGAACCTTTCTCTCTCTTCCTAAACCCGCATAACTCAGAAGTCATTTCATCACATATTATTTTCTGATATACATTATAGTTTTTAGTCTTCTTTGCCCAAAGAACATAATTGTTTATGTACTCTATACTCCTTTTTTTTGTTGGTCCCTTCTCCAGATGTGGCGGTTAGGCATGCAGATTGGGATGTTTCAAAAGTTAGGTCCAAACTCCAACGTGATGTTGAAGCACATGTTACTTCTGTTCGTAGTGCAAAATTAGATGAACTGAAAGCTGCTTATGAGGTTTTTTCCATTCTTCTACATACAATTTTTGTTTTTTATAAACATCTCCTATCCTCTGAGGATGATGTAAAAGTATCATTTTTTTCCCTTACAGAATAAACTAACAGAGGCACTTGCTGAACCTGTGGAGTCACTTCTCGAAGCTGCTGGATATGACACTTGGGCATCTATTAGGAAACTTTACAGGCGTGAGACAGAAAATGCCATTTCAACTTTCTCAACTTCCCTCTCTGGGTTTGAACTCGACCAGGGTACTCATAATACGATGATCTCTAACTTAAGGGACTATGCAAGAAGAATAGTAGAAAAGAAAGCCAGAGAAGAAGCAGGGAAGGTCTTAATACATATGAAGGATAGGTAGTTTTTATACTTCATTAGGCATTTTACATCTTATCCATTAGGCATTTTACATCTGTATTCCTGCTGATGCTATCGAATCTTTTCAGGTTTTCTACTGTATTTAGCTCTGACAAGGATTCAATGCCAAGGGTTTGGACAGGGAAGGAAGATATTCGGATGATCACAAAGGATGCACGTGCAGCGGTATCAGGAATTCTGCAAAAAATTTTAATATATGCCCCTGCAAACTTATCTACTAGCACGCTACAAAATCTTAATTCTCATATAGGCCCTTTAGAAACTTATAACCCTTGTGAATTGGAGGACTCGACAACTTAAAATAAGGGTATTTTGTAAGAAACTGCAGTTTCAGGATGATATATATATATATATATATATATATAGAGAGAGAGAGAGAGAGAGAGAGAGAGAGAGAGCTAGGCTGGTATACTATCGGTAGCACAGAGGCCTCCGTACTACCAAGTTGTTTTCAATGATGCGGCTTCCAAATAGTGAAAAAAATTTTCTTTAAAAATTTCATCAGATTTGGATTGTTTTACACCGTTAAATTTACAAATACATCAAATCTACCATTAAAATTGTCAATTTTGAGATCTTTTGATCACTAGCCAAATGATGTCGAAAAATTATGAAATTTAGTTTCCAAATACTTTCAATAGTGTATATCAAGTTTAACAGAGCCGATCGTCGATTTGGAAGCCGCATCATTGAAAACAACTTGGTAGCACAGAGGCCTCCGTGCTATCGGTAGTATACCAGCCTAGTTCTCTCTCTCTATATATATATGAAATTAAGATTCTTCAGGGTATATATATCTGTAAAAAAATATGGCTTGCATTGAGGATTAGATTTGTAAATCATGTTTCTCCATTGTTGCTAAAATAGGACACCATGATTGTTGTGCAGGCTCTAAAACTTCTAGCTGTAATGTCGGCCATGCGTTTGGATGACAAACAGGATAAGATCGAGAGTGCTCTCAAATCAAGTCTCCTAGATGGAGGCCCAGTTTCACAGAATAGGAGTGTTACCTCTTCTTCTACAGATCCACTTGCTTCGAGCACATGGGAAGAGGTGGCGTTTTGCTATAGTACAACTTTTTTTGCACTTCAAATGTCTGGAAGAGAATTAAGCAAACATATATATATTCACGGTCTATTCAGGTCTCTCCAAGTAATACATTGATAACGCCGGTCCAATGTAAGTCAATTTGGAGGCAATTTAAAACAGAAACTGAGTACACTGTCACACAAGCAATCTCTGCACAGGTGAGGTTCCTTCTTTTCAACTGGCTTGCTAGAAATATTTAGAATAACATTTATTATGTCGTGAACAATATAATATCCACTACCTTTTTCTATTATTATCTTTTTGTTCGTTTCATTAAGTTGAGTGATGGGAAGCATTTGGTATCCATATAATGCCCTGCAAAGACAAATTTAAGCTTTGGTGAGCTGGCAGTGCTAGTTATAGTTGACAAGAGGCTGCCGGAAAATAAGCACGTGGTTAAATAGGTTTGCGATCAAGTTAGCCTGTAAACTTAGAACCTTAGACTGCCCATTTTTATTTGGTAAATTTTTTTAACGGATAATGTAATGATTCGACCCACCAGCACTAATCACTCGTTGGGCTCAAACCATGACCCAAAATTCTTAAGCCCAAGTTATTAGGGATGTCATATACTTTCCCGTTTAGGCTCTGCCATTTTCGTCAGCATAATCACATATAGACCAAAATCATCAGGCGATGTAAGACCCTATCTCACACTTTCGGCTGGTAATCGACTCTGCTACCAAATATAACGACTCAACCCACCAAAACTAACAACTCGTTGGGTCCAATTAACTGGCCCAAAATGTTTAAGTCTAATTCTTATTACTAGAGCCCTTGGTCCGTATGTTCCCACGTTTGGATTGCAAGGGCCTATTTCTAGCCCAAGATCACCAAGTAATATGAGACTTTTCTCACACAGGTGATCTAGCTTTGATACCAACTATAACGATTCGGCCCTCTAACACTAATAACTTGTTGAGCCCAAACTATGGCCCAAAATTCTTAAGCCCAAGTTATTAGGGGCATCACAGATTACATGCTTATTGATTGTGAACTTTAGCACCTTTTACAAGCCTGAACTATCATGAAAATTGCAAATCACACTAGGAGGAGTTCAGAGAAATACAACAGATGATATCGTTTTAGCTAGAATTACTAACATTTGAAGGCATGGATAAAAAGATAAAAGTTAAGAAGTATTTACGCATGATGCCCACATCACATAATGCATAAAATATGGTGTTTTCCTATTATATTATGCAAGTAATTATAGGATGATGCACACACAAAAAAAAATTGTAGGCGCGTGCATTTTAATTCCTGGAGTACGTATTATACATTTTAGAAATGCATGTTTATTGTCCTTAATTATTTTATTGATAGCATATGGAAAGAACTTTAGTTTGTTATTGCTTTTCTGCATCGTACTTTTTCCCACCCCTTCAGGAAGCTCACAGGCGCAATAATAATTGGTTACCTCCCCCATGGGCGATTGTTGCAATTGCTATCCTCGGTTTCAATGAATTTATGATGTTTCTTAGGTAATTTTTGCTGTCATTGCAGTCTTTCTTCTCTTTAAACAATTTCTTTTTATTTTTTATTTTTTATTGGTTTAGTGTTAACTTATTGCCAAGTGAGTTCAACATTCTTATCGGAGACACAGCTTTGTTGTCATTGTTGACTTCCCCATTCTTCTCTGATGAACAGGAACCCTTTATACGTCTTGGGACTCTTTCTTCTCTTTGTAATTTCCTATGCTATAGGGGCACAATTTGATATCGTTGGAGAATTTCGGCATGGCTTGGTAAGCAAAATCATATGCCATATGCCAATAGTAAATATATGGTAAAGGCAGGTGATAATCTTGACTCTAATGAGATCACCTCCTCTTTTTTTTTTTTTTGAGGAAAAGGTAGCATGCTATCCGCTTCATTCATAAAGAAAATGAACTAGGCTACATGAGAGATCACNTTTTTTTGAGGAAAAGGTAGGCAGGTGATAATCTTGACTCTAATGAGATCACCTCCTTTTTCTTTTTTTTTTGAGGAAAAGGTAGCATGCTATCCGCTTCATTCATAAAGAAAATGAACTAGGCTACATGAGAGATCACCACCATGTTGTCTGTAAACTTTAGAACAGCTTAAGAACAATTTTCTAGTTATTATTAATAGCAAATTTCTTGTTCCAGTACCATCTTGCATAAATTTTCCTGGCGGCTGAGGCTAGTGAACACCAACTACTTACTCAAGAAGTATATGGTAGCAATTTTTTTCTTGTTTTGTTTACGACAAGTATCTTTTCTTGATAAATTCTGCAGCTATCTGGACTTCTTTCACTCTCAGCAAGATTTCTTCCTACTGTGATGAACATCCTAAGGAAACTAAGCGATGAGGGTCAAAGGCAACAACATCATCCCCCTCAGCCTCCCCAACCACCCCCTCCTAACATTACTGCCCAAAGTTTCAGAGTACAATCTCAGAGGCAACCTCCGTCATCCAACTTGGTTCCTGACTCACTGTCCTCTTCGTCATCCATTTCTTCGAACAGTGGTATTGAGTATGCGAGCCAACCAACATGGAACCAGCTCGGAGAGATTGATTCTGAAGTAAGTACTTCGTAGACACACTTCCAGTTCTGTATAGAGATAAAAAGCCTCCTCCTATTTAGTGGAGAAAAAGGAACTGATTTATTTATTTTTATCTTTTTTTTTAATTTTTTTTATCATTGTTATTAGAAGCTAAAAGTAGAACTAAGAAAAACCTTCCAAGGAATAGTCATCTTTATAAGTGCGTTCCATTAATTTTTTAACTCTGTATTAAAGAATAGTTGAGATGTGGAAGTTGCATATCATTCTCGCCTTGTGTGCCAACAAAAGCGAATAGTTGTTTCCATCACAGCTATGGGAAAAGGGGGTAGACAGAGTTCAAAAAGAAAAGGAAAAAGAAACACTGCAGCAGCATGTGTCCTGTGAGCGAAGATATTCATAGTTTTAAGACTTCATTAAATTTAAAAATGAGCCAGTAATATGGTTTTTCTGCTTACATGTTAATAATTAGTTCTTTTCTTGAGAAATACGGTTATAATGATTGATGGTGTTTTTCGCTGGTTCTAAAAGGAATGCATGCATGTTGTCAGTAACTGTAACAGGTTCTCTGTCAGGGCTAGTGGTTTGATATCAAAAACTTTTATATGATATATAGGGTTCTCCCGGTATGCTGTTGAAACTGTTTTCATTTTCGAGACATCATGAAACCCCTATGATACAATTCGGTCAGCGTCCTTGTGTTAGTTTCTGAATGAAATGCTGCTGAGGGTTCTAACCTTGAAAAATTGTGAGCCTTTTTTTCTTTTCTTTCTTTTTGCCAATCTTCATGGGCATGAATTGGCTTAATGCTTGCTACTGTATGTCGGTGATAGATTGAAGGATCTGGTTTCTGATTTTATACATTTTTTTCAAGTACATTCTGGGAAGAAGTTGTTTACTAAGTTCTTCAAATCAAGTTCAATCCACTGCATTTGAGAAAATGTTGAGTTCACACAAAAATCTCTATCACGGTCACATCATCTTTCATACGAGAATCTTTGCTGGTCCCCGAGATTGCCATCATCTGCTTCCGCACTTGTTGTCAACGCCCGTCAAATTCAATTGTAACCTTCTGCACTATATGTGGTTTCAATATGTTTTAAAGAATCCCCTCCACATCCATGTATGGCTACACTACTATAATTTTAGGAGAAAAAGCACTAGACATGTTACCCTTTAGAATTTATGGTGTTTGATTTATCACATCCTCTTTCAGTGGGAGTGTACTGGTCCCTATGGAGGTCCATAAGTTAATCATGGAACACATGCAATGAGAACCCTTCACTTTAAAGCACAAAGCATGATAATGGGCAATTGAAGCTTAGATTCCAAAAACAAAGGCAAATCACTCATGAAAGGAGTTGAAAAGAAGAGATTGACCAGTAAAATGTTAAAAAAGTTTCGGTGTAGCTTGTGTTGTTCACAGAAAATCAATTATCACATCAAGTTTGATTTAATTCTCTACATCCAAAAACATGAACTCATTAGGATTTGAGGGAGAAGATCAGCAGAGTATGAAGCATGCCAACAGAATGATCTATCATGCTGTTTATGCTATTCTTACATCTGAATTATCGCAGCCATTAGAGGCTTAGATTGCTGTAAACACTCCAGGAACATTCATTCCTTTTTCATTGCATACACTATACACACAGTAAAAGAGGAGAAATTGGATTATTTGAAGACGACGATAGAGAAACTCCATGACATGCCCATATCATTCTTCTTTTGGTTCCCATTTCAATATCTTTCAACGGAAAGATCGATCAGTCGGCGGCTAAGCCAAACAGCTTGTCCGACTAGCTTATAACTCATTATTAGATTGACCGTATTAAGGATTATCGCCATCAGGAATAAACAAGCTAATCAAATGAGATATACATGAGCCACCAGGGTCTCTTTGGCACTGATTCTAACTAAGAACATTGACTTATCATACTGACATGTAATTGTTAATGAAAGATTGCATCTCTTTAAGCTTAACATATATAGCCTGTAGTCTATATTCTTTCCTCATCCAATTTTTTTGCTTTCCCCTCTTGTTTTGTTTCTTGTGACATCAGATGTGAGGAAAGCTCATGTTTTGTGGCAATCATATAAAGAGAGGCATGTGCATGTTTTCTGCAGTGATTGCCCCGACCCAATGTTAAGTCCTTATGCACCTGCTCTGCGTCAAATGACGTAGACACAATTCTAGAAGGTGTTGAAAAATTATTGAAGCCATGGCCCTCTGATGTGGTCGAGCGCGCATTGCCGGCAGTGTGATGGCTAATTTGATCCCCTGTTCACAGCATTTAGACCACTAGAACCAAATGAAATTTTCGCGCTCGCATTAAATAGCTAGTCTAATTTCAACTAGGCCCACTCAGTCCCACAGACACATTGATTGAACCATGTGAAGATGTTTAGTCCGCAGATAAGAGAGCAAAACATGTGAATGAAACTGCACTAGAACAGCACTCACTAAACACACTACTAATTTTAAGCCCCTCTTTTTTGGTTCTTACATAAATCAAGCTCATACTCTCTCTCTCTCTCTCTCTCTCTCTCTCTCTCTCACACACACACACACACACACACACACAGAGCCACACAGCCCACCAAGTGATGGGAACTCCATTGTTGGAGTATGTTCCTTTTTTCCTCTCACTGCATTAACCACAAACACTTCATGATATGGATACAACAGTACCTACCACCCCTAGAGGTGCACTGGGAACCAAACAATTACCTTTGTAGCTCAATTATGAAGCCCATTCTCTTCACACAATGGCTTCATGTTATGGAACTGTACATTGGTCCCTTGCAAGCTGACCTTCCAAAAGAGGGTCACTCACTTCATTATATATAAATACAGCATCACAGAACACTGCCAAGTGTCAATTTTTAAAGCAACATATGTGCATAATTCATTGGCCCATGCAAGAGATTCCACTATTCTCACTTTATTCATGCCTTCCATGAAGTAATAGTTGAGCAATCTGATGCGCAAAACTCATAGGAGAGCTCTAATGTCAGTGAAAACTTCTGTCAAATCCAGTTGATACGTCGGCCGATGTAACTGCAGATAACGGATATTTGATGCCTATTTGTACCAGCGAACTACGCGGAGAATTCGGACAATAACATGATTGAATCCGCCGACCAACTATGAGTCCTGAAATTCTGTTCATGTCAGATCAGATAATGACATCAGTTGAGTCCATGCATACGATGCTTAACAATGCAGTTTTTTCCAGTTTATTTATTCACCTATTGTAACTCATTTTATAGACTAATAGCACTAACAATAGGTATAATGAGCAATTCAAATACCAATTACACTTCACGGATTTAATTAACTTGGACAGAATAATCTCTTAAGATTTATCTGTCAGTCGAAAGCAAATCGGTTCAGGTGAGTACTAAATTTGTAGTGCTCATTATCTCAAATCGAAAGTCGAAAGTGAAACAATAATTACTTTACCTAGTACTAAAGAGCACAATTATTGGCTTAAAAAATCTAAGTTAAAATGATGTGGTTGATTTATCCCCCACTAAGGTTCACAACACTAAACACATTGAACATGCAATAGCATAAATCAAGTTAAAAGTAAGGGGAAGGTAGATATATACATGTTGCTCTCTATCTAGGGAAGGGTGGTTCTCTTTTCCCACCATGCAATCATTTTTTTTTTTTTTTTTTTTAACCCACTTAAGAGGCCATGCTATACACTTATAGGAAAGGCTCCATCTATCATTTCATTCTCTCATTCCCTCTGCTTGATGCCCTTTCTTCGTTTTTTTTTCCATTTTTTATATTTATATAATATTCTTTCTTGATTGTTGCTTGACATCAATGACATGTATGCTTGTTTTAAGGAGCCAAAGATCCAATGTACTCCCTTACACTCTTCCATTTTATTCAAAAAAGTCAACTCCATCCATATAAGGAGGTATCCTTCAATAGAATGGAGGTGGTAGTGGCCAAAAAAAAAAAGTTCATCACTTTTTATGCTACTCTAGGGTGATATGATTAACTCACAGTCGCAGGGTTTTCCTGAGGAAGGTATTACCTTGCCAATGTAAACAGCAATGACTCCACCCAAGAGCAATTTTAAGGAAAACAAATATATATAAAAGCACTTTTAAGGAACTGTTAACTATAAAAGTCACGTGATTAAAAGCAGCATCTAGACACATCATATAGGTGAAGTTCTAAATTGTATTGCTTTGATTGTTCTTAGTGAGTCATAATGATGAATATATAAGAGTGGACCAACTAGTTTGACTCAGCAATGCTATGAGCATACTTTTATGATGCTAATGATCTAAAACCAGTGAGAGTAGAGATCATTGAAATTTTACGTTAGAGACTTTGTATGGGTGCAACAAAAATTAGTATATATGGGCACCTAAACATTTGACCTAGTCTCAGTTTTATTTCTAGTACTTTCCATCTGAAGCGTCGATTTGAGCTGTTCATCACTTATTTTGTTTGTGTTGTAATTTGAAACATTTATTATGATCCTTTTGTACTTAGAGTATCCTATCCTCCAGAATTCAGGTCATCACATTAATTACATACTCTTTCCATTTAAACAGTGATGAACAAATCAGATTGAATCTTCAAATTTCTTTTATCAGTGCTTCATTCACCTCTGCTACACTTCTTTTTTTCTTTAAATTTTGGCTAAATTACAGAAAATCTCTATGTCAAAGTCAGATTTTTCACTTTTTCTCCCTATCATTTAAAAACCTACACTTTGCCTCCTTGTAAAATAAAAAATATTCACAGGAAGATACGGCGTGAACTGTGATGGCAAAATGAATATTTTGCCCCCTCACTATGTTCACAGGAGAGAAGGTTGAGGGTATTTTTGACATAAAAAATATATAATAATATTTTATAAACGGAACCGGATTACTAACGACAGGGGGCGAAGCGAATATTTTTTTATTTTATAAGGGGGCAAAGGATAGGTTTTTAAATGACAGAGAGAAAAAATAAAAAATCTAGTTTTGACAGAGAAGTTTTATATAATTTAGCCAATTATTTTTTAGATAGAGAGGTGCACTACTCATTTAATGTCATATCCATTTCAAAGTATGTGAGGAGGATTACATTAGGATAAGACAAGGCAGGGATAAAGAAATACACATTCACAAAAGTGAAAAAGCAGCAATAGAAATTGAATGTGACACAGGAGAGAAATAGGTGTCCACCGAGGTGGAAGACCCATAAAAAACCCAAGGAAAAAGAAAAAAGAAAAGGAAAAGATCTCCCAACACAGTTATCTTAACTTCTTGGGCTCGATAATATCATCTTCAGAACCAATCATTAGAAAAGGTGGAATTACATGCTAGAAAAGGCTTAAGATAAAAGGATGAGGAAGTGCTGTGTATAGCCATGTTTCTTTGCCTTTATGATTGTTGCTTTTTGTGTTTCAGAGTCTCACAAAGATGCTTCTCTAGCTACAGGAGAAAATGGAAAATCCAACATGGGCCTGGAATGGACCAACCGATTCAGACCATTAGAGGGTAATCATGTCTTTCACCATGGAAAAGTAAAAAAGAAGAAGAAGAAGAAGAAAGAAGAAGCAATTATAGTGATGTGCTTGTGTACAAGAATATCTAGGCTATGAAAATTAAGTAGGGAACTTGTCCCTTAGTCTAGAAATAGCTAATGTAATTTCTACAGGATCTAGACACACTACAACAGAATTATGTTATAGGAACACATATTTGGAACACTTTTGTGTAAGTGTTACATTTATGTCGAAACTTTAAAAAAAATCTATTAATGCCTAAATATAAAGTCCAATCCAACCAAAAATAAAAAGGTACTCTACTCAACCCACCTCACCCAGCTCATTCGGCCCGATTACAAACAGAAGAGAAAAAGAAAAGAAAAAGAAAAGAAAAATCGATTACAATTTTCCCTTCTCCCCTCACACAATCGACTGAAATTCTAGACGAAAATCCTTTCCTCTCGTCCTCCTCCGCCACCGCAGCCAACGAGGTAGAATTCCGGCTGTTGCTAGATGCTTAAATAAATATTGTTAAATTAGCAGCACTTTTTTAGATTATAGCGACACTCTTTAACTGTCACTATTTACCTAGCGACCCCACATATAGCAACACTTTTTAAAAGTATCGGTAATTTAGCCAGCGGTACCTTTTTTGACTTATACCGATATTTAAAAGTGTCGCTATAGACCGTTTTTGTTGTAGTGACATTTAACTAAGATGCTTCACCTTAAGAAACACCAGATTGAACCACTTACCTAAATTACTATTATCATTTTTGGCATACAAATTTAGTCTAGTCCTCTAAAGATACGCAACTTAATTAGGCCTACATCCCATCTATGCTAATCGCATTAATTACTCTCTGTCCTAAGCTACCAAATTTTAGTGGAACTTGTCACATGATAAAATTATATTTACATCTAACTCCATGCCCAAGTAAATGTGCACCACTCACCACTATCCTATGCATCTGGGTTCAGCCAACCTTACCTTATCTGATCATTACCTATAAAAAATTGAAAATTTTTTAGCTAAAATTTGACACTCTAATCCTATCTAATAGGCTAGGTAGGTCACCATCACTAAAATCCAATGATGCTTTCCCTAATCTTGCTGTATCTCTTGTATCTTACCTGTTCATACATTTGTTCCCTTCTTCATTTTTATTCTTTTTTTTTATAAAAATGGTGGATACGTTCACGGTATTCCCCTTACTGTACCCCAAATAACTATTTGCTACTCAACTATGCTCGTTTGTTTGCCTCTGACTACGTATATAAACTAATTAAAATTCTTAAAATTAGACTTTGTTTAGAATTACGGAAAGTACGTAACGTGAGAAAATATGATGGAAAAATATCATATTTGTTTTCGTACGTAATATCGCATTGAGTAGGTTACGATATATTTTCTGTAGTTTTATTGGAGAACGCAAAAGTATATCTCTATATGCTTTTATTCCAACTCTATTTTATCTAATAGTATCAAATGAACCTCAATATCAAACTAAACTTTAGTATATCAAATAGACAAAATATGCCCCATATCTCATTTATTCTCTGTAAATTTTTTTTTAATAAAAAAAGCAGGACATTAATCTCAACCGTACGTGCTTTGGTATAGCACATGATCCAAGGGCTCATCATGTTGACCTCCTAGGCATCTCAGATGATCACTGATCAGGGCATGTGAACCAACGGCCGAGATCATATCAAAGGAGAGGGCCCACCGAGAGAGTAAAAGGTGCGTTTACCGCAAGGATCGTGTTGGGACCCCACTATTTCGCGGTCGCTAATGGATTAGGCCAACGTCACGTATCGGTTGGGGCCCATAAGAGGGATCTTGTGGTCCAAAGCCCGATACGAGATGGGTGATTGATCAGTGAATGGACGGTAGAGATTGACTGGGGGGCATCGATTAGTTTTGGGGATGGATACAAGGAGTAGAGTCCAAAGGCCCAAAAGCGGGCGTCGCCCGTGAGGGTGGGCCGAATCTCGAGGGCCCACCAAATAATGAATTAAAAATTACAAGAAGAAAAAAAAGTGGGACCCACGTACACTTTGGCGTCAATAATTTGGGGAGAGATCAACGGTCAAACATCGATCGAGGTACCTACTATGAGGTCCTAATTACTATACCACGCCCAAAATTAATTTAAATTTTAATGAGAAGTGTTAGTTCCTTATGCCATGCACAGAACAAAACCAAGATAATGATAAAAACTGTGAAATACGAAATAATTAATCCAAGCTACGTACAAGGTAGAAATTACCATAAGTCAAAGAATCGAACTATCGTTTCTATGTTTTTTTCTTTTTCTTTTTCTGCTTAGCAAAGCAGGTTAGTACTGTGGTTTGGAATGTAATAAGTTGTTTATAAAATACTTAATTTAGACAAAAAAAAAAGGTACTAGCTCACAATTAATCGACAACCACCTCTCTTTTTCCTTTTTTTTTTTTTTAAAAAAAGGCCTCCTAGAAGCTGAGCTGGATGAGGCACGTAAAATTATGCAAGTTTGTTCAGTGTTATGAAAAGCAATCCGTGCCTTGATGATTGGTTGCAAGGAAATCTGAATTTGGAAGCATGCAACTTTGTAAGATGAGTAAATTAGAAAGGCACCATCCTAGCTACATGATGAGCATGACCTCTTGTCTCCATCCACGTCTACATAAAATATAAAAATATAAAATGGTTTGATAGAATCAGTTTCCGATATTAAAAAGCCATTTTAGATGTGATATATATACTAGCTAGCTAGCGAGTTTACAAATTGTCTGCGCACAAATGCATGTTTAAAACTAGCAATACATCCCGATATTAAACACTGTCAACCTATGGCAATCTGTGCTTGGAGCGTGAAGGCGTGAATTTCCCTGTGCTATGAAGCTTTTGTTGATGCTTCTGATTGTATCTAATCGCTTGTCGACTCTCATCGCGATTTTGTCGCAACTGTAAACTCTTTCAATCCTTATTCTAATACAAATAGGGTATATCCTTGTTTACTCAAAAAAAAAAAAACTAGCAATACATAGAAAGATGTACTAATTATTCAAAACACATGCAGGAAGTTTTTCATGATCATAAGCTCGATTAATTATCTATATATGATTTTGGCCTTAAGTCCTGAAAATAAAGTTTTTTTTTGTTAGTTAAGATCAATGGAGACGTATCGTATGATTTAAAATTTAGAAAAAAAAAATGGGAGGGAAAAATAGCCATATGCATGCACCATGCATAAATTAAAGCAACTGCATTTTAGAAAACATTAACCATGAGAGAGAGCCGTACGTACGTGGCTGGCTCTATCAATTCTGAAAGATAAAAAAATTATTTTAAGAGAATTTTGCTAATTAACAATGTATGAATTTGGAAATGTAATTCTAAATTAAGCAAATTAAAAAGAAAAAGAGAGAGAGGCTTTTAATTAGCTGATGCATGCGTGCACTCTAATGTACCACATGGAAGTATCAATCTATCAACAACTTATATATGAAGGTCCACCTTATGAAATTTGGACGAAGTGGGTCGGCTAAAGTGTATGTAGACTAGCGACTCTCTCGTGGTCATAGACCATGTTTTGCGTGGGTCCACTTGACTTGTGTTGAACTTGAATACTAGCTACTAACATCCAAATTAATTCAAGATCATTTGGTTGGTAACATAATTTTTTTTTTNCACCAAGCCCTTTACCACTTGCTCTAGGGACGGTTGGTTATATTTTTTTTTTTTTTTTTTTTTTTTTGAGAATAGGTAACACGCTACCTGCTTCATTCATTGAAAATATGAATTAAGCGACAGTGGTGAGACAACCAGAGCCTCGAAAAAAACATCGAATCGAAAAAAATAAAAAATAAAAAATAAAAAATCATAGTAGATCGTTCCACGAATCAAGCTGCTTGAGGCTTCGCACCGCTAATACAGGATCGATCTGTATGTCGCGAAAGATAAGATTGTTTCTGGCCTTCCAGATGGTTCACCAACATGCCGCCAATTCAGTTAATCCGTCCATCAGACCTTCCTTTCCACCTATCCTAGACAATATGTACATCGTCACCTAGCTCCCCTGCCTGAACATCACCTAGCTCCCATGGTAACATAATAATTAATTGATTTTTCATGCGTTATATATTTGTGGAGAAGCACTTTTCAGCATACTGAGCTAGCTCTATACAACCTAGTAACTTACTACCTGCTGATGTAATATATATTCCAAAACAACTTTTGGAACATTAGAGTTGTTTTATTAGCATATTCTATTAAGGCTAAAGAGTTAGAAGCTAGATCCAGTTCGGTAACTCCCATTCGCCTAATACTGTTATGTTACTTTCTGATCCACCCTGTATTGCTTAGTTTATTTCTCCCTAATGAATGAAGCAGATAGCTTGCTATCTATTTCTCAAAAAAAAAAAAAATTAATAGCTGGTTAATGACTTGTCAATAAGATTTGATCTTGACTAAATTAGATTAGACTCATGTTATGCTAACATCTTATGGATAATCCAGCACGCTAACAGATCTTGGCCAAATTAAACTCCTATCAATACTATGGCTGAACTATTTTGCATAAGTGGTAAACTTGGTTAATTAGTTTTACATATTATGAATTCAAATTCTTACATTAATTTGTTGATTATTTGATTAAAATATCTAATTAATACCATTTTTGTAATTCGTACACGTAGTATGATTTATCTAATCATATACCTTAACTTAAGATCGAAGATCCTCTATCTGGGATGTCACACACAGTGTTTGCACACATGCAAAAAAAAAAAAGAGATTAAGAAGAAAATTATGTTAAGGGCCGACAAGGGCGACACCCCACTTTGATGCGGCCACTTCAGTTCGTTTGAGTCGAGTCAAACACAATATTCCTCACTAGCTCACTTACACGGCTGTGAGGCGGGACATGTTGTACCTACATTAAATGCACGATCCCAACCGTCCGAAAAAGGATCATGCTGCCACGTGTCATCCAATCGTGTTAATTGTACGTTAGGCCTAACTCCCAATCAAGCACGGACGCGTTACTCTTTTTCCGAGTAAGGATCACCACAGAAGCGCAAAAAAAATCCCCGCGCACGTACGCATGCACCAGCATTGTTTGGAAGCCAAAAATTAGTGAGCGAGGAAGCTTTTGCGTTTCACCAACTCGTCATGATCACATTCAATACATTCTCTCTGAATTGAAAAATCGATCATCATGCAGGAAAAATTTAGATGATCTTACAATTTCAATACTGGAATAAATTCTAACACTTGAAATTTTCTTGAAATTACGAATAACGACATCCGAAATCTAAAAAAAAATATCGAACGTTTCTAACGCAAGTGGTAAAAAACTTGATGGTTGGTATTTGAGATATCAAGTTCGAATTATAATTAATTAATATTTTAACTAAATTTATTTTTAATAAAAAAAATGAATAGCATATTATTTATCTCTCTCTCTCTCTCTCAAATAAAAAAAAAAAAGAAAAAAAAGAAAAAAAAAGGCGGGGTGGGAAGGGGCTTCTTATTTCCTTCCCTGAAGCCGCAGTCGCTCCACCGTAGAAGCAAACACGCGCCAACGCGTCGCAGATCCCCTACCCGGCCCGACAGCTAAAAGTTAATGCAACGAAGGCCTCCAACAACGCCTAAGGTCCCGCCACGTGTCCCTCCACACCCCCCTGGGCCCCAGGCCACCTCCCCTCGACAAATCCTCCCAGAAATTCTCCTTTTACACCCCCGTCCCCAGATAATAACATAAGCAATTCTTTTACTACTATATCAATCTCTCAACAATATTAATTGCTCAGTAGTTTTGTTTTTTATAAGCACAAAGCGAGAGAGTCGAATACAGGAGCTTCTGCTTAGTGAGACAATGATATCAATCACTTGTACCGGGCAACAGTGGTTACACCTTGGAACCAATAATTGGTTTGGAAAAATCAAAAAAGAAAGTGAAGGAAGAAAACTTGATTTCCCCTGCTTCTTCCACTCCCCTTTTCCAGTAGACCAGGTTAACACCAAGTTCCTCTTTTGGCGCACCACAACCCATTTCCATATAAAACCCCCCACCATTTTCCCTCCCTGGAGTGCCAATCCATGCCATACTAAATTTCCCTACCTAGCTAGTTCCACCCTCCCTCTCTCTCGGCTAGCTTCTCATTAATCCTTACTAAGACTATATATACATATATAAGCCGATGGGTAATGCGGATGCTGCGTATCCGACGGCTGCAGGGACGGAGCGGTGGTGCCGCGTGCCGGTGCCGCCGTCGCGGCCGTTCCTCGACACGTTCCGCACGAACGTGAAGGAGACGTTCTTCCCCGACGACCCGTTCCGGCAGTTCAGGCAGGAGCGCGGGGCGCGTCGCGTGATCTTGGGCCCCCAGCTACTCCTTCAGCCTCTTCAAATCCGACCTCGTCGCGGGGATCACCATCGCTAGCCTTGCTATCCCCCAGGGGATCAGCTACGCTAAGCTCGCAAACCTACCACCCATTCTAGGCCTATGTACGTAATTAAGTTTTCTTAAGCTTTCTTAAACTTGGCATATGTTAGTTATATATATATATATATATATATATATATATATATATATCAACGTGTACAGGAAATTAATCACCGTGTGTACGTCTTACAGTCCTGAGAGTATATATATGTATATACTAATAAATGGATGTTAATTAGATTCGAGCTTTGTGCCGCCGCTGGTGTACGCGATGATGGGGAGCTCGAAGGATCTGGCGGTGGGGACCGTCGCGGTGGCCTCGCTGCTGATAGCGTCCATGCTCGGGAAGGAGGTGTCGGCAGCGGAGAACCCGGGGTTGTACCTGCACCTGGCGTTCACTGCCACCTTCTTCGCCGGAGTCTTTGAGGCCGCCTTGGGCTTGTTGAGGTACGTATGCAATCTAATTATTAGCTATGCATACAGTGATAAGTTGGAATGCTTCTAATAGTATTATCAAGCTACTGGTGCTAATAGATTCTCTGCACTTGAATAAAAAGATATGCGGTGATTAGGATGATAGTGATATTTTAAGTTTGAGTTGATGATTGACTGAATAGTATAATTTAACAGATGAAAATGATCAAACTGGTAAATTTAACGGAGAAAAATTTAATAGCACAAAATGCTTGGTGTTATTAAAAGTACCTGTCCGATTCATATAAAAATTTTTTAAAAAGGACTTAAGTGGATGGAGATTACAGTATGAGAAATAGAGGATGGTGAGAACTAGTAACTAGTGATACTTTATTAATAAAATTTGGTTAATTTCTAAAATAGTACGTGGATGGGTAGAGCTAAATAAAGAATTTTAATTAATTGTCCGCGTGGATATTGGTGTGAAACAAATATTTAGTACTTTGAGCTGTTAAACAATGATATTTAAAATATATTTTATATGGTTATAGGCTTGGATTCATAGTCGACTTTCTGTCGCACGCGACGATAGTGGGGTTCATGGCTGGAGCGGCGACGGTAGTATGTTTGCAGCAGCTGAAGGGCATGCTCGGCCTCGAACACTTCACCAGCTCCACTGACCTCATCTCCGTCGTGGAGTCCGTTTTCGCACAGACCCATCAGGTTAATTGCTTCTCCTCCTCTTTCTTGCTACTCATCCGGTGCAAACATCATGAGTAATTTCAAAAAATATATGCAATAAAACAAATGTCGCTATAAATTTATAAAATTTTTGCCCTTGTGTTTGCAATCCATCTCTGGCCAAGTTTGTTGGATATATATTGTACGTGGCCATAATATTAGTCTTAAATAATTTTACTTCTAGAAAGGACACATGTACATATATATATATATATAAAAGTTGGAATTCTTTCATTTATATACATTCGTACATACCTTTGAAATTGTAGGATTAGGAATAAACTATCTTACCGACCGTTCCTAGCGCAAGTGGCAAAGGGTTTGATGGTTGGTACCCGAGGTCCTAAGTTTGAATCCTAATTGATTCACATTTCCGGCTAAATTTATTTCTAAATGAAATAAACAAAGCGATCGAGTAACATGCTATATATCTCTCTCTCTCAAAAAAAAAAAAAAAAGGAATAAACCACCTTATATAGACAGGGAGGATCCAATTAAAGGTTATTAGAGCAGCAATAATATATAATAGACAACATTTTTACTATAGAAAATCCAAACAAAAAAAAAACGAAATCTACTATTGATTTTTTTCTGATGTTAAATTGCAAATCAACTTGTTCAGTGGCCTACTTTATGGTGTGACTCTTCATAAGAAACGCTAGCTCCTTTTTGCCATTTTCTTGTCACGCTAAATATAAAAATGTAAAACTTATTAGTTAAGGTTTAACTTGTGACTACTCATGATTAATTGGTGGTGGTTGTGGTGTCTCACTTGCAGTGGAGGTGGGAAAGTGCTCTTCTTGGCTGTTGCTTCCTTTTCTTCCTACTACTCACGCGATTCTTTGTAAGTACCCATCCATACTTATACATGTATACGTACCGTCTCATATCTTATTCATACAACATAAATTATCAAAACATGGAGGTACAAATTAAATGTTACATACAATTCCAAATAAAAATGTTATTATATAAATATGTATAACTCTGTGAATCTGCAATTCAATAGAAACGGGCCCACATTTATTAAAAAGGTCCAATAATTGAAAAGAGGGGAAGAGGACCACGACGTTACTCACCCTTTTGGGCAATGCATAGCGAGTAAATTAATTATTGCATGCCCTATGTTAAAGGGTGATGTAATATACCACTTGCAAACTAAGCATGAAGCACTTTTAAGACTTCGAGTACTTCTTAAAAGGAAAAGAAAACATTAATATTTCGAAAAGAAATTGTTCATAGACTCAAGCCCATATACATCGCATTAATTGTTAGTTTCTTGAAGAAAAAGAACAACTTAATTTGTGATATAGCTGTACTTAGGTTCCCAGCTCATTAATTATACACGATATATTTCTTATTATGCTACAGAATCTCCTTTGTGCCTTTCATAGTAATCTTTGTACTACACCTAATTAAACTTAGGTTTCCCAACCTATCACAACTCTACATGTTCCTTTTTGTAGTATTCTTTGTACCATAACCCGTAAATTTGGGCTCCCAAAAGTCATCGCACATGTGAATGGTATACTATATATATATATATATATATATATAAAAGGTTGGAATACCTAAAACAGTATAGTATTATTACCTTTTTGACACTTGAGGTAGAGTAGTTGGTTTCTTCTAACTTGTAATTTACCCAGCCCTAATCTATTTTGACTTTAGACGGTTGAAAAGGCAAAAGTGATGTGAAAAATTACATGTTCTGATGCTGAATTGGTACCTAATAAGTAAAAAACAAAGGACCACCACCCATTTATAGGATTTCTTAGTGGAAAGGGTCCCTTGGAGAATTTTCAACCCTAACCTACTAACTAGCTCGACTTTTGCCAAAACTTTGGTATCTTTAGTTTTGATACATGTGGGACTTATTTGTTGATAGGATTAATTAGAGTGGACTTAAATATAACTGGGCCGGGCCATCTTCGTGCATACTACTTGGTCCCGTTTTCCGCTTCTATTTTCGGTTGTTGCCACAGTTATTGGAGTCTTTGGCGCCAAATAGAATAGTTTAGCACATCTGTTGCGGTGCAAAGCAAAAAAATGAGATTGCAGGTCTAAGAAGCAGAAGCATCAATTTAGAGTTGTTGTTTGCTGCCAAGATAAAATAGTTTATGGGAGTTTAATTTTCTTAATAGTTCTATTCAAACAACATTTTATTAAGCGTTAGAGAACACTCAATCAAAGGACATAATGACCCTTAAATTATAGACGGTCAACATTTGTGAGCCTATATCCATAAATCTAAACTAAAACTTCAATTTGAATTCACAGCTTCAAAGAGAGGGGGACAATTAATGCTCTAGTTTTTCTTAGCATTTTGATTACCACATGCAATTATGGATGTCAACGGGTCGGATTCGAGACGGATTTTTAAAAATCCGAACCCGAATCCAACTCCAAATCCGAAATCCGACCTAGATCCGAATCCGACGAATTTTAAAAATTCATATCCAAATCCGAACCCGACCAAATATCTGAAACCCGAACCCGAACCCGAACTCGAACCCGAAAATCGAACCCGAAACAATTATTTCTATTTTCAATATTTTAAAATATATTACAGTAAATCTAAATTTTTAAAATAAAATATAAATTCAAATATAATATCAAATTTTATATACATATTACATATAATATCAAATAAATTCAGGTTATGATCGAGTTCGCATCGAATTCTGATTCGGATCGGATACAGTCGAAATTCATATTAAAATTCATATTCGATGGATTTTTATTTTTAATATTTATGTTTAAAATCATATCCGTATTGAATAAATTCGCTCCGTTTGGTTCGGATTCGGGTTCGGATTAAGGTCGTATAAAATTTCGGTATCCGTACCCATTGACATCCCTACATGCAATGTAAGATTTTACCGGCTATAAAAAAAAAAAAATTAATTTTATTTTTTTTTCTCTTTCTAAAAACAGAGTAAAAGGGGACCCAAATTCTTCTGGGTGTCAGCTGCAGCCCCTCTGACTTCTGTGATTCTTGGAAGCCTTCTTGTTTTTCTCACTCATGCCGAAAACCATGGTGTTCCAGTGGTGAGCTCTTCAATCTTTTAAGGGTTCTTCTTTTTTTCTTTTTTCCTTTTTTTCTTAAAAAAAAAACTCTCTAAAGAGAGCATATGAAGAGGTTTAAATATTTCCCAATTTGTCACTCTCTTCAATCTACTTTTCAAGGTAACAAATTGCCCAATTTGCAGAGCCCCAAATTGGGCTCAAACCCAAACACTTCAACCTGTTTCTGGTGTGTGGCCAGTGATGAGAGTTGGGCTGGGCCACATAGCTAGCTCACTAAAATACCAGCCCACCAACTTCAAATATAAAACTTGTTACAGCAAATCAATCTCTGTTTTCAACTTTGAAGAAGAGTAATTAGTTCCCATTTTTAAACAATACAGATTGGTTACCTGAAGAAGGGTTTGAATCCGCCGTCTATGACAAGCTTGAAGTTTTCACCACCTTATATGATGGTAGCTCTCAAGACTGGTGTCATCACAGGGATTATAGCCCTTGCTGTAAGCCTTTCATTTAAATTTTTGCCTCCCTTTCTTTTCTTTTGAATCTTTAGTATGCAATTTCAATTACATACATGTACTAATGCTTATGGTGTACATACAGGAAGGGATCGCGGTTGGCAGGAGCTTCGCCATGTTCAAGAACTACCACATAGATGGCAACAAAGAGATGATCGCATTCGGGATGATGAACATCGCAGGATCATTCACTTCCTGCTACCTCACCACCGGTACTTACAAATTGCCATCCACCTTCGACCTCATTTGCTGTCGATAGTATAGCAGCTCTATAATATATATATATATTCGATTGTAAGGGATTTGACTGAAATGTATATGATTTTTCCATTTCAGGGCCATTCTCGCGGTCGGCTGTGAACTACAATGCAGGGTGCAAGACGGCCATGTCGAATGTGGTGATGGCAGTGGCCGTGATGATCACCCTGCTGTTCCTGACGCCGCTCTTCCACTACACCCCTCTCGTCGTGCTTTCCGCCATCATCATTTCTGCCATGCTAGGCCTCATCGACTACGAGGCTGCCATTCATCTATGGCACGTCGATAAGGTCGACTTCTGCGTGTGCTTGGGCGCGTACTTTGGTGTCGTCTTCGGAAGCGTTGAGATCGGATTGGTTATCGCGGTGTGTACATTTTTCTTCCTAGCCAGATGTTCTTCATTCCTTTCATATCACACGCATAAAATTACCTGAAAAGGCATAGAATTCAACCTGCAAAAACAGTACTAATCGGATGATTACCGAATAAACACAGGTCGCAATATCGATACTTCGAGTCCTGTTATTCATTGCAAGGCCAAGGACCACAGTTCTTGGAAACATACCCAACTCAATGATCTACAGAAGGATGGATCAATACCCTCTTGCGCAGAGCGTTCCAGGTGTCTTCATTCTCCAAATCGATTCTCCGATCTACTTCGCCAACGCGAGCTACTTGAGAGAAAGGTGAGCATGAAACTAATCAAACGCATGAACACAACGCATTATATATTGCGGAATATAGCAGTTCAAAGTTGACAATATTTTGCTGTTTAGGATATCGCGGTGGATCGACGACGAAGAGGACAAGCTGAGAATCAAGGGGGAGACAAGTTTGCAGTATGTGATCCTTGACTTGGGTGGTAAGAGTTATGCATAAGTTCGAGCATACCGCATCTATGTATTGTCACACTTGCTTAATTTGATGCTAACCTCAGTATTTGGTGGCAGCTGTGGGCAGCATTGACACAAGTGGAATTAGCATGCTAGAGGAGACCAAGAAGACCTTAGACAGAAGGGGCCTCCAGGTAACTAAAATTTCATCCAAATTAAATCAAAATTTAAATCATCTTTTATGCTTTTAATTAATGTGATTGTGTATGATTCTTTTGGATTAAGCAGCTTGTTTTAGCGAACCCGGGAAGCGAAATAATGAAGAAGTTAGATAAGTCGAAGGTCCTCGCAGCGATTGGACAAGAATGGGTCTTCCTGACAGTAGGAGAGGCCGTCGCTGCTTGCAACTTTCTGCTTCATTCTTGCAAATCGGGAGTTATCGGCGATAACACCGCATCACCCGACAATGTCGTTTGAGATGACAAATAAAGAACATCTCTGAGGATTTGTTCTCCTTTTTTTCAGTTAGTAAAGATTTGAGCCTTGAGGTGCATCCTCTTGCTTAAGCATAGGAGGTTTTCTTTTCTTTTCTTTTCTTTTTTTCTCCTAGTTCCGATCATTGGAAAATTCTATATGTACTCTATCGCTACGCTACTGAAACTAGAAGAATCCATAGCTTTAGCCTTTCCAATGCTCTATATAAACACTCAATCCAATCCTTTGATCTGATTAATCCTTGTTAATTAACTACCTCTCAGTGATCCAATAATGTAGTTAGGTAATGCACTTGGAAGTTAACTACAGGTTTCCGTGCACAATATAAACCACTGGATGAGCACCAAAAGGAGCCTAAGAATGAAACCTCAAAAAGGATGCAACCAAATGCAGCAAAACGTTTCTTATGACAGAAAAAGAATTCACCACGAAAAGTGGATCATAAATATACCAAACAACATGAGGCGCCAACAAACTACAGGCATCAAATTGAGGGTTTCTGAGTGATTTATACAATTATACTTACGTTGGAAAATAAAGAAATTCACCTGAGCTAAGTGACAAAGGGCATCGGTTACGAGATGAGTAAAACATTTTGTGTTGACCACGTTGCAAGACTTTTCTGAACAACTTGTTCCATCCCTTTCAGAAAGGAGTTGCTTAGCAACTGATTTCCGAATCTGATCTCTTTCCAGCAGCTAGATGACAATAGCAAATCTATCTTTATGTCTTCCTTGCTACTTCAAATTTCTGGCCATAAAGGACAGTGGCCGACTATTCTATCACTTTCACTTCCCCTGGCCATTAAAACAGAACTATAGTTTTGGCAAGGATGTGATAGAATGAAGCCACGTAAATGAATGGCCATCTGAATCCACTCCCACCAACAAAGGGCCCCCTGGCCACAGCTAAAGCGGCAGCATCAGTCTTTTTGATGTGAAACACTCAATCATAACATGGTATTAACTTAGATTGCTTCCTAGAAAATGCCATAGCATTATAAGAGCGAAAATTAAACAGAAAGTGAAAAATGAATCTTCACCGAATGAGCTTATTCTAAGTTTCTCGGGCCTAACATATACAGCTTCTCTTAAACAGATAAAATGCCGAAGCATGAAATCTTAACGAGAAACATCTCAGCTATAAACTACTATTTGCTTACAACTGTGAGGCGAGTTGCATAACCGAACACAAAAAAGATTAGTAGTAGTCACCCTTAGTTTTCGGCCTCATGCACCCACAGAATGGCCCTTTCTTCTGTCTCCTGCCGTCTTTCCTTCCATAGAGATAATCCCTTAGAAGGATGCGAGTTCTTTTATCAGGCACTTCGATTCTTCGGTTGTCGTGCTCTTCCTCAAGTTTCAGAAAGATGTATTGAATCTTTTGAAGATCCAATTCCAACTTTCCAATCTTTTCTGATCCTCTTTGAGTCTGCTCAGCGATCTTTCTTCTGCTTACAAAGCCCGCTTCTTCCTCTTCTTCCTCAGCTATACCATCAGATGATTTAGAATAGTAGTCCACACTCTTTGTCAACCTGCTGTTCATATCGATCAGCTCCAAGACAGCTTCCTCAGTTTTATCCAACCGGGCTTTGATAGAATTGTACTCAAAGCTTGTAGGGAGCTTTCCATTTCGAGAGTTCCCCATTTTCCTCTTCAACTCCTCAATGCCTGCTCGAAGTACTGATAACCTCTGACCATCAGATGATAGCTTTTCAAGGACCTTTTTGCCCCGTTGTTCTTGGGATTCTGAAGCCCCTTGTGGTATTTCTAGCTTGTCGACACCCACTTCCTTTTCTGCTGCTAATTCTGAAGAAGAGTGTTCACTCTTCACTTCCTTCACAGCTTCTATATCATGCTCAGAAGCAGCTGATGATGGCTTTACCAATTGGTTGTTGCAGTCCCTTTCAGCAGTTTCCCAAAGTTGAAGCATTTGTTCTTCGAGTTCGGCATATTCGTTCTGGCTCAGATTGTATAGGCCTTTTCCACTATTGTATGGGGAAGAACTCGATACCTGATCGAGCTCAATATCTTTCATCACTTGCCCTTGCTTGAGTTTGGAGCTCTCAGCTTCATCTTTTTGCAATTTATCATCTTTACTTGCTTTAAATTCTTCAATTTCCTTTTTAGCAGATGCCAAGAGAACAGTGGTATCATATTGTTCTTGCTCTAAGGTATTCCTACTGTCCATAATCACCTTTTGAACTGCTTCTACTTTGGTGATAAGCTTTTGCAACTCTAGAGCTCCTGACTGCATAGTGGCTTGATGGTCTTCGTCAAGTTGACCTTTCTCATCATCACATGCCAAAGAGATGCTCTGAAAAGATACAGATCAGCTATGTCAAAAGCAATACATGAGCCACAAAAATAAAATAAAAATAGATGACCAAAATCAGATCTAGATTAGTTAACAAACACATCTTGCCATAATTCTTACATTTTGACATAGCAAATAAAGAATCAATTATTTTGAGAGGGGGGGGAGCCAGGGGGAGGGGTGGGACCAATTAAATTAATTCTTCTAACAGCCCTAGCACCAGGAGTCCAAATTTCAGTAAGAAAGCTTTTGGAGAAAACAGTTGTTTCGCATTATTTTACATGGTATCAAAGAAGGATAGCCTAAGCTCAAGTCACGCTTGCCTCATAGTATAATTGATTTCCTCCCATTTAAGTCAAGTCGACATCATGGGCCTATCAAAAAATCTCTAACCTAGATGTAAGGACTGTTAAATATAAAACTATAGAAACATCATTTTCTGCTAGCTTAAGCTTTTGGAGAAAACGGTTGTTTTGCATTATTTAAGGTACAATGCAAATCCTTTTTGATGCATATCACTCATGAATGTGCTAATAATGGATGTAGTTATCTGCAATAGCACCAAGTAATAATGATGCAAATTCTTTTTCTTGGTACTTATGAATAATAATGCATAAGAGAGCTTCTTATCACCGTAAAAACGGGGAAAAAAGCATACCTGTTTGCCTTTTGAGGTGCAAAGATTTGACAGTGAAAAAGCATGCTCTTCTAGAGAAGAAATGTGATGCGACAACAATGGTACAAGGGATAGATAAGCATTCAACTCGGCCTTCAGTTCCGAATTTTCTCCTTCATTATGAGAAAGCTTTCTCTCCAAGATATCGACATACTCATTTCTCAAAGAAATTTCCTCCTTTAGGATCTCTTTTTGGGTTAGAGCACTTATCTCGAGGCCCTCACCTTCTATTATTAACTCAAGCACTTTCTCTTTATACACCGTGGAATTAACTGAAGACTTTATAATATCACTCAATAATACTACAATATCTCTTTCACACTGCTCGACCTCATCTCTTTCTTGCTGCAGTTCATAGGTCAGATCCTCTTCCCTCCTTCTAAGAGTCCCGACCTCTTTCACCAATCTATCAATTTCTCCTTGAAGAGTCTCATTTGCTTGTTGCAGGCGAGCAATCTCATTATCTTTATAGGCATTCCCCTCAGATAAAGTAGAGGTTTTCTTTTCTAGCTCTTCTTTCACCAGCTTGGCACCTTCAATATCAAGCTGAAGTGCGTCAACAACTTTGCAAAGATCCATGTGATTTTCTTGCAAGGCTTGAACTTTCTTACCCTCTTCTGATAACTCTCTGTCCTTCTCAATCAGTAGGCTCAGCCCATCTTCAATTTCAAGGTTCAACTCTTCATAAAAGTTCCTCGTAGTGTTCAAATCAAACTCTAAACTCACTAAGCGAGTCTTGAGCTCCTCCAAGTAAATCATAGAATCCTTCAGGTGCTTATTTTCTGACTCTAGCACTTCTGTCCTGCTGCTCAATCCTCTGATTCCCTTCTCGAGTTCGTTTTTAACCAAATGAAGAGAATCAATCTGATCGCTCGTTAAAGTCAATTGTGATGCTCTTTCATCACTAAGACTACTGAAGAACAAATACAAATTTTCCAGCCTCATACGCTCGGCAAAGATAGAACTGCTTTCCTCTTGCAGCTCATTGTGTTTCTCGATCAAAGTCTGTAATTCTTTTGAAATAGATTCATTCTTCTCAATCAAGTTGGCAATCTCACCCTGTGATGTCAAGTAAGCTTCCTTCAAATTCAATAGCTTTCCACTTAAAACCTCCATCTCACTCTTCAATGCCTCTGCCCTTTTGTCGCCTGTTTCAATGCCTTTCCGTAGTTGTTCATTTAACCCTAAGATTTCATGATTCTTTTTCTCCAAAGCAACAATTTCCTTAACCTTGGTCTCAAGTTCACACTTAAGAATGCATTTTTGTGATCTGAGTTCAGACAAATCGAGTCCTATCTGCCTTAGAAGTGTGGCAAGAACTGATATCTCAGTATTCATAAATTGGTTTTCATCCTCCGTATCCGCCATTAAATTCATTATGTTGCCTGTCTCAGACCAGATCGTTTTCAAGAGAACTTCATCTTCAACTCTTTCTGAAGATCCCAACTTTTCGTTAATATTAAGTGTACTTGCAAGCAGATTAACCCCTTCTCTCAGCTTCTCATTATGCTGCGACAGCGATCTTATCTCTTTTTCTTTATTTAAAATTTCCTGCTTGAATTGTGAAACTAGCTTCTCTGCAAGTTGAGATGACACCAGGTACTTCTGACATTCTGCAAGAAGAGTTGAGTTGTTCTCTTTCACATCTACCAAATTTCTTTCCAAGACAAGTATGTTCATCGAAGCACCCATATATTTCAGCTGCTCCTCTTCGAGCTTCTCCTGTGTAGATTGGTTCTTTTCTTCCAGCGAATGAATCTGGTTTTCTAAAGCTACCAATTTCATCTGACGTGATTCGATGACAGTTTCGTGTTCCTTATTTTTAACATCCAATAGATCTTGCAACTCCTTCACGTGATTATGTGTGAGATCTTTCTCCCTCGATAAAGATGAGTGCTTGTCTTCTAGTTCTGCGTGCCTACTCTCCATATTTTGCAGAAGCAGTGTTATGCTTTCCACCTGAAAACCAACCTTGCATATCAGATTTACTAGGGATAGTGGAAAAGCACAACTTACTGAAAGGTTGATAGGAATGTTATATGAAAACAGACGAAGCCTCTTTCGCACAAGAAAACACTAATTAAATGAAGCTGAATAATCAAATGTAATGTCTTGAAAAAACGGATGAAGTCTTAATACCGGGGGGAATGGCTATTGTATTCTTACCTGGGAGACAAGATTATTCTTTTCAGCAAGCAAACTGGAGTTCTGAGTAAGAAGAGACTGGCCAGATTCTTCAGAGTCTTTCAACTTTTCTCTCAAACACTCAAGTTCAGCGTTGGCATCAGATAATGAATTTTCCAAGAAGGAAATTTTTTCTGAAACCTCAGCAATATTCCGGTGAAGGGTCTCTACCTGGGAAACCAGAACAGCTTTCTCGGATATGTGTGTGGAAATTTCTTCGCTGAGGGAGTTTCTAGAAGCGTCCAGTGACGTTATCTGCTCTCTCAAGGTTTCTAATTCAGCATTGGCATCTGAAAGAGAGTTTTCTAATACTGCACTCTTTTCAGAAACTTCCTCCATATCTTTCACCTTTTCTACCAGGACGCCATTTTCAATCTCATATTTGCTGCATGTCTCTTTCAGTTCCATATTTTCACTCTGCAACTCTTTAACTAAAACCTGGACTGTCTGTAAATTATTTCTGAACCCCTCAACCTCCCCCGCTAGATTTTTATGTTTCTGTTCTAGATCATTTCTCTCTTCTTTATGCCTAGTAAGGTCTTTCTGAAGAGCTTCCTTTTCACCTAAATGGAACCCCACTTCATTTTCGAGCTTCTCCTTTGCTTGCTTCAATAAATTTATTTCGTTATGGAGATCTTTTATCAAGCTCACAGAGGAGAGATTTTGTTCATTTAGGCCATAAATTTCTTCTTTGTGCCGATTAAGGTCTTCCTGAAGAACAGCTTTTTCTCCTAAATGGAACCCCACTTCACTTTCGAGCTTCTCCTTTGTTTCCTTCAATAAATTTATTTCGTTATGGAGATCTTCTCTCATGTGCACAGAGGAGAGATTTTGTTCCTTTAGGCCATCGATTTCTTCTTTTTTCTGATTAAGGTCTTTCTGAAGAGCTGCTTTTTCTTCTAAATACAACCCTACATCATCTTCGAGCCTTTCCTTTGCTTCCCTTAACGAATTTATGTCCTTTTGGAAATCCTTTATCCTGAGCTCAGAAGAAAGAATGTGCTCATTTAATCTATCAATTTCTTCTTTACGCTGAATAAGGTCTTTCTGAAGAGCTTCCTTTTCTTCTACATGGAACCTTAAATCACTTTCAAACTTCTCCTTTGCCTCCTTCAACGAGTTTACATCATTATGAAGATCCTTTATCATAAGCTCAGAGGAGAGGTTGTGTTCATTTAATCTGTCAATTTCTTCTTTGTGCCGACTGAGGTCTTTCTGAAGAGTTTCTTTTTCTTCAACATGGAACCCTACATCATTTTCAAGTTTCTCCTTTGCCTCCATCAACGAGTTTAGGTCATTATGAAGATCCTTTATCATAAGCTCGGAGGAGAGATTGTGTTTATTTAATCTGTTGATTTCTTCTTTGTGCCAACTAAGGTCTTTCCAAAGAGGTTCCTTTTCTTCTACATGAAACCGTACATCATTTTCAAGCTTTTCCTTTGCCTCCTTCAACGAGTTTACGTCATTATGAAGACCCTTTATCATAAGCTCGGAGGAGAGGTTCTGTTCATTTAATCTGTCGATTTCTTCTTTGTGCCGACTAAGGTCATTGTGAAGAGTTTCTTTTTCTTCAACATGGAACCCTACATCATTTTCAAGCTTCTCCTTCGCCTCCTTCAACGAGTTTAGATCATTATGAAGATCCTTTATCACAAGCTCGGAGGAGAGATTGTGTTCATTTAATCTGTTGATTTCTTCTTTGTGCCAACTAAGGTCTTTCCGAAGAGCTTCCTTTTCTTCTACGTGGAACCCTACATCATTTTCAAGCTTCTCCTTTGCCTCCTTCAACGAGTTTAGGTCATTATGAAGATCCTTTATCGTAATCTCGTAGGAGAGATTGTGTTCATTTAATCTGTTGGTTTCTTCTTTGTGCCAACTAAGGTCTTTCTGAAGAGCTTCTTTTTCTTCCACATGGAACCCTACATCATTTTCGAGTTTCCCCTTCACCTCCAACAACAAATTTATGTCATTATGAAGATCCTTTATCACAAGCTCAGAGGAGAGAGAACGTTTGTTTAATCTCTCGATTTCTTCTTTGTGCCGACTAAGGTCTTTCTGAAGAGCTTCTTTTTCTTCTAAATGGAACCCTACATCATTTTCGAGCTTCTCCTTTGCTTCCTTCAGAGAATTTGCGTCATTATGAAAATCCTTCATCATAAGCTCAGAGGAGATAATTTGCCTATTTAGTCTCTCAATTTCTTCTTTCCTCTGATATAGGTCTTTCTGAAGAGTTTCTTTTTCTTCTAAATGGAATCCCACCTCATTTTCAAGCTTCTCCTTTGCTTCCTTCAATAAGTTCATCTCGTTATGCAGATCTTTTATGATGCGCTGCGAGGTGAGATTTTGTTCATTTAGTCTGTCAATTTCCTCCTTAAGCTTGCAAACTGTCATTTCTAAATCCAACTTGTTCCGCTCCAACTCATTCAACTTCTCCCTCACTTTCTGAATCTCTACAACCAATTTTTTCAGTTCTTCTTGGGATTTGGTGTGCAGATCTTCCATACATCGAAAAGCCTGCTCAGCTTGAATGCGTTGCTCGCGCTCATCTTGTAGGCTGTTCTGGAGGTTCTCCATCTCCTCTTGCTTTTGCTCCAGTTCTTTCTCCTTCGCCTTTACTATCTCTTCTAAGATATCTTTCTGCAATTGTAGAGTTTGGTTGAGCTCTTCAATGCTATTTAGCTTCTCGATTTCCCTTGCCATATCATCAGTAAGCTTCTTAAGTTCACTCTCTGAATTGGAGAGTTGATGTTCGACAGTGGATAATCTCTCAATACATGCCTGATAATTAACAACAGCTGCCTCTTTCTCAGAGTTTAAGTGTTCAAGGGCCTCCTTAAGGCTTTGGATTTCACTCGCAGCCTTATTTGCCCTGTGAGATTCTGAGGTTATCTGATCTTTCAAACGAGATACTTCTTCTTGCAAACTCTTTATCTCATTATTTGAATCGTCTTTCTCTTTCAACTTAATTGTTTTCTCTTCACCTTGAAAGTTGAGGCCTTTTCTCACTCTCCCTTCATCAGTCGAGAGCATATCATTCAACTGTTTCAGCCCCTTTTCCTCGGAATAAGCCCCATTCCTCTTAACAACATGCAATTGTGGCGATGATGCATCTTTTTGTACTTCGTCGTGATCAAAAAGTGTACGAACTGGTGCGGCCATTTCAGGAGTGTGAGGTTCAATTTCAAGCCCAGAAGAACTAGTTGGCGATTCATCAGATAATACTAGAGGAATCTGGTTTGGGAATTGTTCAGCAACAGAGGCTATGGTTCTATGAGCCTGACGAAGCGCCCCTGTGGCATGGTCGTACCGCTCTGCTAAAGCGCGGTATGCACGATAAAATTCCTCCACCAATTTCATAAGCTCGGGACGTTTCTTATAGTACATCTCCGCTCTTCTTGCAAACGAATCAGCATCTTCTTCTATGAGTTTGATCATTCCTTTGACCTTCATGTCCATATCTGTCGAAGTAAAGCACAGAACTTTTTTTATTAGTGGAAAGATCATTCAATATGAGATAGAGAATCAATTCAAGTCTGAATGTTGCGTATGCTTTTATATAATGCCATATACGAATCTATTTAGCTCAACTCACATCTTTATGATCATCAGTCACTAGAAAACTCTCAGCATGCAGAAATGAAGATAAAATGTGTTGTAGCAATTTAAAATCAAACCTCAAGATTTGTGTTATCATTCATAATATTTTGAACGATAAAGCAGCAGCTTGATAACAATCTACTAGCATTAGTGCTGATGTTCAGCAAATAAAAAAGCTTCGACAAAGAATATCAAATCTAACAAAGTCGGAACACACATTTCTTTATAATTTCTATTATATGCACAGTAGAAGAAATATTTTTTAAAAAAATCCACATTTACAGTTCATAACAAAACACTCGGAACAACAAATTAAGGTGGAAATAGTACCTGTAAGATTGTCCTGAAGCCACTTGGAATTCTTCGGGCTGATATGACTGTCCCACCACCATGAGTACAGCCGCCTTGATTCAGCATGTGACAAAGTCGCCATCAATCCAATAAAGTAAAACGAATCTGCCTCTTTCGGATTTGAGATGGCACAGGTTTGGTACCAATTATGAACTAAGTTATAGATCCAAGCCAGAAGGAGAGCTAAATAGAATCTACACACAATCTAAACAGATAGGCAAAACTGGTTGCTAACAGTGAAAGAAATGTCTTGTAGGTGCTACTCTGATTAGTAATGGACCTGCAAAGTTGCATAAAAAAAGTTAGAATCAGCAAGTGAATAAAAGTTTTACGGGATAGCAAAAAGAACTCTTGGACTTGGCAAGCGAGATATTACCCCATCGGCAAATTTGATTCAAAAAGCAGTTAGATTACTTGGGGAGTAGCTTAAGAACTCCGGTTAGATGTTACACATCACTTATCTCAAAGAGTCAAGTAATCAGAACATTGATTAAAGGAAGAAAATCATAAGAAAAATTATGGATCAATTTGCATGCCAAAAAAAGAAAGGGAATGAGGAAGAAACTTCATTAAGAGAAGAATTAAAAGAAAAAAAAAAGAGAAGGGAAAAACAAAGAAGAAAACAAAGTCAAAGTCAGAAGGTTTTCTTGACAAATGAACTACATGATTAGGCACTTATTCTATTTTTCTACCAACATCACTAATGGAAGAAATGGAAACACAACTAAACAAAGCTGTTGAATACATTTAGGCCATTTTAATTTCTTTTAGTTTCGTCACTTATATCTCCCTTAAATTTTTTGTTTGACAAAAAGGAAAAGTATGAAAAAAAAAAAAGGAAGAGAAATCTCACGTATCAAACATTTAGTTTCCCGCTTAAACCTGTGAGTAACAAAGTAAATATAATATCTTGCAAAGCACAATGCATAATCTGATTCATGACAATATGGTAATAAGATGGTAAATAACTGAAAAAATCAAAAGAAATCAGCTTATTAGTAGAAAGTAGTATTAAGCTGGGATAAAAAAAATCAAAACAAAAAGATTGCCAATGTCACAAAAATCACATCAGAGAGCTAAATCGACCACGAAAGTTCCTAGATCAGACTCTCCAGATCAGAATATCTGAACACATTTACAAAATGATGCAAAAAATACTAACTTAAAATGCCTGGAACTCGCAAAATCAAATGTTCTACTCTAAATATTCCGCAGGAATAGGAAGATCCAAAGTGCAAAAGAATAAAAGACAATCTATGCATCAATATTTAACCTCACCTCAGTATGAAGGGGAAAAAGCAACGAATAAATCAGAACAAAAGCAAACAAATTAGAGCAGGAAAAGTGCATTCAAAAGAGGAGGCTTAATCACAGTAACAGAAGCACAAACTCTTCTAAGTGATCAAAAATCTCACCTACTCACCCAGCAAAACTCATCAAAAATAGTCAAAAAGGAAAATTAGTTTTGATCCGACTTCACAACTGGTTAACCTCAAGACACAAAAAATAATCTCTGAAATCAGAAGATCGAGTCCAATCAAGTGAGCAAGAGAGAGAGAGACCTACAAACTACTACAAAAATCAAGTTTTGAGATGAATCGGATCAAAACTGATCCAGATCACGAAAAACTTAGATATCATCAACAAGGTTTTCCCATCATAAGAGTAAAAAAGAAGCAATTTTTATGGAGGGGGGAGCATACCATAGG
The DNA here is from genome assembly GCF_001540865.1 of Ananas comosus. Taxonomy (NCBI): domain Eukaryota; kingdom Viridiplantae; phylum Streptophyta; class Magnoliopsida; order Poales; family Bromeliaceae; genus Ananas; species Ananas comosus. Next base: position 367,539 of record NC_033635.1, on the reverse strand, counting down.
CCAAAATACGAAGTGGGTTCTCAAAAGCAGCTGCGATAGTAGATCCCCAGCCGCTTTTCTCATCCACTCTCAACCCATTTTCGCAACACCCCCTCTCTCTCTCTCTCCCTCCTCTCCTCTCACACACAACACTCTCTCTCTCTCCCCACTGTTTCTCTTTTCTATGTAGCTTTTTTTGGTACTGGTACAACCAAGCGCGAGGCCAAAGCTGCGCCCTGAAAAAGCAGAAGCTGAATCACAAGACAATAAAAGATGGTGAAAGGAGAGATTTTTTAAGATCACACTAGAGAAGGGATTTTGGGGTAATTGGGGCGTAGGATTTTACTGGGCTTCTCGGAAAATTTGGGATTAAATTTGTGTAATTATGATTTGTGTGGGTGAGGCGACGCAGAGAATGAGATTAAGCTAACCGACCCAATTAAAATTAAATTTGCATTGATTTCGCCCCGAAGTTTTTTTTGGATGAAATTGTCAAATTGATGAGCAGTAGTCCCTGTGCTATTCCAATATTACATCTCCGTCCCTGTGCCAAGCGTACTCAGATTAGGACAGTGACGAATTTGAAACTGTGGAATAGTACAGGGAAGATACGTTGTCATTTTAGCATTTCACCCTCCATACTATTTTATGTGGGCCCCACGTGTCAGCCTAATAGCTAGGAGCGCAGTTTTTGTTGGCCGTTACACCGGACACGGCCTCGGATGTTTGGAGAGATTTACAAGGATGCCCTCGGCGAATGTGATTGGCTCGCACTTCCCGAGCCTCAGATGTTTTTCTTTTTTTCTTTTTTTTTTTAATTTCTCTCGCGCTCTGATTGGTCGGGTTCGGTTTTGGCTTTTTGGGTGGGTGGATCTGATGAGTTGCACAAGTATCCGCTGCTTTGATATTTATTTACAAGCTGGTCCTACATGATTATTACTTACTTAGTGGGTTGATTTGGTTTTTAAATTTGATCTTAAAATTTACAAAAATCCTTTTTGATTATTATAAAGATTTTGAACTTAGGACTTTCTAAAAGCTTAAACTATCGAAGAAGAACGATGATATGAAAATATTTAGAGGATAATCTAAGCTAAAATTTACAGTAAATTACACATATAGTATTTATAGTATCTGATAAATTATTAATTGAGATATTATTAGCATATATATGGAAATATGTTCTATGGTCATAACTACTCGAGAATAGTGGGTTCTTCAACATTAGTTTTGGAATTCAAATCTTATCATAAATTTTATGAATCTATTTGTATATTTCTACGCTTATATTTGTATAAATCATTATTCAAATAAGCCCACGTACATTACGTTCTCTATCTATTGTGCTATGATTAAGCCATTGGTAACTAACTAATTGTACATTGCACTTGCAAATGTGATGCTAGTGGCTTATTTGGAGATATTGCACGGATGGTTTAATTGCATTTGGTCTCAGTCTAGTACTCGATCTCCGACTTCACCAATTAAGCTTCTAGAGAGCTATTGCGTTGCATTAAATCCCACATGCAGTTTTACTTTATCAATGGGTCCCAAATTTTACGAGCTTTGGAATAGTTGTAAGGAATAGTTGTAAGGATTTTTTTTTTTTTTTTGAGAAAAAGCTGTAAGGATATTGAAATTAGAATGAAAAGCCGTTTAATTAATTCCTAGCTTGATTCTATTTCAAAGTATATGACTAAACCTATAGCGTGATTCTATTTTAGCTTGGAGGAGATTAAAAAAGCTACCTTTCAACTCGGAAGGGACAAAGCACCTGGACCTGATAGCTTTTCTATGAGTTTTTATCAGACATTCCGGAAGGTTATTAAGGAAGATGTGTTCAACATTTTTCTAGAACTATATGACGAACGGCTCTCTACGCGTCTTATCGATTTCTCTTATATTTGTTTGATCCCCAAAAAGAATGGAGCAGTTCGAGCGAAGGATTTCAGACCCATCAGCTTGCTCAACGGAATCCACAATATAATCTCGAAAGTCTTAGCTAACCGATTGGAAGAAGTGCTGCCGGGCCTTATATCTTCTTCTCAATCAGCTTTCTTGAAAGGGAGACTTCTTACATATGCTTTTGTCACGGCTAGCGAACTGATTGCATAGGGCTTCAAAGAAAAGGTGGAGGGTCTCGGGATTAGGGTAGACTTCGAGAAGGCCTATGATAAGATTAACTGGTCTTTCATGAGAAAGATTTTGGAACTTCTGGGATTCAACAAAAAATGGTGTCAATGGGTTGATGAGTGTACATGTAACTCTAAGGTAGCGATCCTCGTTAACGGCGTGGCAACGAAATGGATCAAAACGAAAAGGGGGGTACGGCAAGGCGATCCCCTCTCACCTTATCTTTTTCTGTTGGTTGCAGAATGCCTAGCTAGGATGACCAACAGAGCAATTTCACATAATTTATTTAGAGGTGTTGGGCCCACAGAAGATAGTTAGGTCACGTTGATCCAATATGCGGATGACACCTTTTTTTCTGAGGCTAAAAAATAGTACTTGAAGAACATCGAATTTATGTGGAGCCTATTTGAGTGGGTCTCTGGAGTCAAGATAAATAGAGATAAAACTGAACTCTTATATATGGGAAGTACAGTGGGGAAGGATAGTAGACTAGCTTTATGTCTAGGATGCAAGGTTGGGGTGTTACCGACCAGATATTTAGGTTTACCATTGTGCAATAAGACACTGCATAAGGAGGTTTGGAGAGATTTAATCGAGAAGACCCAAAGAAGGATTGATGGTTGGCAAGCTAAATTACTTTCGACGGGTGGCAGGCTTACGCTAGTGAGTTCGGTCCTTACTAATTTGCCACTCCACTTTTTTTCCATTTACAAAGCTCCAAAATGAGTAATTAAGCGTTTAGAAGCATTACGGAGAAACTTCTTCTAAAAAGGATGTGCAGATAATAGGGGTGGCATCTATTTGGTTGCCTGGAGTACTGTGTGTAGGAGTATAAAGGAAGGAGGACTCGGAGTTAAGGATTTGGCAACTATGAACGATGCTCTACTTACGAAATGGTGGTGGCGCCTATTTACGGAGAGGAAGTTGCAATGGAATAATTTACTTAGAACGTTATATTATTCTAGAAGGAGACCATTGAACGAAGGAGAACTTTCAAACCAGCTTCCCAATAGTGGAAGAGTGTGTTGTCCACAAAGGAGTTTTTTCAAATGCGGACTGTACTATGAGCTTGGGGATGGTGAGCTCATAGACTTTTGGTCGGACAGATGGTGTGGCAAAGTTTCTTTGAAGACGTTTTTTTCAGACATATACGATAAGGTTGTTACAAAGCAGGTTTGTATTAAGGAGTGTTTCTCGTCTAACAAATGGAGATGGCGAAAAATTTTGAGAGGAGTTGGAACATGGGCTCGGAATAACCGAGTGAGACTAAGGGAATTCAAGGATAAGCTTGCTTCCTTTCGGACGACAAATGAACCTGATGAAGTTCGGTGGAGATGGAATGCAGGAAATACATTCTCTGTTAAATCGGTCTATTTGGTGACTCGAAGGGGAGGTATCCAAGATACTATACTGATTCACATTTGGAAACTTAAAATACCTATAAAAGTAAAAATTTTCTTATGGCTATCCTTTAAGAAAAAGATCCCCACGGCTGATAATCTACTGAAAAAGGGATGGTTGGGTAATCATCTCTGTGTCCTATGTGGTGAAGTTACGGAGACGGTGGACCACCTCCTTATAGGATGTGTGTACACTAGGTTTATGCTTTTTCGAACCTTGGAGGACATCCAGTGTTTACAGACTATGGAGGACATATTGACAATCTGGATTAAAATGACCAGAAATATTAGGTCGGGGGAGATTCTGCAAGATCTGATTACCGTAGTAGCGTGCTGGTGGTTAATCTGGAAAGAAAGAAATAACGCGATTTTTAAAAACCACTTTGCTGGCCCTCTCTTCGTAGTCGAGCATATCAATTAGTTGGTAAGAGAGTGGAGGGACTTTTGTTGAGCTGAATAATCTGTCGATTACTTTTGTTGTTATTTCTCTTTTCTTTTTCTTCTTTCTTTGAGCTATATTTTTCTTCTCGAGCCATGTTGTCTAACTGTTTGTAGCCAAAGTTCATTATCGAAATGAATAAAGCGGGTAGCGTGCTACCTTTTTCTCAAAAAAAAAAAAATTGAAATCTCACGAAGAAGCATGTTAGCTGGATGAAAAAATAAGTTATTATGTTCGTTTTTGAAAGTAATAATATTGTGCTCATTATTCATATTCAGTTGAAATATGATTTATTCTATTTTATCAAAAAAAATGATATATTTTTATTCTGACCAAATACAATAAAAAATGTTTCCGTGGTTATTATCCTTTTTTCTAGTGTATTATCCAAACTAAAAAAAAAGAGTAGAAAACTCTTTTTTTCATAAATTCCTATCTAAAATAAATTTTTTTTACTTTAATATCACGTTTAAAGTTTCAGCAATCATTTTAAATTGTTATAAAGTTCGAATAAATCTGAATTTCTTTTCTTTTATATATATATGTATATATATATACACACGCACACGCGTAGAATTATTGTGCTATTATATATAAGCAAGAACAAAAAACAAAATAAATAAAAAATCAATCTGCAAAATTAATGGCAATTCTGAAATTTAGTACGACATGTTGGTCATTTGAGGTGGAATTTTAAAGGCGATGCGGTTGGCGCCGACGCCAAATGAGCCGGGCCCACCAAAAGCCAGGGTCTGGTGTGAATCCCACACACAGCTTGGTTCTGTGTAGAAGAGATTAACACAATATATAGTATTAACACCTCATCCATATTCATATCCCTCACCCAGAATAAATTTAAATTTTCATTCCATTTGTTCACAAGACTTGTTAAATGCAAAGAATATTTACTAATAGCATATTGGAATGGATAATATAAATAATTAAAGTGATGATTACAACTGAAATTATTCTTTAATTTTTTATATATAAATTGGCATGTTTTTTACTTTGAAGAATTATTGCAGCCTCGTTTATTACGTTTAATTGTCCCCTTTGATAATCCAGAGTTTGTTTTAAAAGTTCTAATTTTTACTATTCACCAAATGTCCCAGTCATTATTTTCTCTTTTTTTTTTGTTCTTTTGTTGAAAAAGTTGAACTAGAAACAAAAATTTTTGGAAAAGTCGAAGAAAGTGGAAGTTTTAACATTATTGTGAGGAGGATGACAATTTGAACACGGAATTGTGTATGGTCTTGTCCCTGTAGAAGATTAGCATGCGAATCTTTTGACCCAGCACTTGTTTGTTTCATTAATCAGTGTAAATTTAAATTATTACTTATTAAAGTTTCCAATCTAACCACATTTTCTTTTTCTCAGCATACTAATTAATGCGGTTGTTGTGATTTCTAAAGACAATAATTGCAAAAGAAAGGGGGGAAATACCCCTATAAAAGGATAATTCTATGTTATAGGCAAAAAAAAAAAAAAAACTTAATTGTGCAATAATTTTGAAAATATGTGAATAATACCTTATAATGGTATATGAAACTACCATTGCTTAGAGCAGGCAGTTTAATTAAGTTGGTATTTGATTTGCTCGATTGGATAATCTCTATTCAAATTCTACTTTCTACGGAGATAATATATGTGCGATGACATATGATCACTCTCTCCCTCCCTCTCTCTCTTTCTTGTTCTCTGTTTTTGCGCATGTGTTTGCTAACATATATAACAGGTGAGTTGCTTTGCTAAGCTAGTTGACCCTTATTATATATCTAATAATTAACCTGCTTAATACAACATATTATGATCAGTGTATCAAATCAAACCAACCCCTTCATTTTAAATTTATTTAGTCCACGTAAATTTATATATACTATATATATCACACCTCTCCTCAATTATAAATTTATTAAATTTAATATACTGTATCACACCCCTCATCAAGCCACCAGTGTGTCAATACTAGCTAATTCATAGGTTTAAACCCTTGGTTTTTGTGCTCCAAATATTTTAACTTTTTTTGCCCTTTTTTAAATTACCATGCATGACTAAATGGTACATTGCTGCATTAAACATCTTTTTAACAGAATGCTCAAATGTAATATACGATCCATAAACAAAATCACTAATTCACCTCTAGTTCTTATTAAATGATGCAGCAATAGCCTGGTCAAAACTGGGGCATCATCCCCCCCTTTTTTTAAAAAAAAAAAAGAAGAGAAAAACTTAGCACCACAATCATATTATTGATTAACTTCCTAACAGTGACACAAACATCTTCTTAACCTAAACAATCCTAAGATGGCCAACTAATCCTTCTTTTTTTTTTTTGAGTAAGGAGTAGCTTGCTATTGCCTCATTTATTAATTAGATGAACTAAGTTACAAAGTGAGGGAACCAGGCCTTTTAGGGGGAAAAAAAAAGGATGGCCAACTAATTCAATCATAAATACGTTATAATCTGATATGATCAAATAGGCCTACAATACATCCAATTTCACAAAAATAACAAAAAAATTGAAAAAAAAAAAAAGAAGAGACTTGTCGATTTGTACTTCTTGAGAAGAGATGTTATTTCAGAACTCTGACCAAATATATTCCTGAGTTCAAGGCAACGAGAACCCCAAATTAGATAATGTTAGACGGGTAATACATTAATGTACATAGTTTGTAAACGCTAAACCCTAAACACGCTCGACAAAGCTTGAAACAAGAAAATGTGGTGATGGTGCTTGACTAGTAGTGCCCAAGATCATAACTATTGATTCAATCTGGGACCGCATGCCCCATGCATCCAGTGGCCCAATATATAGTTTCACTCATTTGATGCAATTCATGTGCCCGAGTCCATGCTCATCCCACTTCACCGCATTTTTGAGCATTATAATTGACTGGCAAAAGCTGCACCCACCCCTACTTCTCTTCATTGCATTATCTGCACACCCAACAACCAGAGAAGTGTAAGTGCTGCAATGTTAGTTTGATTTGAATCTCTAATCCAAATATGTGGTCGGATTTCCACAAGAGATCATAAGATTACTGCAATCGAAGAAATTGCATCACGAGCATAACACAATTTGAGAGATTACTGCAATCATGGTTAAAATGCATATGAATAATTACCTCGTGTCTCGCAGTAGAAAAAACACGCGATTATGTTAAGACTAATTTTGTATCACTTCTTATTAGATTAATCTTTCCATCTGCATGGTATGACATGCGTTTGGTTGAAATTGTACGCAAAATTACACCACAAACTGAGAGATTACTGCAACATGATTATAAAATGCATACAAATAATTACCTTGTGTCTCGCAGTAAGAAAAACATGCAAATATATTAAGACTAATTTTGTATCATTTCTTATCAGATTGATCTTCCCATCTGCATGATATGACATGCATTTGGCTGAAATTTTGTGCAAAATTACACGTCACTAAAGCTCGCTACCTACTCGGAGCATAGTTTCCACTCTTGGATCATAAATATTTTTCAAAGAAATGACAACCAAGGATGGAGATAGAGACAAGAGGAATTAGAAAGGGAGTGGCCCCTTTGATAAACCGCAATAATATATATAGCTCGAGGAGATATACATAAAGCGCGAACATGTCACCATAAGATTTTTTTTGTTTTTCTGAGAGAGAGAGAGAGAGAGAGAGAGAGAGAGAGAGAGAGAGAGACTGGTGTTTATTTATTTTTTTAGAAATAAAATTAATTGTTTCGAATTTTGAGACCTCAGGTATCAACTATCAAACGTTTTATTACTTGCACTAGGAACGGCCGGTGTGTCAAAGAAGATTCCTGATGAGCACTAATGGAGAGAAACCCTGTTGGCATGGATCAATAGGAGAAGAGCATGATAGCTAGAGATGGTGGGGCACATTCAACTCACCTTTCGGCTACAAGAGACAGAGGTTTTATGGACTCACATGCCTACCCGATTGATGCTCACTAGCTCACATGCTCCACACCTCCACACACTGCATGTATGATACACGCATGCATCGCATGCAATACCATCTGCCTACTTGAATATTTAATTTGATCTTTCCTATATATATTATGTTCATATTGCATAATTTATATAAAGATCCAACTTGTCCTAAGTTTGTGCTTTCGCGTATTAGAGTACACTAATATCGACAATGCAAGTAAAGTTTTATCGCCGAAAGATGATTCAATATCAATTTACACAGGCTCCTCGCGCTTTACAATTTTACAATTACAGGTGTATCGCTCGCTTTATGTGTACTAAAAGAATGTGACAATACAAGTTGGTCGTGATCTGAATGATCGGTAAGAATTAATACATCTAAATAATAGGCTTAAAACTCACAAATTTTCGCTTACCACTTTTCGAATAATATAAGGACTGATTATCTGTGACCTATAATTCAAGAACTAAAAATATTTGTTTACACTTGACTGGCCTCTTTTGATTCTCCTCCCTCCTTTGATTCTCCTTGGCGTATCTTTTGTAGCTACGTACTATTTTGTAATTCCAAATACTCATTTATAAAAAAAATACTTGTTAATTAATTAATAGTGTAATTAATTGTTTCATTCAGTTCCAAGATATTAAATTGTGTGGATGGTGATAATTCTCATCATGGGTCAAAAGATGACATTTGGAAATTGGCGTCTTTTAATTACAAGAAACAAGAAATATGAGCTAGACACACAGCGAAGGTACTATTATTTGTGCTCTATCTTTATAGTGGGGTGACAAAAAAACAACTCATGTGACAAGGACAAGGAGCCAGCTTATATTATCTTTGTATTATCTCATCCAACTTATATTATTGTATCAACCAATATTAATTTAGTGATCTTAATGGCACTACTACGATAATTGATGCTACAAGGAGACAAAAGAGTCTATAGGATGCTAATCAGTGTCAAGTACATTTTTACTTTGTTTCCTAGCGTAACGATTACTTGGATATATATCACGGCAATAGAGCTAATCTTAAATTTATACCATTTCGTGAATGAGTTCGACCGCCACTTTGAACTCTAGCGGATTAAATATCCATCTCGTACCTCACCCCCAAGCTTACACTATCCGTTTGTGAGGTTTTTTTTTTTTTTTTTTTTTTTTTTGAGAGATAGGTAGCACGCTACTGACTTCGTTTAAAAATAAACTTAGCTGGAAATATGAATCAACTAGGATTCGAACTTGGGTCTCGGGTACCAACCATTAAGCCCTTTGCCACTTGCTCTAGGGACGGTCGGTATCCGTTTGTGAGGTTTACTCCGTGCTGCATGCGAGATTAAATCAATATTTAATTGCTACATTTAGTGAGATCGAAATGTCAAACTATCACTATGACTCGGTTGGGATTGCGAAAAAATTAATTGCATTATACACAACAAAAATAGTGCGATGAAAAATATTATATTTGTGTCTATACATAATGCAATGAGTTAATTACAATATATTCGGTGTGATCCTATCCAAAAATATAGAAGTACATCCTATGATTTCGCGGTAACTTCAATTTATCTATTATTGTATGAGTCTTAATACTAAATAAATGGGCCTATAGTTTGTGACTAAAAGATGAGTATTGGCACCAACGAAAACCAAAAAAAGCCCATATTTTTTTATTGGATTTGGATATCGGGCTTAAAAATTTCATCTCAACAATTTGGGCCGGATTGCGAGAGCCCAAAATTTTATAACAAATTGTGACTAATGTTTGCCGATTCAGCGAGCCGAATTGACTTGTCGAATGAGTTAGAGCCCTACGATCAAAGAGCCCCACGCCACAAGAGGACTCGTCCATAGATTATTGTTATCGTTTCTAAAACTTAAAAATTTCAAGTTCTTCAAATCTGAACTCACCATTCGGTCCCAAACTGAACCCATTTAAGGGCCAAATTCTCTAACTCGGGTGCGGACCCAACTTTGGCTCTAACCAAACAAACTAGAATCTAGTCCATTTATGGGTCGAACCCCAGATATGAAAGAACGACGCTTCTAACTGATTAAACCAACGGTTCGGTTCGATAATTCGACCCGGTTACGCGATTGTACGGCTGGGATGAGCCCGCTTGGGATGACGTGGTACACGCGGTGCACCGGAATGGGTTGTGCACTAGTTTTTTTTTTTTTTTGGCCCTAGAATTTGTGCTCCGTAGAAACAGTCGCTGGGCATCCTTTTTTAAGGCCCCCAAAATCTCGCGCCCATTTCTCCCTCTCCGCCTCCTGTAGGCTCTCTACGTCCCCGCTAGGGTTTCACGCATTGGATCGATCGAACGTCGCCTCTTCGTATTCTCCTCTTCCCTTCTTATTCCGGTATTAATTGAACATCTTAAATCTTCGTAAATTGCATGGTTCAATCTCTCTCTTATTGGAAAATTGGCATCTTGAGACCTATTTTTGCCACATTATTATTCTAGATTTGTTTCCTGGATCAATTATTGTCATTTATCGCGAAATTTCGGTTTTTAATTGGTATTTACTGTACTTTTAGTTTTTTTTTTTTTTTTTTTTTT